>NW_019741981.1:4973431-5033851 GCF_002891405.2 Cryptotermes secundus
GATGTGAATCTACTGGGCGATAATGTAAATACTATAAAGAAAAACACACAAACTTTAATTGACGCAAGTAAAGAGGTTGGTCTAGAAGTAAACACAGAGAAAACTAAGTAGATGTTACTGTCTCGTCACCAAAATGCAGGACAAAATCATGACATAAAGTTAGGAAACAGATGTTTTGAAAATGTGGCACAGTTCAGATGTTTGGGAACAACGATATCAGATCGAAACCTGATTTAGGAGGAAATCAAGGGGCGATTGAACTCGCGTAATGCTTGCTACCATTCAGTCCAGAACTTTTGTCTTCTCGTCTGTTGTCCAAAAATATAAAGATTAGAATATATAAAACTATAATTTTGCCTGTGGTTCTGTATGGGTGTGAAACTTGGTCTCTGACATTAAGGGAGGGTGTTGGACAACAGCATGTTGAGGAGAATATTTGGACCGAAGAGAGACGAAGTGACAGGAGGATGGAGAAAACTGCATGATGAGTAGCTTCGTAGCTTGTCTTCTTCTTCAAGTATAATTAGAATGATGGAGTCAAGGAGGATGAGGTGGGCAGATCATGTAGCACGAATGGGGGAGACGAGGAATGCGTATAGGATATTGGTGGGAAAGCCAGAATGAAAGAGACCACAGGGAAGACCAAGGCGTAGGTGGGTGGACAATATTAGAATGGATCTTAGAGAGATAGGATGGGATGGTATGGATTGGAGAGATCTGGCTCAGGATAGGGACAAATGGAGGACTCTTGTGAAAACGGTAATGAACCTTCGGGTTCCATAAAATGCTGGGAAGTTCTTGAGTAGGTGCAGAATTGGCGGCTCCTCCAGAAGGGCTCAGCTCCAGGAGAAAGTAAGTAAGTAAGTAAGTAAGTAAGCGAATAAATTTAACTTCCCCTGCCCTCACTTCTGAGATGATGTAATATACATTTTTATATTTTATCATAAGAATACAGGATAAAACAGGAATACACGTGGGAACTGTGAAGAAAGGGTAGGTGCTTGTATCTTCCAAACAGTTTCACTCCCCCAGTATTCCTGATGTTCAATTATAGGCAACATAAATCTCTTTTTACAAGGCTAATTGCATTTTTTATGCATTTCCTTAAATATTTATCATATTCAGAATTTATGAATATAAAGATATAGTTACGAATTTTATGTAGATTTTTACTTTGTATCATATACATTTGTCTCTTGTGTACAAGCTTTTATTTTCGAAGAAACTCATATATTTTGCAGTATGAGTGACACTGGACAGATACAGACCTGAATTAAACTGCCAGATGCCAATCAGGTCCAAAGGCAAGTATCACAGTTCATTATGGTCCATTTAGTAATTTAGAACAGAAAAGCATGTAAAAATTGGAAGCGACATCTTGAATGAATGAATGAATGAATGAATGAATGTATAAGGGGTGGACCTTCTCGGCCCTTGCACCGCGACTTACAGTGGTCTATTGTGCTTCAAGCGACATATTTATTTTTTCAGTCAGGTTTTGTGCAAATACAAAGCAAAAAAAAGTGTTTTTAAGATGAAGAAATCTCATTTATCAGTGAAAATAAAAAGTCTAAATTGCTCTCGCGAATAAATGTTCTTGATACCATTCAATTTACAATGTTTCTTTCCCTGTGCCCTATTTAAGAAATTAAGGATTAAATTTACGAAAACCGTATTTCTCTGCTTGTTTCGTATGGGTTTAAAACTTCACTTCTTGGCCTAAGCGAAGAACACACTCGTAAAGAGTTCTATCATCTGCGATGGAACTCTTCATAACAACCGCCGTTGAGAACTTGAAATACTGCAACACGCACAGAGACCGATGGTGTACGAGAACCGGGTTTGCATAACGTTTGCTCTTAAGACAGACAGAAGAATAATTGACTGCAGACATTACCACAATCAGGAACAACGTAATTTGTGTTGTTCACTTTACAGATTTAAGTCAAGAAAAATGAAATGAGTGTGACAAGCTGAATGTGCCGGGAAATGAGAAACAGGCTTAAATTTCTCTTCGGATAGCTTCAAACGGAGAGACCAGGCCTGTTAACAGTAGATCATAGGCTAATATATTGTGACGTACAGATCCATTGTTAGGCAACGGCTCTTTAAATACTTTCTGGAGGAGACAGATTCTTGGTAAACAACCTGTTGCTAGGTACGAGTAATGCCTACAACATTACGCGACAATAGTAGACTCCATTACTAGGCAATGGGCGTGTTTTCTGTGAGGTCAGACCGGAAGCTATATCAGAGAGGGCGACCCACAAAAACAAGACCGTAATTGCCAAAGAGTAATAAATATCTGGTCATGAGCCCTAGTTGGGGCTCGACACCAAGATTTACTGACTGACTGACCGTCAGTCGCAATGTGACTTGGACTTGGACTCCATGAATAGTGGATTATTGTAGTGCAGTCAGAAGTAGAGAGTGTCCAGTCGAAGACAGAGATTCGTGAAATGTTGTAACAAGTTGTATAAAGGTCCAGTATATTCGACCAGCAAATCCAAACCCCGTTCTGTAAGTCACACAAACCCATAATATAGGACAATATAAATTTGCCTAAAGAAACAGATATGAATAGAATGGATTGGATTCTACCGGCTTAGTTGTTGGATTAATGACAGGGACTTATGAAGAGGGTGATGAACACTTGTGTTTTCTCGAGGAACATGATGTAGTACTTCGCCTCAGGGTAGATTTTACTTTAACTTTATGTAACAAACTAGAATTCGATTGCAGACATTCGGAACGCTATGAAGCGCTACAGATGATCATTAAAACAGTTTTATTCTGAATATTTTTTCGGGAAAAGAATTATGATTCTTGGAGGGCTGCCCAATGATCTGGACTGGTTTAAGCAGAAATTATTTTTCCTGGGGAACTTCGTTTTGAATGTCCTACGCTACTCTCTTTACCACTACGTTGGGAAGGATGTGGCTCCATGTAGATATTGTGTTAATCGACGTTTCGGAGGAACGTATCGCCTCCATCTTCAATGTATAAGAAATCTTCGAGCGAGGAACCAGTGTGAGCAGGTTCCGAAACGTCAGTTAAAACAATATCTACATGGCGGCACATCCCAGAAGACAACATTCTTCGGGGAAATAATTTCTCCACCACTGTCCTAGACCCTAACTATTTATGACTAACCCCAGTGATAATAATGAACGATGTTTCGAAATCTCAGTCAGGAGCGATCGGATGCAAGAACCAGAGTATCGTAAGTAAACAAATTCATTTCTGGGGCCGAGACAGCTTAGTCAGTATAATAACTCGTTACAAGGTGGATGACCAGAGAATAATAATTCGATTACTGGTAGGTATAATTTTTTTTTCATGATATCCATATCGACTGTGGGACACTACTGCCCCCTTTCAGTGAGTACCTGGAGTTCCTTCCCCGGATGAAAAGAAATCGGGGTTTGAAGCTGACCTCTTACCTTCATCTAATGTGGAGGTCACGAATATTTGGGGATGTAAGACCTCTTCACCTTAAGTATTGTGCGTATAGATCCGCTGCTAAGCAGTGATTTTGTAAAGAGTGGCCATTGCTAGGTAACGTCCGCAACATGCATTCACGTAACAATAGAAGAACGGTGTTATGCAACACGTTTCTAAGAAACGTCTCCGTAAACAAGATCCGGCGGAAAGGAACACGTGGACAACAATTGAAGAACGGTATTATCAATGTGGTCAATGCCGATGAGTTCTTTTGAAGACATTTGGATTGACCAATCCAGTTGGCAGCAAAATGTGGTCATGAGTCCCACGGGACTCGGATCTGAGAATGACTGAGCTGCCGAGGACCATCAGCAATTTTAAAGGACAGACCCATTCTCGTCAGAGAGGATGTTACATAAGGACTAAAACCGCAGGTGTTCACTTGGAAAATAAAATTACTGGTCGTGAGTCTCAAAGGGCTTGTCGCCAAGACGAACTGACTAGCTTTAAACTGCCAGTCGTAAAGTAATTCTGACACTAAATCTGACCAGTTCAGTTGTCAGTTGTCAGTTGAAAGTAAACCTGTGAAGAGAAGACTAGGAGATTGTTATGAAGTGGCAGCCAGCCATTAGTTGAGTTAGTTGAGGATTGGCAGTTCAGTGGAGTTCTGAAGAAAAGAGTTAGTTGCAAGAGTGAAAAGAAGACTTTATGTGATGTGAGGAGTATGTAATTGAGTGAGACTGTTATAGGTCCTGTGTTAAATCCGCTGCCAGGAAACGGCCAGTGGAGACTGCAATAGATCGATGACACTATTCTCTGTGTGACTCAGTGATCTGTGAAGTGCAGTTCTGAGTGGTGTATGCAAGTGGTCAATAAATTGAATATACAAGCCATACTCCGTCTATAGTCACACCCCTAAAACACGTGAAAGTGTTCATGGCTATCCCTGTAAGAGGCCGTGAAGGCCTATAGAATTGTGAGACTTCGAGGCTCCTACATTTTCTCTAGACAATCGGCTCACACATGGCAGTAAATTTGTCAGCCTAAAGCGTTGGTCGCCCTTTGGCCCCAGGGATCTTCATGATACTTATTTCTCTTAGAGGCTGAGTCCATTCCAGGGCCATAGCGCTGCTGGCAGGATTAGGTCAACTGAAAAATCCACCTCATCGGGACTCGAAACCGCGACCTTCCGTCTTGTAGCATAGTTCCTCAGCCAGCTACGCTGCTGCGTGCCCCTAATAATTTAAGTTATAAAATTATTATTACGTGCCTTTAACATATTTGTGATCAACATTACATTTTTTTTCATAATTGTTTTGTCGGTATATATGAATAAAACCCCACAACAAAATTATCTGGGCCCGGTGTAGCTTTTTTATTCAATTAAACTTAGGTTAATATCATGCTGAGTTTCCATAGTTACAGTTTTAATGAGATGTCATTACAGGTGAGTGTTCGTAATTATTCCCTGATACAATGGCTGTAATCACAGAAATATCAAAGTTCACGGTTACTGCCAAAAAATACCCAAACACGTGCACGAGATATTAAATCCATTATTAACTTCCATCTTCTACAAATACTACGCAACTGATGACGTCATGCTTACTGTTTGCTGGAAAGAGCAGGTTATCTCAAGCGATCATGTAACCGGCTTTTTTTCGACGGGTATTCATAGGGCAATTTGGCTCAAGCAGTGAAGCTTCTGACATATTCTAGAAGTTCCCTGTTCGAACCTCGGCCGGGACATCGATTCCCCTCACTGAAGATTTGCTCAGTCCCTTTGGGAATATACTAGAATAGCAACTTAAACTATGACACGACCGCTTCCTTCCGCATCCCTTCCTAGTCATCAGTCTCAATCAAGCACTATACACGTATATTCGCTACATAACGCTGTGTAAGTTGTAGCGTTGGAGACGTGTGGTTACGTAACTAAAGAACAAATACGCTAACAGACGGATGCATTCTTTGCTAGGTAAGGGCAGCTTAAGTCAGATTTTGTCTATTTTTCTCTTCGAACGGTATTAAGGGATTAGTCTAATCATTTTTTTCCTTGGCACTACAGCCCCAGTGGGCCTAGGCCTACTTCCATGAACTTCTCCGCTCACTTCGGTTTTTCTAGATCTTACACATTCGGTAGGACTCCTTGGGCGGGGGATCAGCTCGTCGCAAGGTCTCTACCTGTACACAAACACAGAAAAACGCACACACACAAACTAAACATCCATGCTCTGAGTGGGACTCGAACCCGCGATCCCGGTTTCCAAGCGAGCGAAGACAGTACATGACTTAGACCGCTCGGCTACCGTGACCGGCAGTCTAATCATTACACAACTAAATTTACGAGAACTGCAGTAGACCTTATTTCAGATATAAAAGCTCACAGGTATAAAGATCATTAGTTAACTTAATATCCTCTATGTAACTACTTTTCCTCAAGCCCGTTCTTACCTAGCACCGAAGACATAATATCCTACGCAGTTAAAACAAATATTAAATAAATGATAGTACGATATAAAAGTAAAATTATTTTTCTCCGCTCTTAATTAGGGACGCCGCCATGAATACGGGAGTGGAAGTGTAGCTCCACTCATTCATAAGGCCAACACCAGATGCAGGTGAGTGGAAAGCTTCGGGCTCTTACCATTTTACCTCCGGTAAAACAGCCCTCGGTATTCACTGGAGAGGAGGCTGAGTGGGCCCCAGAACTAGTCTGGTCGCTGTACAGAAATGCAACTTCTCTTGTCCTTGCCGGAAATTGAACCTTGATTCCTCGGTCTTCCAGACTGTAGTAAAACGCCATGAGATATGTTTGTCTTTACGGGTTAGACAATATTATTCGTATACCGCCCTTAAAATTCTGTTTCTAACGGTTCATTGTTAATTATGTGGAAGAGATGTTAGGTGAATCAGAACTTGAAGAAACAGACTTATTTCGAGCTACAAGCACAGATAATACAGTCAGCTGGATGCTGCTTAACTTTGACTTAAGGATGCATCATCTCTGCATTGCGCAAAGCAACGTACATTCACGGTAACCTAACTTCTCCTTTTGCTCACAGTCCTTTTATTTGTGATGAGGTCATTGTCGCCATCTTACGTGAAGATTTCAGTGAGGCGGACTTGGCAACGTCGGTTGTTTGTCACTGGTTAGCGGAGGTTGAGTTGAAGGCGAAGGCCACTGCTTGCGTCTCCCTACAGAAAGAAGGCAGGTGTTTCGTGGTGTGTCGGACCCGTCGTCATCGTCTTTGTGCACCCGGCTTTCACGCCACCCTACATAGTCACCCCCCAAGAGGGGGTAGAAGTATACAATTTTTAGAAACCACCATCACCTTGAAGCCGGTGTCTGGAGCACACTGCTGATAGAATGACCAGTGGTAGCCACTAGAAACCGTGTAAATTTGTCCCTATGAATAGTTACTTAAGTACAACGCTATGAAGATGCACGAGGGCGTGCAGACATAGCTCCACAATTCTTGATTTTAGGATCTAGACAGAGGTGAGCGGTCAGCTTCATGCCTGTGGCCGCTTTTCCTCAGGGAAAGAGCCCCAGTACACATTGGAGAGGAGACTGGTACCACAGCAGGTCTCGACACTGCGGAGTAGAGAAAAACTATTGCCTCCTCCGGGAATCGAACACCAGCAGTTCAACCTGTAGCTCGTAGCTATACCGACTGAGCTATATCTGCTTCTTATACGTCCAGTAAGGGACAGTAAAAAACATTGAATGGCCTATGTTGGGATGTAAACTACGGACGTTCACATTTCAGCTGAATTTTGAAGTAGAAAATAAATGAACTGAGCCCTTCTCGATAGGCCGCCAGTTGTGCAGCTACTCAGAAATTTTCCAAACATTTTATGGAACCCGAAGAGTGACTACGGTGTTCACAAGAACCCTCCGTTGGTCCCTGAGCCAGATCTATCCAGTCCGTACCAACCCATTCCATCTCTCTAAGGTCCACTTTAATATTATCCATCCACTTACGTCTTTGTCTTCCTAGTGGTCTCTTTCTTTCTGGCTTTACTACCAATATCCTATATGCATTCCTCNCTTCTCAACACCCTGTTCTCAAACGCCCTCAGTCTATATTCCTCCCTTAAAGTCAGAGACCAGGTTTCACACCCATACAGAACCACAGGCAAAATTATAATTTTGTATATTCTAATTTTTATATTTTTGATAGCAGACAAGGAGACTAAAGGTTCTGGACTGAATGGTAGCAAAAATTACCCAAGTTCAATCTCTTCTTAATTTCCTCCTCAATCAGGTGACCGTGAGAACCGGTACGTACCGGTCTCACGGTCTCTTCGCTTGCGGATTTCTTATTTTTCCTTCTACCCTGAAGATGGAGGCAATACGTTTCTCCGAAACGTCGGTTAACACCACATCTACACGGTGCTACATCCCAGGAGACTGCTTTCTTCAGTAGTAGATATGTTATGTCAAAACCCACACTGATGATCCCCAACAATTTCGTCTAGAAATGGACTTAACCTTGAGAAAAGGATATTGAACAGTATTTTGTATGAAGTTGATGACAGTGATATCGCTTGGTAATAATTGCATTCAGATTTATCGCCATTCTTTTAAATTAGTACATTAATTGGCTCCTTCCATTGACTAGGCAAGTCTTCCTTATTCCAAATAGAACTGATGAGTATATGGATCTAAGACTCTAATGTTTCACCTCCTGTTTGAATCAGTTCTGCCCGAATTTGATCGCCACCTGGCAATTTCAACCTCAAATGACTAAGATCAGGCCCTAACGGTTTAGCTGTATGTATTTCTATCTGCCTCACATCACTGACCCTGTGTACGTACATTCAATAACTGAGAGAAATAGTTCTTTCACCTTTTCAAAGTTCTGTGAGAATCTTCAAGCAGATCACCATTCTCGTCCTTCACTAAGTTACTTCTAGGTTGGTAACCCCTCTTAAATTCATTTAACACTCTATACAGGTCTCTGATGTTCTTGTTTTTACTGTTCATCGCAAGCTCATTAATTTTGTCTTTCAGATATTCCGTCTCTTTATCACTGAAATTCCTGCTGGCTTGACGCCTTATATTGTTCAAGGGTTCAAGTGCCATAATATACATACCAGCATTCATAAGATTGGTTCAGGCATTCAGACATGAATAGTGAGAAGGAGAGTTACACACGCACAGACAGCAGGGAGATTGCATAAGCTTACTTTAAGAAAGTAGGGTATAAACGAACCACATGAAGAAACTCTGAGGTCGAAATATTACTTTTTTAACCTGAAAATATCGGGTACATATTTGATAAGCAGAGTTATCACTGCCTTGTAAAGCGCTAAATTAACCACTTGATGTCTGATCAGAAATGTTGCTTCGGAAGATACCGCAACTCAGTTTGTATAAGAGAAATTTAAATACGCACCTCTTCTTCTTTACTAGTCAGCCCCTAAATAGATCCAATTTGAAACGGCATTTCGTGTGAAGAAATGTCTTTAAACTCAAATTTCCTGGAGAAGCCTTGAGGCTGATATTGCTGTATAAGTGTATAGGAAGCAATTCTCTAACGGCAACCCTCGAGTTGTAAGATTTGAGGCTTTCACGGCGGTGACTATGAAGAAAGCAGTCTTCTGGGATTTGGCACCGTGTATATGTGGTGTTAACCGACGTTTCGGAGGAACGTATCGCCNCTGACATGCTCTGAATTAAATGCAAATATTCCAGTATGTTTGTATACACTTCAGTGAATCTTCGAGCTGCACTCAGGCGGGAAATTTCCTTACCAGCTGAGTAACTATAAGTTTGTATTTAAGAACGACACTACATAATAGACAGAGAAATTACTAATTTTGGATTGAAGCGAGAGGGGAATTGGAACAATTTTGCTCCTCCCCCTAAACCAGTGCTTCTCAATTTAAATGGACCACGGAAACTTTTCGGGCCCTAAAATGTTTTAAGGAACCCCTAAAAAAATATTTATATGTGTTATTTAAACAACAAGACCACAAGTAAATAGGGATAACAATAAGTATGAATAAATGTTGAATATTGATATAATATTAATGTACTATTTAATTTCAAGTATTTAGAAAAGAAAAGCAGTTCTCTCATATATATAAAAACAAAGCATAAAAACTAAGAACCCACATTTTTGAAAATTTCAATGCGAATGCGAAGAGTGGTTTTTGTTCCTTTCGTCACAAATTCCTTTCCTTTGGCTTGGTATTCGAAAACACTCTCAAATCTGGCGCCGAATTTAGTCACTTTCTGCACTTTTTTGTCTTTTCATTCGTAATGGAATTTTATAGAGTCAGGATAGGTCAGTCGGTAGAGCGACGGGCTAGAGTGTGAACGGTAGGAGTTTGATTCCCGACAGGGCCAAATTTTTCTCTCCATAAATTTCAGGCCTGTTCTGGAGCTCACCCAGCTTCCTATCTAATGGACACTAACGGCTGTTTCGTCGGTGGTAAAGCAGAAGAGGCGTGAAGCTAACTACTCACCTCCATCTAGTGCCGTTGTTAGAAAAGGTGGAACTATAACTCCACTCCGCCATACGTCTTCATGGCGTGGTGATTAATTCATCAATTAAGAATGGGAACAATCGACCCTTTTACCTTTAATGGAATTTTTTCTTTCAGACCCCATATTTTCACTTCACGAAACCCAGGGGCCCCGCGGAGCGCTCGGCAAACATTGCAGTCAAATGAAAGTCCGGGAGTGTTGCCACTGGCCACCCAGCAAAGAAATAGCACTCGCTGCGGTGGACGAATTCCTACCAGCTTCATGACTAACAGGAATAGAATTATAACACAACGTTTCTCTCATCGCCAGACTACAACAACAATCCTGTTATTGCCTCGGGATGTTTACGTATTGATGAGGGAACTGCCAGTTCATTCCACACTGTTAATAACAGTGCACTCATCAACCTGCAACGACAATGCTGTGCTGTGACCAGAAACAGGTGCTACCAGAGTACTGACCCAACATGATTACTGGATTACTGAGAGCTGCCTGAATAGGAACTTTTCACCACTCTTGAGAATAAGGTAAGAAAGCTAGTTTTGANAATCTTACAAAAAAAATAGCCTACTTTACTTTGATAGCATACGGACCGCATAGAAAACTAGAAATTGGAGGGTCACACTGACAACAAGATGGTATTATAAGCATTTTATTAAATTTAGAAGGATATTCAAACAGACAGCAAGGTGATCTCATAAGCCTTATAAGGGGATACACAGACAGATGGGCAGACACAGGAGGATACACAGACAGGTTGAGAGCAAAATAATTTCATACGTATCGTTCAATTTTTCAAAATAAGGAAATTAGGCTAAAAATAGTGCAAAGCAACTTCTAGTAACTCAAAAATATAACGTGAAAAGAGACAAGAAAGCATTAATTTAACACAAATTAATAACTTAAATATCAGTTTTTTATATTTATATTGTTACGTGTCCGGGGTTCCGTGATAAAAAATTGTGGACTCCGAATTAGACGAAGCTGTTTATTGGATAACTCGTTTATGATTATGATTACAATCACTCGGAAATACTTCTTCCAGGCGATGCGACCTGACTAGTCCGTCGTCTGTGACATTTCTTCTTCTGGCCCTTGGCTGACTTGGTTTCTCCTTTGATCTCAGCTCTGCTTCCTTCGCCACTTATCTCATTTCCGGTCTGGTCTTCTCTGACCTCTTCTGTCCTCAAGTCTGTCGTCTGTCCTGAGTCTGAGTCTCATTTCACGACCGACGGTCAGTCGGCCAGTCTGTCTTGGCATAAAGCCCCCATCTGGGGCTTGCGACCAGATCTTTATTACTGTTTGGCATTTACGGTCTTGTTTTTGTGGGGCGCCCTCTCTGATGAGAGGGCGAGTCTGTCTTTTGTATAAGCTGCTGGTTCTTGCCAGCCAGTCTTTCTTGGGTCTGAGACCCTTGGTACTCGAGACCATATATTACCGTCTAAAATTTGAGACTTTGTTTTTCGTCGCCTCCTACGGAACATAGGGCAGAGGACAGAAGGTATTCGAACCCGCCTCCACACGGGCTTCCTAACTGTCCTCTGTCCTCCAAGTCCAAGTCACATTGCGACTGACGGTTAGTCAGTCAGTAAGTCTTGGTGTCGAGCCCCGTCTGGGGCTCATGAGCAGATATTTATTGCTGTTTGGCATTTACGGTCTTCTTTTTGTGGGGCGCCCTCTCTGACGAGAGGTCGGGTCTGCCTTTTGTATATGCTGCTGGCCCTTTCCAGTGCAGTCTTTCTCTGGTCTGAGTCCCTTGGGACTCGAGATTTTATTTTACTGTCTCAGATTGGAGACTTCCCTTTTCGTCGTCTCCTACGACTCGCAGGGTCCTCTGTCCTATGTTCCGTTTTGTCTCCTATCTTCTACAGTCGGACGGACTAGAAGACACCTTGAAGGGTATTCGTCGCAGCGGGAACTGCAGTAGCTCTGGCTTTCATTTCCAAGGTAACGTCTGCCAATGTACGCATTGTAGCGTTAACGTGGTTACAATTGACGCCTTGGCAACGACGTATTCTCTGTTCCTTGTTATATGGGAAAAATATCCACTGAGCCGTTGTCTAGCAATGGACGTATCTGTGTGTGCTGTCTCGGAAACGTATTTTAACAGCCGTTGTCTAGCAATGGACGCCCGCTCAGATATTCTGGCTTTTAGGCGGCACACCACTCTATAATTCTGCTTAATCTCTGGAGTTTATCTGAGAATGAACCTTCCTATTATATACGAGAAAATTTTACGCCCAACTGTATAAAAATAACATGAGGAGTAGAAAAAAAGAGATAAAGAAAGAAAGAAAGCATTCTTTATTTTTTTATTGCGAGTGGGGTGGGACTAAGTCCCTTGTACTGCGGCCACTTCTGGCCTATTGTACCAGCGCCAGATGATAGGTGAAGGTGATTGTGGAGCAATTGGTGGAATGAAGATTGGCAGGGGAAACCGAAGTACTCGGAGAAAACCTGCCCCAGAGCCACTTTGTCCACCGCAAATTCCAGCTGATCAGACTCTGGATCGAACCGGACCGCCGCGGTGGGAAGCCAGCGACTAACCTCTTGAGCTATGGCGCGGCCTTCTTTATTATTTACTAAGATTTTGATTCTAAGATCTTGAACACGTATTTAACAGAAACCTCACCTCTTAAACGAGATATATTTGCATGGGAGCAGGACTTTGTGAGGTATCTCGTTAGAAATAACTATAAGGTTAAAAGTCAGTGCACGAAAAACTGAGAAAAGCGAGCTGAAATTTGTGCACCACTGAATGTAAAATCAGATAATTTTCGGTTAGCGTACTTCCACAAATTATTGAACTGAATGACTTCGCATAATAATTAACACCATGTAGTTTTGTTTGTTAATATATCCAATGACATAATTAGGTGGGTGCAATCCATTGGTTTTATACAACCAGAACAACTTATTTGACGAACGGTTGCTAATTCGTATTTGTAATAAATTATAACAACATTAATGTGAAAACGATATACGTGCACATACCTATAAGGGAGGTGTAGCTCTCATCAGAACAAGACGCTCATCATAACGGTACAAAATCCTGTCCAGTATTTCTAAGTGACTGTTTTCAAAGAACACATCCCATTGTAAAGAAATAGGGGGTGTATCAGATGTTAGTAATGAAGTCAAAAAAGTTTAAACAAATTTCTGAAATAAATTCCTTCTTACCTAAAGTGCCTTGAAGAATCCTTTAGAAATGTTATTGTGTTCTACTGTGGTAATGCTGATTGGATTAAGTTGATCCTGGGCAAATTTGTTGTTGTGGTATTGCATTCTCGGAATAGAAGAACAGCAAGATTACTGGAACAACCAAAATTGGCTGTAAAATCGAACACATAAAAAGCACACAAAACAATAATGGCATATATGGATCATAAACATTTCCTGCTTTATGGCCCATTTCGAGTTTTCCATTTTTATTGAAGAAGGCCACTGTTTGTGACCCAAATAAATGATTCTGCGTTCAGTAGTTTCAATATTAATAAATATACAAAACAGAAAATATTAAAAAACCTCCGCTTTAGTACAGAAGGATAAGCAAAGTGGTAAAAACACGCACACCGTGAGCTTTGGGCTGGACGGGTTAACCGACGGAGCCCGCGGTACAATTTCAGGACTGAAAACGTAAAACAAACATTAATATTTACAAATTTCAAAATGACTTTCTTCGGCCCATATAATTAAAAATGCAAGTCATTTGAACATCAGTTACTCCTACGTTTTCATTTATTTAAAAAGGATATTCAGTATAAATCATAGCTGATCACGTCTGCCGTGCGGTCTAAGGAACTAACAGTTTTCGCCCCCTCAAACACTGGGATTGTGAGTTCGAATCCTATTCGAGTTATGAATGTATGTGTTTGCGTGTCTATAGGATTTCTTCTTCCTCTTCGCTCTCACTTTGGAGCATGGGGCTGATTCCTCAGAGTTGCATGATAATTTTTACAGAGGGTAGGACTCCTTGGACGGGTGATCAGCTCGTCGCAAGGCCTCTATCTAAACACAAGACAACACAAACGTAGACTAAACGCATACACACACCAAACAAGCATGCTTTGTGAAGGGATTCGAACCCACGAACCCTGCTTCCGAGCGAGCGGAGACAGTACATGCTTTAGACCGTTCGGCTACCGTGACCGGCTGTATAGAATTACGAAAATGAAAAAGCGGCCGAGGCTCAACAAAGGGCTGTAGAGCAATACTAAGAATGATAATAATAATAGGAATCAGCACGAGGACAATTATCGATGAATATATTTATATTGTTGCGTGGCGTGACGGACCCTTACACAGTGCAACACAAACCCGTAGCTAAAGTCGAGATCTTCTCAACAAGTGACTTTCTCCTCACGGACAGTTTGACCTGCCTATCCAAAGCAACTAAACTTTGTGAACTTCTTATCTAATCATTTCCTTCATGAGAGGAACCTAGTGCAATTCTGCACGTACTGCATGGCGTATTTATGATTCTTTTTCTAAGAGGTTGGGGAGGAGCATATTTAAAATCTCAAAATAATGATACTCTCTATATAAATGTCAGTCTATCAGATACACAAGAAATCGTAATTTTCTGATTAAACTATTCCTGGAAATCTAATCAATCTCTTGTAGCCCTAATCCCACATATTTCTAGTGACGATAGTAGAATTAAAACAGCACATCATTCAAGTACCATTCCGAAAAGAAATACATAATTACAGAAGATTAATAACACTTATGCCAATAAATTCTGGAAAGAGCTATTCGCTTACATCACCGCCATCTGTGTTCCGACTGTCTGGAGAAAATATGGGAGCCTCGACGTCTCATAAACCTATGGGTCTCCATGGCCTGTAACAGGGATACCTTTAAGGTAAGGTAAGGAAAAGTTGCACCTATGCCTAACTAAGTAAGCACTACGCCATGAAGGCTTATGGGGGAGTGGATGTACAGATCCTTGACCTTGACCTCGGCACTAGTTGGAGGTGAGTGGTCAGTTCACGCCACGGCCGCTTTACCCCCGGGGAAAGAGCCCGCTGTACCCATTTCATAGGAGTTTGGGTGAACCCCACAGCTAGTCTGGACGACATGGAGAAGTTAAAATTCTTGACGCCACCAGGACTCGAACTCCGAACCATCAGTCGTCCAGCCCGTAGCCAGTCGCTACACCGACTGCGCTATTCAGGCTCCTAACAGAAATACCTTTACTTTACTTTACTTTACTTTACTTTACTTTACTTACTGCTACAAAGGGATCTGGACCAGCTACAGCAACACAGAAACTGACTAAAGGCAAATGTATTAAAATAAGGCCCCATCGTTTCCTGCAGAATGCCAGCCAACTCATAATTTGCAATTATTCTCCATATGCTATTCGACAATACACGAACTCAGTATACTGAAATGTATAGCGTCCAAACAAGAATCGAAGAACCAACCAACCACCCGACTGGAACTGCACGTGACAGTGAGATGCCAGGTCTTCTGACTTTACATCTGGGATATCCTCGTTTTGATTACAGAGTCGATAATCGGCTATCCGTCTAAGCTTCCTCATATCCCTCATAAGTTCCTAGGAAATAGTGCGCATATAGTACCAAAATAATGCTTCGACTGCTTACTTCCAAATCCCTGCCCGACTCTTCATTCGCAGTCATCGTATCACATCTCATGCGCATTTGATACAGAGCGTTAAAAGAACGGAATTGAAATATAAGCGAAGCCGTTCCGACCACAGTCCAGTCCATCCCTGAGACTATGGTGCTTGCTTAATTTCAAATAGACCATAAATCGGAAAGGATACGGTATGAAGTGGTTAAGTCATAGGCTTGTGTCTGGAGACACTTAGAAAAATAACTACAAACCTGAATCAGTACAGTCAGATTCCAAACATAGAATCGAAATCCTGACCTCTAGAATAAGGAACATGTTGCTAACCATGACACCACAAGACCCCGTCCTACCCTCCTTATGAAACTGACTATTCTGGTGCTACAGAAACGTAAAGGTAAAGGTAAATTTGTCTCTGCTTAACCAATTAAGCACCACGCAATGAAGACGAATGGGGGGGGGGGGGAAATAACTCCATCATTCTTGACCTCGGCATTAGATAGAGGCGATTGGTCAGCTTCACGCCTCGACCGCTTGAACACTGAGGAAAGGGTTCACGGTACACATTCGACAGGAGGCTAGGTGGGCCCCAGAACCCATCTGGAAACCGTGGAGAAGATATAAATCTCTTGTCCCTTCCGGGAATGGAACCCCGACCATCCAGCTTGTAGCTATCGTCTTAGAATGAGTTACGATCATTTACTGTAAGCATAGAGTCTAGGCATTCGCCTGTAAATTCTGAGTAGAACTACGAAACGCGTCAGTGTAATTGAATCGAAAATGTCCAGGCAGTCTCATCTCCGATACACAGCCAGCCCTCCCTTTACCCCTTCCCCTCCTCTGAGCTCTATAGTTAACGAATCGGACTGACCCCACAACACATGAGTGACCACGAAACCGCAGGAGGATCCATCCCTTGTACCTTGTCCGCTCGCCAGTCCGTCTGCGCTTGAGGAAGGATTCACTGTGACAGCTAACTAGACGTTACCCACTTTCCCCAGTCTAGGTGACTGACTGACTGAGTGACTGACTGACTGACTGACTGACTGACTCTGTCTATATGTCTGTCAGCTCTTCTAGCCCCCCACCTGACTACGCAGATGATGGATTAACTGATCAAGGAGCTAACAGACTAACTAACTAACTGTCCATCTAATTATCCTTCAATTCTTCTCTTTGCCTATGGAAATAATTAGTGACTGACCAAATAATTTGGGGACACGTAGTAGCGTAGTTGGCTGAGGAAATATGCTACAAGCCGGAAGGACGCGGGTTCGAAACCCGATGAAATAATAGGATTTTCAATTGACCTAATCCTTCCAGCCGCATTATGGCCGTGTGTCGACGTAGCCTCTAACAGAAATGAGTACCAGGAATCTTGCGGGGGGGGGGGGGAAGGGCGACCGGCGCGTAAGGCCGACAAGCTCACCGGTATCTGTGAGCCGATTGTCTAGGAAATTTGGGATCCTCGACGCCTCACAACCCTATGGGCCTCCACGGCGTATTACAGGGATAGCTTTACCTTTTTACCTTTACCAAATAACTATCCATCCATCCTGGTATGCGGCTACGATATTGGTTGACGGATTATACCCCCACCTGAATGAGACAAGATAAATGAAGATATTATTATTTATCGATTTTAATGGAATTTTTCAATCCAATTTATTTTATTTCTGTGTGGACGACTCGGGTACCACAATCCCCCAGCCCGTCTGCTTACTTTCTAACTACGCTACTGCAGTGCCGCAAGCGAAACATAGTTTTCATTTTAAGGAACACAATGCGATTTTCGGTCTCACACAGCAGACAGGTCCCTAATTAAGCTGCTACATCATGGCAATTTTCTCCAAATTCCCTGTTTCATTCACATGTAACATATATCAGTGCACCTAAGATTTCGATTTGAATTTGCTAATAAAGAAGGGTATTTTTCTGAAGAAAGCAGTCTTTTGGGACGTGGCGCCGTGTAGATATTGTGTTAACCGAAGTTTCGGAGGAACGTATCACCTCCATCTTCAGGGTAGAAGACAAAGTCTGTTGCACCTGCTCACGCTGGTTCGCTCACGGATTTCTTCTTGTCTTCTACCGCGAAGATGGAGGTGATACGTTTCCCTGAAACGTCGGTTAACGCAATATCTACATGGCGCCACATCAAAGAAGACTGCTTTCTTCATAGTCACCGCCGTGAAAATCTCAAATCTTCCATATTTTTTTTCTGATCTTCGAGATAATGACAGTAACACAGAATAATTGCAGAGACCAGTGTTTGTCAGTCGGTGTGTTGAAAACAGTCCAGTAAGCCCAATTATCAATCCAAAGCCGTGTCTAATCACATACAAGTGACAGTATATCTATACATATAAGGGTTCCTCAGGTGCCGCAGTAGAGCAGTCGGTATAGCGACAGGCTACAGATGGACGGCCAGTGGATCGAAGTTCGAGTCACGGTAGGGTCAAAATTGTCTCTTTTCTACGTCACCCAGACTGGCTCTGGTGTCCCTATGCAATGGGTACCTCTGTCTACACACAGATCAACACAAGCACGGAATAAACGAACACAGACATCCATGTGTAGAGTTGGATTCGAACCCACGACCCCAGTGTTTGCGCGAACGAAGACGGTTCATGACTTACAATGGGCAGCCACTGTGATCGGCTTGCTCTTGCTATAAAGTTTTCTCTGAGCAGGAGATTTCGTATTGCGTAGGTTCTTCGTAGAATTTTCTGTTACTGTAAAGAAATAAGGTCCGTCACATTTATCACAAAAATCCCGAACTGGCTAAGTCCAGTAACGACGTTCTCAACCCATTTCCGTATATTTCATTTGAATATTATTCGTATTTGGTTTCTGATGCAGCATTTCTCAGTTGCCTTCTCTCTGTTTTGACCCAACATTCTTCTCAGGCCTCGGGTACCCTCAACTTCACATCGTTCCAGTCTCGTCTCGGGTGACTGAATTAGACTTAAGCCAGAGCGACAAATTTTGAGGGCTATTTTGGACGTCGGAACCGACTAGGTGATTTATTTTTGGTAACTTTAATTTTATTGTAATCGCTGACATCTCTTGTAAAGATGACATCTAAAGTTTTCTCAAGGGGCTACAATAAAACATATTCTAATGAAAAATAATTAAGGGTTGGATGTTAAACTATATTTCTTATATTAACTAATTTCTGCGAAGAACGACTTAAGAACTGGTTTATCAAGCTCATAAAAGGACGAAGATGAATCTCGAAAATAAATTCAGCACGTTTCTCTGAAGAAAGTGAGGAAGGTTGATTGTACATAGGCCTAATATTTATAGCACCCCAAAGACAGAAACTCAACCACATAACAATTATTTCGTAGAATAGTTGAGCTAGAATTGCGTATACAAACTCCGGGAATTAAAAACAAATAAATACAGGTATGGTCAGTTGTGTTATAAAATAACGTATTTTGGAAATAACCAAATTTTTCGGAAGAGTATATTGCCTCGACCTTCACGGTCGAAGAGTCATCCAAGCAAGAATCATCAGGTTCTTCGCTTACTTTTCGATCATAAAAACTGAGCAACGGCATAAGGGACCAAGACCCTCAGGGGGACCCTAGGGCTGTAGATCGTAAAGTTAATAGTTGGGTTTTCCGCCAGGCTCCGGAAAACGTGTGACAGAATATTGTGGAGAGGTCGGGGGGCTTCCAAAAAGGAAAGAATAAATGGCGATATGCTTATAGGATACTCGAGACGAGCAGCCTTGAGGAGAGAGCGATGTGAAATGGTGACGGTATAGCTTAATAAGTGAGCAATCCGCTGCTAGGTAGCTGCGAAGTAAACACTTTTCCACAGCTCGGTAAACATATTTCCGCAGCAAGGAACACGTGACAAAACAATGGAGGATTTGCTGGAGACGGTGTTTTCTATTGGATCCTTATTGTGGCTACGTAAGGAGAACTGATTGGAGCTATTACGCTCAAGATATAAGAGGTTTAAACTTGGCTGTGTTCAAGATGACAATCATTCAAGCGACTCAGCTGTCGTTGTAGCATGAGATACGTAAGATTGGTTTGACCTACTTTGCAAAGCCTGAACTGACAGTGGACTTATATATACTTGTAGTGGAAATCTAACATACTAACTGCACAAAGATGTATTAATTAGTTAAGTAACCAGCAAACTACCAGTACTTTATCTAACTGAAGATGAACGTTAAAATATCATACATTATATCTGACTAACTAATAATCTAACTAAACAACGATAGGTTAATTATGAAACTAACTACTAAATTAATTGACTGTGCAATTGAATGAGTGGCTATGAAGAGAATTGTAAGATAGATGATAGAAACGGGTACAACTGCGTGACAGCCTCCAACTAGAATGCTTGTGGCTGTCATGAAGCAAGTATACTATTGCACTATTATTGAATTTGGGTCTATATTCACCTAACGACTTCAGGCCAATTAAATTTTCCTTAAACGAATTGTACAACAACATCCGTGTGATACATACCCTAATCATAATTATCCCAAAAGAGAGGATACCCTCTCTTCACTGCTTTTGAATTTTACTTCAGAAACACCATCAGGGATTTTCAGAAATATTAGGGACTTGAACTGAATTGGCACTCTCAGCTTCGATCTATGCTAATTTACTCAACCAAAATTTATTTTCTCTCCCCTGAACTCCACGAATGCAGAATATTTGAGCTATGATTGATCGATTATATAGAAATCCGAACCTGCAGTCAACAATAGTTTCGTCTATATGCTTGTAGCTAAAGCTATCCCTGTGACAGGCCATAGAGGCCCATAGGGTTGTGAGACGTTGAGGGTCCCACATTATCTAGACAATCGGCCCACAGATGGCAGTAAGTTTGTCAGCCTTACGCGCCGGCCGCCCTTTACCCCACAGGAAGAATTCTGGTACTTATTTCTGTTAGAGGCTGAGTCCACCCCAGGTCTATATTGCGACTAGAAGGATTAGGCCAGTTGAAAAAATCCACCTCATTGGGACTCGATCCCACTACCTTGCAGCGTGTAGTGTAGTGTGCTGGTAGGTTTGAGTCCAAAGTATTGGACTAGACTACTAGACGTAGTTTTATTGGTCTTGCATAGATATATTTAATAATATTTATGTAGAAAGAATAAGTCTGTTGATCACAGAACGTAATTTTTAGCTCCTGCCTGGAGAAATTCTGCAAAACCTTGCGATTTTTTATATTTTTTTAAACTTGAGCATTAACTTTACAAAATAGACACAGGCACAAATGGATAAGACAAGGATGACAAACTGAGTCTGGGGGGCAGGATCGGGCCTGTATGAATTTTTAATCCTGTTTGCGTAATTTTTATTAACATTATTTAAAAGTAAAATTAAAAAACATGTAAGTAATTGCAAGCAACATCATCTCTCATATACAGTGACGAGTGATTACATTCATTATGAAGGTGATATTTCCATCAACTGAAAAATATGAAAACGTTTCCGTTGACACCCTTCCGGCCTGGCCCTTCAGGTACAGCGTTTCCCCACCCCTGGGCTATGCTGTATGCATTGCAGACTGCCTAACATCATTAACCACACAAGCACTGGTAGGTAACTGATGTAAAGCCACAATAATATCGAATATCTATAGGCTGAAGTTCTGTTGTTTTGTTTAATATTTAATCAAATCCTATTGATATTCGCATAGTGGTGCAAGTTTCCCAAACTTGAAAACTTATTTTGGATTTCTACGCAATAGAGGGTTTTAATTTCCATATTATTTATCTTCATGGTGTTAAATTTCACTCATTCACGGAGCTGAGCCCTTCTTGAGAAACTGCCAACTATGCAGCTATTCAAGAACTTCCCAGCATTTTATGGAACCCGAAAATTCATTACCGTATCCACGAGAGCCCTCCACTGTCCCTATCCTGATCCAGGTCAATCCAATCCATACCATCATATTCTATCTATGTATGATCCATTTTAATATTGTTCACTAACCTACGTTTTCAATTGCTCCTCAATCACCCAAACTATCATCTGGGGCTGGTACAATAGGTCAGAAGTGGCCGCAGTACAAGGGACTTAGTCCCACCCTACTAGCAATAAATAAGCATACGTCTTGGTCTTCCCAGTTGTTTCTTTCCTTCTGGCTTTCCAACCAATATCCTATATTGATATTCTCTATTCTCCCCATTTGTGTTACATGCCCTTCCTCATCTCATCCTCCTTAACTTGATCTTTCTAATTGTACTTGGAGAAGAGTACAAATTATGAAGCTCCTAATTGTGCAGATTTCTTCAGCCTCCTGTCACTTCATCACTTCCGTCCAAATATGCTCCTCAACACCCACTTCTCAAATACTCTCAGTCATGGGATTAAATTTATCCGCATTAAATAATATACCTACGGATTTTATAAACGATGGGGACTTCTTCGAACAACTGAGCGACTATCATCTTCCCAGGAAGGCCTGTGGTCCATACGTTTAATTACATATTTCTTGAACTGAATGAGGAATCAAGTAACTGATTAACCTACAGATTTAGCAAGAAATTAGCAGTCTATAAATAAGGAAATAACTACTCAAATTAACAAGTAACTAATGACCCGAACTTTCTGACTAATTATGGTGCAAATATGTAACTAACGCAACAAATTATTCAGTAGTAAACTATTGGACTGTCTAAATAAAAGAGGAAGCAATGAATTATGTTCAATTTGAGGTCCTCTCAGTGGTGACTGGGAAGAAGGCGGTCTCTTTGGCTGCATAGTTCGGCACAAGTTCACTGATGTTTCGGAAGAATATACGCCTTCCAATTTCAGGGTCAAAGTGAGCCAAGCGTGAAACAAGTAAGAAGCAGACTGTTTCTTTCCTTTTTGTTTCTTGTTTGTCTACCTGTTCAACCCTGAAAATAGAGACAATAAGTTCCTCCGAAACGCCGATGGATTTCTACAATACTGCACGGAGTTACAACAAAGAAGATATTATATGACACAAACTCCGTCCTAAGTGTAACAATTTGTTGTAGTTCTTTCGTCTTCCTTTCTTCTAGACTACATGTTTCGGCCACAAACGGCCATTATCAGGCGTATACTTTCACGTAGCTGTTACACTGCACGTAGTTTAAAATTTAAAAAACACCAGTCTTCTCAATTGTAATTGTAATTCGAATTTTAACATTTAAAATTCTCAGGGTTACCCGCCCTATGTCTATAGTGCTGCAGCGGCTACTTCTTATTTTCAGCACTGTTCAGGTGTTATTCTGTGTAGGCCCTGTGTGCGTGCCGCTGCTTATCTTTAATTTTAAAATTCGAAAAAATTTTAAAGAATTTTTTAAAATTGGAGTTAAAGATTTTAAAAGTGCCAGTTTATGAAAATCAAATTGACGTGTGTAGGTTAACAAAGATTTTTTACACATCAGACAGATATCAGCGGGGAAGATTCTGATATATCGAAACCTGTTAGCAACAGCGAAATGAACAATTGTTAAGACTATTATTATTAAAATTTTAAACTACGTGCAGTGTAGCAGCTATGTGAGAGTATACACCTGATGATGGCCGTTTGCGGCCGAAACATGTAGTGTAGAAGAAAGGAAGACGAAAGACCTACAATAAATTGTTACACTTAGGACGGATTTTATGTCATATATTGTGTAGAATGTAACAGGATGCTTAAATATAATATTGTAAAGAAGATATTACTTTGAAAACAGCTAATAAAAACAGTTTAACTTTATAATAGCCTAACTGACTAATTAAGAGAGATATGTAACTAAGCAACAAATTTATCAATTTAGTAACTGATTCCAGATTTCCATGAATATTCAGATATGACTTTAAAAGGAATATCAATGTATTTTTCGCATTGGGATGCGACCTCGGCTATTGGTAATTAGAGGCATATTCTGTCACGTCGCGTCTTTGCAGGAGACAAACTGTGCAGCTGTTTGGACCTGGTACGTCACAGGCTGACTCCAGGCCGACAGATGTTAGCTGCCTGCTCTCCTTTTGTCATTTCCGAACAAGGACGGTCGGTCCGAGAGACCCGTAAGATAAACTTCTCTGAGTCCAAGTACAGTAACTTCCCAAGTAAATGACGAACTCCTACTGGACACCTTGTGAAACTCAAGAATATGAAGTTACATTGAATTATCCGGCGAAGCTGTTCCCCACTGGCGTACCTACGGAATTATTTCAGAATATTTTGAAAAAATCAATCAAGAAAATTTATGTGAAATATTTATGAAACTTGTTTCCTTCAAATTTTATAATGCATACGGTGACGATATCAGATAACAAATTAATGCGTATAAAAACAAGCACTAGATAGCCCAGATATTGATACCAATAAACAATGAACTAGTTCACAAACTACAAAACGTGTACCTCACCAAGAATCAGAACACGGAAAATTAGTTGAGATACTACATCCACTGCATACGAAACAACACAGACTGAATAAATAATAACTTGACAACTCACAACACACATCATGACCAAATACCGACGAAGAGACAAATTAAGAGAGCTTGCACGAGCAATAAAAGAGGCTACCAAATATATCCAACACAGATACATCAATATCTCCACATTGTGCTCACGTGTTAAGTGAATAGACAGTAAAACACATGTTGGGGTTACAATTAAAAGTAGAAGATATCTTCTCTTAATTGTAACACCAACTTGAGGCAAAAGTGTTATGTTAGTGTAAAATATGACATGTTGCACTGATATGGACCCGTATCGGTAGTTCAATAACTGTACGTATTCCTACATTCAACTGCCTGATTATGGTCTTATACGACCGAAACATGCAGCAGGAATGAGGATCAATTTGTAAAATATTAAAACTGAGTATATTTGTTGTGTTGACGGTTTACATAATTCATATATATATATGTATATGTAAGCCGGTCACGGTAGCCGAGCGGTCTAAGGCATGTACTGTCTTCGCTCGCTTGGAAACCGGGATCGTGGGTTCAAATCCCACTGAGGGCACGGATGTTTAGTTTGTGTGTGTGCGTTTTTCTGTGTTTGTATACAGGTAGAGGCCTTGCGACGAGCTGATCACCCGCCCAAGGAGTCCTACCGAATGTGTAACATCTAGAAAAACCGAAGTGAACGGAGAAGTTCATGGAGGTAGGCCTAGGCCCACTGGGGCTGTAGTGCCAAGGGGGGGGAATATGTATATGTATATCTGGAACACAAAACAGGATGAAACCAATGAAGACAAAAAGGGCAGTTGCGCCTTCGTACTGTCAATGAGTAGTGTCTGTCCTCCAATTTGTGTTTGCTTATTTCTTGATTTATAGAATGGTGATGTGTCAGCTGCAACGGTCATGAACTGTACAACGTTAAACCGACGACTTGTAAATGAGTTCAGAAAACTGTCAGTTGATAGCTTATTCAACGGATATTCCCTCATCTGGACGGTTATAGGATCGAATGAGAGGATGATTGTGAAGGGTTAATCGGAAAGGATGTGAAAAAACGGGCCGTATATTATTTAAAGGTGATGTCTCGGAATGTGCCTAGAGGGACGCCTGGAAACTACTGAAATCCTCGGCGAGAACTGTCCGCATCTTAGTCGAGAAATATAATCGACACCTTCAGCAAACGAAGCAGAAAGAAACCATGTTATGTGCCGAAACAAGCATTTCCCGACATATTGTAACGGACCTGGTCAACTCCTTGCTAGGCCATAGCTCTCTAAACATGGTCCAACGTGCAACAATTGATTAAGTTGTATTCTATGTTGTCCGCGCCACGGCCAGCGCTGTTAACGAGAGGATCTAAGAAAATACAGGGCTGTGAATTGACTGGACTTGAATTCCGAAGTTCCAAGGAAACAGCAGTGAGTCCAGAAGAAGAATTAGAAAATTTAGTGTGTGGTGTTACATATGCTGTAGTACATTTATATTTGGAGTGTGTAATTTAGTGAGACTTTTTACAGTTTAAATCCTTTGTCAGGGGAAGAATAGTGAAGACTAGTGGAAATAGACTGAGAAGATTAATGTGGAGTGAATGGAAATTGTGTAAATCAGCAGTAGTGTAATAATTATTTGTAGTTACGACTTGTAAGTGGTCAGTAAGTTGGTTCGCCGATCCAAACCCGGCGTAGTCACTCTTACACGTGAAAATATTATAACATATGTTTCACATATGAAAATTTACTTAAATTCTGAGTAGTTTTGGAAATTCAACACGTGGACGACGTGTGTTTAGACACATATGCGTTTATTTTATACGTCTCGTCTAACGAATATATAATATATTAGTGAAGATATAACTGGAAATTCGTATTGGGTTGACGTTCATATATTTTCGTTTTACAGTAGGGCGTCCGCATTCAACAGGCTAAATAACTGAGCCACCTTCCATTTCACATCTGATTAATGAGAAATGTTGGCTCGGTACTGTGGTCGATATTACGGACTGGTTGCGAGAAGGACATGGGAAGACATGGTCAACTGCATGGCTGAAGTCAGCGGATCAAATACTCAGTCACAGTACACGTAGCAGAGAAGCCTGCAACATTTAAGGAGTTAATATTAATGCTTTCAAGTGTTATCATTTCAGATTAAAAAAAGTAGGCAAGAAAAACTAAAACCGCGACGTAATGACGGTCTTTGTGACTCACTGCGTCCAGGGATGTTAATTCGTTATGTTGCAACCGCTCTCCTCGGTTCGCTCTCCCCTCCCAGGTGAGCCTTTTTCATGTTTCGTCTAGCGCTGCAGCCAATAATCATTCTTATAAAAAATGAAATACATGTTGTTACATGTACACCCATTACTGGGCGACGGGTTGGTAAATACATTCCCGCGAAGACAGCGTCTTGATAAGCAATCCGTTACTAGGTTACGCAACAGTAGAAGAGGTTGTGTTTTTATGTCGTAGCCGCCAGCCCCAGCGCTGGTAACGGACCCATGGACTCCCAGTCTGTTACGTGACAGGTGTTTTCTGTGTTGTCTGTGCCGCGGCTATGTAACACAAGTCCGCTTGCAGCTAAAGAAACGACCGTAACTGTCAAACGGTAATAATTAATATCTGGTCAAGAGCCCCAAATTGGGCTCGACACCAAGACTTACTGACTGACTGACCGACCGTCAGTCGCAATGTCACTTTGACTTTGAGTTAAAGAAACAGTTCTTGAGATCCGTTGTTAGGAGACGACTAGTGGAAAGTGAGAATCCTACTGCGTGTTCAATGGTGAACTGGAAATTTCGTAAATCAGCGATAGCTCTGTGTTAATCGTAATTAATAGACATTGTAAACGAAATGCAGGTAAGTCCAATCATCCGAACTATAACCCGTTATTTTCGTCACTCGTACTCCGATGCACGTGAAAATATTGTGGAGGATAGGAAGAAAAAGAAAATGTGAATATTTAAGTTTAGAAATGAACTTGTATTAGCAATTCTTTTCTAAAACATTACTGATATGTGGCTTATTGATGTATCTGATCAAAAAGATGTGAGGCAAGGCCCTGGTGTGCTGTGATGAATTAGCAGACTTTGCTGTCAGTCTTGAAACTTGTCTCTTGATGACGAAGGAGATGTCAGGGATAAAACAGAAAGCACTTCGAGAAGAAACACAAAACAGAATATCGATTCAAATCCTTCCCTTTGAACACCACATCAAGTAAGCTCGTGGTTCAGGAAAGAAGAACTCGTATTCTGCAATAGACACTTCGGCACTGAATCATATATATAAGCAAATCGAGTTGGGCTAAATAAATTCGCTTTAAACTAGAGTGTAATATGTTCCTGTATGTAAACATTTACTGAGAGTGGCCTCAAATACATTCATTCTTATAATAGAGTGTAACTTCATTTTAAGATGCAAATACGCCAAGTCCAACAGGATGAGGAAGGAACGGAAAGGAACAGAAATTGTCAGCGCATGGTCTGCTGCTGGTGATGCTGATTTATAGGGCGGAAAAATAAACACCACAAGGAACAGATATAATCCATTGCAAATTTGAAGGGACACTGCTATGGAAATAGAAAAAAAAACACTGATTGTGTTTCGCCACTGTGATAAAAACGAGCATCATGATATAAGAATTGTTGATAAGGAATAGGGCACGCGGTAGTGTAGTTGTTTGAGGTACTGTGCTACAAGCCGAAAAATCTTGGGTTCGAGATCCGACGATGTTGAACTTTTTTCAAGGTACCTAATCCTTTTAGCCGCAGTATGACCCTGGGGTCGACTCAGCCTCTAACAGAAATGAGAGCCAGGAATATCCCTGGGGGTAAAGGGCGGCTGTCGCTTAAGGCTGACAACCTCACTGCCGTCTGTGATCCGATTGTCTGGAGAAAATGTGGGACGTCTCTCAACACTATGGGCCTCCACGGCCTGTTACAGGGATAGCTTAATGCGAAAGCTCTGGAATTTCAAGTGCTCGGAAAGGAGAATAAAAAGCTAAATAATAGTCATGACGGAACTTAAAGGAAACTAAGTTCTATGAATATTTGCTAATACGCAGTTCAGAATGTTTTATTTTCTGGTAAGTAAAAAAAAAGTAAAGCTATCCCTGTACCAGGCCGTGAAAGCCCATAGGGTTGTGAGACGTTGAAGGTCCCACATTATCTAGACAATCGGCTCAAAGATGGCGGTAAGGTTGTCAGCCTTACGCGCCGGCCGAGCTTTACTCCCCAGGAAAATTATTTAATTAATTCCTGGTACTCATTTCTGCTAGAGGCTGAGTCGACCCCAGTAGCGTAGTGCGGCTGGAAGGCTCAGGTCAACTGAAAAAGATCCAATGACCTCATTGGGACTTGAACCCGCGACATTCCGTCTTGTAGCATAGCTCCTCAACCAACTATGCTACGGCGTGTCCCCTTTATTTTCTGGTACCTTATCAAAAATCTATGGATTAAAGCGTAGAAAATTATGTTTTTACCTTTGGTTTGTATGAATGCGAAGCATGGCTAATCGCCGCGATTGAATAACATGCACTGAGCATGCGCGAGACAAATTGCAGAAGTTATCTGTACTCGAGAGAGATTTAGATAAGGAGGTTCTTCGTAATTTGTACTTTTCGGTTAAAAAAGCTAGGGTTATTGTATAGAGAAAAATAGATGGCCGAGGCATCTTGACACATTGGAAAAACAGGAAATATATGTAATATTCAGTCGATAAATACGTATTAAGGAGACAGGACACATGGCAGCCAGAAATATCTAGGAAAATAATACCTAAGAGCTATTAACTAGAAGCCAAGAGTTTATATTACGTTACTCATGGAGTTGAGCACTTCTTGAGGAGTCTCCAATTCTGCAGATACTCAAGAATTTCCCAGCATTTTATGGAACCCGAAGGTTCATTATCGTGTTCACAAGAGCCCTCCACTTGTCCATATCCTGAGCCAGATCAATCCAATCAATATCATCCCATCCTATCTCTGTAAGATCCATTTTAATATTGTTCACCTACCTACGCCTTGGTCTTCCCAGTGGCCTCTTTCCTTATGGCTTTCCCACCAATATCCTATATGCATTCCTCTTCGCCCTCATTCGTGTTACATGCCCTACCCACCTCATCCTCCTTGACTTTAAGAGCTTATAACTTTATTAAACACATTGTATTGAAAATATTGCCATTAGAATTACGAGCAGTGTCAGCTGCACCAGGTTTTATTAGCACGACCTCCTTTCTAAATAACTGATACTCACATTTCTTAGAATTAATACATGAATTGTATTGGACCCTTTTACCGCTGATGGCTTGCCTGAACCAGTTCTGTCCACCCACTCACACATCCATTGACGGAGGCAGGCGTGGGACAGGCACCGAACTCTAGAAGTACGTACATGTGAGTTCAGAGAAGCGATTGGATGGCAGTGGTTTGAGTCGGGGCGTTCATTCTCAGAGCACACTTCAAACTTACCCGTATAGGGGTCCTTAGTTCGAGACAAATATCGGAGCATGAGGCTGGCCAATCGTAATCTATTGCTGAGGTTAAGAATGCACATAGTCAGAGTGTCATGGTTAGACAAGACGCAGATTTAACTTTGCCTTTGTAAATCAAAACACGATACAAATGTAGTAGGATCAGCATGGAAAATAGTTCAAAGTGAATTATCAAACTCACTTAGGGTAGAGGCTTTCGTTAGTATTTGAGGTAGTTATTCTTTTGGGAAAGTAATTACCGCTTTAATAAAATCGGAATTTCAAATCTGAAAATTACTTCAACAGAGTGAGAGCCGTGATAGTACAGTCGGTATAACTACTGGCTACGGGCTGGACGGCAGAGGGATGGGATTTCGAGTCCCTGTAGGGTTAAGACTTTTAATTTTTTCATATATTTCAGTCCCGCTCTGGGGTCCACCCAACCTCCTATCCAATGGGTACTGGGAGCTCTTTTCCCCCGGAGTAAAGCGGCCGAGGCGTGAAGCTAACTACCATCTCCAGTTAGTGTCGAGGTCAAGATGACGTGGGTCTATATATTCACTCCACCATACGTCTTAATGGCGCAGTGTTTACTTAGTTAAGCAAAGGGATAACTTTACCTTACAGTTTTTCGTTGTTATTTGATGCAATTATTGTTTTTGTAAAGAAATTGCCCTCTTTAATACAATCGGAATCCCAAATTTGGAAATTACCTCGACAGAGTAGAATCCAGCTCTGACCGTGATTCTAAAATATTCTGTACCGTCTACCGAATGTGGGTCTGCAATGTTACCTCTAAACCAGCGTTCTTTCCTTCTTTGTTCCATGGTATTTAAATTCGGAAAGAAACGTACAAGTAATTTAATTTCAATTTCCAAAATCTGAAAAATAGCGAGAAGACTGCAACTGTAAATTATATGACGGGAACGAACATTCGGGAAACATGGGCACATGTTCAGAGTACCGGCTGGGAATGAACATTCGGGAAACATAGGCACATGTTCAGAGTAACGGCCAGGAATGAACATTCGGGAAACATAGGCACATGTTCAGAGTACCGGCCGAGGCGAGTGCTTATGTGGTAAGGTTTAGGATCATTTATTAAGAAGTAAAGCTAAGATATGAAATAAATTGTTTCTGAAATAAACAAATAACAGTCAAATCTGAATGCAATGTTAGTCTGCAGAGCGGCGTAATGGCCCTAAGGAATCAATTCCATGAGCCACTATTTGCCAAGAATCCTACACACTGAAACTGGTGACAAATGTTCGTTTTAGTCTTCTTTCTGTACGTAAATTATATACTTTCAGATTCTGAACGTGGCACATTAATTCGCAAAGAGCCAGAGAGACCTGTCAGCACAGCCTGCGCTGGTGTCAGATCACAGCTTTAGTCTGAAAGCAAGAATGAAGGATACAGAGGATCGCACTTACAGCTCTGCTCTGTTGTACTCCTAAACACATAGGAAATCGAAGAGTGAACATCAGAAACAAGATATGGGAAATGCTCTTATTTCGTCTTAGAATTGTCAATGCTATTTCTCCCAGGCGATTTATATTACCCTACAATTCTGTAACGTGTATAAACATTGCTAGGCAACGGGTCGCTAAACGAAATTCCGCAACAAACGTACACGCAATAATAGGAGCTGTTTTCTCTTTGGACCATGCTACAATTAGATACTAGGGTATACAACAATTCTCACAACAGAAAATGTGTGGTTTGTGTTTCGAGTTTTTCGCCTTGCTGTGCGGCTGGAATGGAAAACCACTGAAACCAGCGCCAAACTTGGTACCAGTAACTATGGATTTTATCTATATTAATATCTGGAACCACTCGATAATTCAAAGCTCGAAAGCCATGTTTTCTTCTTAAAAATATATATTTTGTTAATACTGTAAGTATCCACTCAGAATACCGAAAATTATAGTTACCTATTGAAACATAACAGTGAGAAAGCCCATAGAGGATTTGAGGTTCTCATTGGTATACCAGAAGACTGACCTCTTGAAGAAGCTACACACTGTGTCATAATTTTGTTATTTTGAACTGTGAATGAACAAAATCAAATTTAAGAAGCTGTATCACAAAGGATATGCATGTCATTTTTGTATGTTTCAAAATATCTTCGTAGGTCAGGAACCAAACATCTGTGTACAAATGCATACCAACGAACAAATAAAAAAAAGTCTTTGCAGTGTTCCACTCTGGCATGTTTTTTATCGCCTGACAGCGCGTCCGGTACAAACCACGCACAGACATTCCATTTGCCCAAATCCTCGGTCAAAATTTGATGCACAATATGTTTTGGTGTTCCAAAAAGCTCCTCGATGAGTCTTGCAGAAACACATCTGTCTGATGCAAGGATTTCGGTCACTTTTTTCACATTTTCTTCAATGTGACTCGTTCTCGGTTTTGATGCACGTGGAGTGTTTTCAATGTCCTCCCTGCCGTCATGAAATACAGCATACCATCAAAAAATGTTAGAGCGACTCAAACAATCACTACCGTACACACTTTTCATCATTTCGTACGCTTCTCCGGCTGTTTTGCCTAACTTCAAACAAAATTTGATGTTGGCTCTCTGTTCAACCGCCATTTTCCGACGAGCGTCAGAACAGTACTGTTACATTCAAGGTCAGAACACATGATGCAGCGATGCTTGTGCATTGAAATTATAGATAGCCACAGCTGAAACCTCAAGAATCTTAACGCCACAACTCCCCAACAGATGGCATTGCAGGGCAAAATTAAAAAAAGAAAAATTAGTCCTGACGGATCCTGGACACACCGTGTATTCATTTCATTGGAAAATTACGAGGAAATTATAAATATATAACACCTACATACCTGTCAATGGGAATAAGAGATTCCTAGGGAAAAACTGGTACTGCCTACAGAACTATACTGTGTATTAACCCAGAAGACCATAACCTGAACTTTTACTCATAGTGTGGAAGATTTCTGACGCTTAATAGGTTTTGGATTTTTGTCAAGTAATGAACCAGAATTTTGAAAAAAGAAAATGTATTTACAGGTGTGATTTATACTTGGACATCCCCGTTACATCCCTGGCTTCTTACTCTGTTGTAACATGAGGTGATTAGTACCAGCATCCCCAAAAGTAATAACAATATGCCTATTACATTTGTAAATAAACCCAGATTGTGGAACAAATTGGTTCGGCGTTGGAACACTCTGGGTGGTACTCCGATAAAAATGAACGTCCATTAGCCGTATGTTTATTTACACGCGGGTAGCTGCCTCCCTCTCAGCGTGCCGGTGTCTTCATAAATAAGACTCCGAGGGGAATAACTTCGTCATTGTTATTGCCACATATTCCTGTGTTGCGTAAACATTAAGAAGATGGTTTACACCCTCTGATTCTCAGACGATCGAGATATTTTCTGCTTCTATAGGTACAAAAAGTTACGTTACAGTGTTCACAAAATCCTCCCATTAGGCTTCACACTCTATTTATCTATAGTCCATTTTAATATTTTCTTCTCATCTGTATGTAGGGTTGATTGCCTAGAAATTCTATTTCTTATTCAGGATGTTCTGGGTTCGATTCTTGACTCAGAGTCTACACTATCTGAGGAATTTTTTTTCTCGTCTGTATCTATCAAGCTCTTTAGCATAAGTTCCTTAAATAAACTGTAGTATTTCGAATTTATTATTCACAATATCCTGTTATTTTAAGTCACACAACGCACGCAATTGAATGAAATAACTTTACATGAAACAAAATATAAGCGCCCATGTGACACACGTCCACACTATCTGATTCTCCTCTACAAATTGCCCTGATAGCATAAGCTGAAGGGCACAAATTGTGTGTCTGCTCTTGAATTTTCTCCAGCTCATTGTCAGCACCTCACTCTTAGTTCCAAACATTCCCTTCAGAACCATGTTCTCAAATATTCTTTCACTTCCAGTAGAAGGCCAATGGAACGTACAGGCAGTGACTGTACAATTGTTATTCTGCAGAGGAGGTTCCTGGGAATATCTTTGGTAATATTCGTGACTTAGATGATTGCTTGAAACGAGATATAGTCACTATCACTTCAATTGTCATTAAATATCCTAAGAATCAATCAACGTCATCCAACACATCCACCCCCACTCCTCGTTTTATTACGTTCCCCTCCTACAGCATCTTCATGAAATCCTCTCCCTTCTCTCTCTTCGACATATTTCTCACTTCTTCATACCATGTGTTAGGTGTTGCAATTTTATCCATCTCATATGTCTATCCCTCACCTTGTTTCTCATGTTCCTTTTTTATTTCTCCTTCTTAATCATTGCAGTTCTGCTCTTCTGCTTTTCATGATATTCCCCACTTTTATCGAGCTCACTTTCTCCCCTCACCATCACTCTTCTGCTTCTCTTATCCCACTCATCACACTCCTGCTTCTCCTTCTTCATTCCAATAATTTGGTCCTCATAGATTCTTAATTTATCACCATGGACTCCTTTGAAATGTTCTGCAATAATCCCCTAATCTCTCAGCTGACATTATGCAACCTTTACAGTTGACACAGTGGCATTAAGTAAATTAGTAAACATACAAACAACAACTGCAAGTTTTATTCAGTTTAGCTCCTACCTTACAGTAGTAAAGCCGTGACAGTTTCGATTTCTCCACGCGTGTAACTTCAATTATTGATGTAACACTCTGTTTCAGTCCTATAGAGACTATCCCCCAGTAACCTTGAAGAACGATTCCATATGCTTCCACCTGTCAACCCTTAGCACGCGAGGGAAGGGTAGCTGACTCGGGAAACTCGAAAAGGGAAGGAGAGGGGATGTTTGAAAAGTGCTGCTTCTTGTCTCTACCCCCGGGGTTATGTCTGGCAGCCAAATGTTAAAACAATTACAAAATGAGTTGTGTTTCATATGCCAGGTCCCTGAGCGGAAATACTGTATGGTAAGGATAAGACTCGAAAGATGACACCAGCATCTGGAAATGGTGGTGAGATGGGGGTGATTCTACAGAAATGTAAAGCTTTCAACTCTTAGGCATTCCAGACACACGTACTAAAGAGTGTTTAGCGGACTCATACAATGAAACGGCTTATCGGCATTTATATTTCAAATTCTAGTATATGTCTATGACTAAAAGAAATAGAATACATTTATGTTTATGGTGTCACTTATATTAGTGATTGTAGACGGGGTTTGATTTGGTGAATAGATGTATTGAACACTCTCAAGTCAAAACTACAAATAATTATAACACTCTAAAGATTACTGTAACACATAAAGTCTTCAACGTCTGCTTGCTAGTCGTTGCATGGTAACGAATCTTATCTGGTTAACACTTCAAATATTGCACAGAGATACTGGCTTTTCGGACTTTGTCCATCGTCCGGATTCTAAATAACTGAGAAGAAACATAAATTTTCGGAAACTGGACCCAACAGAGTAGGTGTCTTCCTTCACCTGAGGATGGAAACAGATCCAGTTTCCGAAACGCTGTGTTTTTCTTAGTTATTTAGAATCCGGACGGTGGACAAAGTCCGAAAACCCAGTATCTCTGTGTGTTATACACCATCGTCAGAACCCTATAATATCTATTCAAATATTGAACTTCCTTACGAAGACTTTTTGACTGCCTTGAACGATGTCTGTCTTACAAATGAATCTGAATCACTGCTTGAGGTCTGAGTGTGAGTCAGTCTTATGTTACGACCGAGGTCAGTCGGTTAGTGTTCTTGGAAAAAGACCCATCTGGGGCTTACCACCAGACTTTTATTGCTGTCAGACGGTTGCGGATTTGTTGATGTTGCGCTCTCTCTGACGAGAGGACGGGTCTGTCGCTTATAATTGTTTCTGGCCCTCGCCAGCGCAGTTATTCTCGGGTCTGAGTCCCGTGGGACTCGCTACCATATTTTACTGCCTCAGATTCGAGGCTACTTTTTCGTCGCCTCCCAAGACTTGCTAGTGCAGTCATTCTCGGGTCCGAGTCCCGTGGGACTCGCGACCATATTTTACTCTCTCAGATTCGAGACTACTTTTTCGTAGCCTCCCACGACTCGCAGAGCTACGGTGGAGGTATTCAACCCCCCCTCCACGCGGGATACTGCTTGAGAATTCTCCACGGCCCCTTGTATAGGCCAACCGTATCCATGGAAATTCCTTTGTCACGAATACGTGCTTATTGAAACTTTCGATACTAAGCAACCGAAGTTCTATTGTTGACCTAGCAATGGCTTTGTTTGCCTCCATAGCTTAATGCTTTAAGCAAATCCGTCACAGCATTATTTACAAAGACAGAATGTTTTACAGAGAGAAGTTAATTTAGTTAAATTATTAATTAAACAATCTGAAATTAACATTCTCTTAAAGGGGAAGACCTAGAGAGAAGTGAAAGATTTGGAAACTAGAAGACAAGTATTTATACGGAGTAATTGACGAGATCTTAAATAGAATAATGTCTAGTATCAATGTCTGAATATATGCACAACACCAAATAAATAACAGATGTAGAACGACAGTCACACATGGACAGGCTTTGACATAAACACAAGAATAATGAAAGTTGCAGAAGTGTGAACTTCAAACTCCCAGCAGGCAGTGTGACGTACGCGTGAGGAATCTGTTTCTCCAGCGGGAAGCACATGCAGTCGTAGATAAAATGGCTGAAAACATGGGGCTGAAGATAAAATGGAATATAAATACGATTGAACATCGAGAGGAAGATTAAGATAGAAGAATATTTTCAGGACAACACAGGCATTAAGTTGCATAATCTGTGAGGCAAACAGAATGCAAATATTTACGTTAATCTCTTACCAATTCATGTCGTCATGCTGTGTTGGTGGCTGAAGTTGTGTAGTATTGACTGAAAGAGACTCTAGGCCTACTGACACAATTGTGAAAGGCAATATGGAGAATGTAGATAGCAGAAAGCCTAAGTGACACTTCCTTTCGACGGATGGCAAGACGGGGGAATAGGAAAGTATCTTAATTATTTTGTCTATATCTCGTTCTCCTTCAAGTGTTAGCTTGACTCGGATGAGATGTGAATATCGACTTGATTATTAAGTTTGCTTATTTGACTGCTATTTAACTTAGGTGTCAGTATGGAGAACACATAGCGTCGATGATAAGAAAATCAATTAATTTGGAGGTTTTGTGGGATGAGAATTGGCAGAGGATGTCGAAGAACTCGGAGAAAGTCCTCACCGAAGCAGGTAAGGAACTGGAAGTGATACTGGCTCATGAGAAACTGGGTCTAACTAACTAACCAACCAACTAACTAACTAACTGACTGACTGACTGACTGACGGACGGACTTGGCGAAAAGTAAAAGTTATGAGCTCCTCATTATGCAGTTTTCTTCATCCAAATATTCTCCTCAACACCCTATTCCCAAACATGCTTTGTCTGTGTTCCTTTCTTAAAGTCAGAGATCAAGTTTCACATCCATACGAAACCACAGGAAAAATTATGTTACTCTTCATGATCAACACTGTGAGAATCTCAAATTTAGCATTAAGTGAGGCATTTTAATGCAAGATTCTGGAAGTTGTGTGGGGTTTTATAGACCGATAGATAGAACACGCGAAGTAGCTTACTGTGAAATGTTTTTCTTGTAATGAATCTTCAAACGTATGATTTAGATTTCGTCAAATAGTGGGAAGGCTGTTAAAAACGAATTATGAGGGATATGAAACAAAATCTGGTGAAGGCTATGCGTGGTCTACTACGACAAGAGAGAAGAAGATCGTCACAGCTCACGACGTTTTTAAAAATCCTTCTTAAAAATCAATTTAGATTTAGTTTTAACCTAATGGTTAAATTAGTTTCAACATAATTGCTATTTTTACTGTCTAATCACATGTATGATTCTTGTTTGAATCAATATCAGGTTTAGTCTAGCCTAGTTGATGAAATGAATATACATACAGAGAGTAACCTTTTATGAGGACCGCCTCTGTGGTCTAGTGGTCAGAGTTCCTGGCTACATAGTCAAAGGTACCGAGTTCGATTCTCGACGCTACCAGACTTTCTGAGAAGTAGTGGGCCTAGAACGGTGTCCACTCAGCCTCGTGAGGATAACTGACGAGCTATTTCAAGGGAATAACTGCTCCGGTCTAGAAAACCGAGTTTAACGGCCGTGGGGATCCGTTGCGCTGACCACGCGACACCCTCTATCCGCTAAAATTGACATTAACTTCGCCGACATGCGGCAGTCGCTCGGTCGGTATAGGTCGCTTGTGGACTACAGGCCACGGACTGTAGTTTTTTTAACCTTATATGAACAATATGTATATAAATTGGAATGCGAACGTTGAATTTCATTGGCTGAGTGTGTGAGACCTGCAGCACCTGAGAATGGCCAGTTAGGGTCGAAACATATAGTGCTATATATGTTAATAAACAATTGTTGCGCTGACGGTAGTATTTGTATACATTGATTCTGTAATGACGTACCAGACTAGAGTTTGTCTTGAGGAACAGAGAAAGCAAGAATATTCCCAGGACAGCCATCCTTGGAAATGGTAACACAAATGTGAGCTTCCAGATAAAGAAGCAGGGGTTACAAGATGATGGCCCAGGAAGCTGGAACTCATCTCAGTCTATATTAAGAGAGCTGTTCTTGATGCTGGTTGAAGGTAAATAGAATCATTTTTAATGATGATCGATCTGCGGACCGTAGCCACAGAATCCCAGTTCAGTTTACTGAACTTTCGAGGTCTCCTACCAAGAGGATAGAAGTTGCCGAAGTTGTTTAGCGCTTTTCGAGAAATAGCTTTAAGAATTGAAACCTTAGCGAAGACATCCCACTGGTGTCTACTCTCTGTGCGTTATGTAGGCAGACAAGCAGCACAACTTCTTCTGTGAGATATCAGCGGAGTATTCCAGTGGAGTTTTGGGGCACCAGTCAAAATGGTACGCATTTTGTTTTGTTTTGTTTTTTCAATAGTACAGGGTTTAAACAAAATACAATATGAAATTTGATTAATTATATCTTCTATGTTGAATTATTTATCAAATGTGTTTACCTTGTATGTTTATATAGTAATAATTTATTTTATATTATTTCAATAAATATTAATCTACATGTTCCCGTTTTCTTCCATAATAACTTATGCTTTTAGTTTTACTGAAATTATAATTTATATTCAAATTGTTCCCATATATTTATTTATCTATATGCTTTATTGCTTTTCTTGAAAAACAAGTACTTTGTTCCCAATTTAAGCGCGTTTCTCTTCTGTTATCAAGATAAATTTGTCCCTGTGCTTAACTACTTAAGCACTACGCCATGAAAACTTATGGGGGAGTGGATGTATAGATCTCGGCACTAGTTGGAAGTGAGTGGTCAATTTCACGCCCCTGCCGCTTTACTCCCAAGGAAAGAGCCCCCAGTACCCATTATATAGGAGTTTTTATGGACCTCACAGCCGGCCTGGACGATTGGAGAAGTTAAAATTCTTGATCCTACCGGGACTCGAACTCCGACCCCTCGGTCGTCCAGTCCAAAGCCAGTCGCTATCCCGGTTCCTTTCTCTTCCCCTATTCATTATATTATTCAGACCCGCATAACACAGTTCCCACTACTCAATTTGTGCTTCCTCTCACGTGCAACACAGGAGTCATGATTAAAAATCGAGTCAGCAAACTGCGATATAACTGAGTTGGTCTCTCTGTGTGTTCACCCTAGGACATACAGAGACATAACTGGTATTAACTGAGATAGTGATTTTCGAAATGTTTGTCTGAAGTTCCAGAGACTGTAATTAGGCTAGCTTATAAGTTGCAGTTATGTATCAATATGAAACCGCTGGACACAACAGTTTCGAGTTGATCGGGAGCATACTAGGGTTGTGACGCTGCAGGCATAAGGATAATATTTATCCAGAATTATGCTGTGGACATCAAGAGTGTTGGAAACTTTTATAATTACTTTAATTATGAAATTGCAAATTTCTGGAAGTGGCTGGTCTGTCCCTTTGCCTGAGCTGCCTTCATCCAATAGCAATGTAAATGCAGGCCCAGGCAGAACTGTGTTCATTGCGAGTCTCGACTGCAGATGGTGGCGAATATTGGCTGTACGCCCAGATCCGAACCCCGAATACTCCAGTGGGTAGGAGGCTGAGAGCGCACCGGAGCAGGTAAGAACGTGGTGGAGGAAAAAAATGACATTCCTAAACTAGCTTGGGATTAAAGCCCTGCCATCCACGCCATAGTTAGTTGCCAAAATGAATCCAATGGCACACACTACATACATGAGCTAGCATAGACGTAGGAAGTGTACGACTGAGGCAAGATCTCAGCTGATGGCATAGGCTGTGGAGACGTGCTGGCTGAACAGGCCTGTCCCACGTCTCAGAAACAGCCATGAATGTGTATGAAACAGCGACGAAGTTAAAACGGATGCCTGATTAGTGGGTCCCTCCTCGCAACGTCATGTATATCCTGTCTGAAAGGATCTCCAAGTTTGAGTACCGAGTGTTGAATACTTGATACGGGTGAACAACCTCTAGTTCCTTCATGCACTCACATCCCTTATGGCTCCATTGAGTGCTCACAAGCGTTACTCTCGCTCTTTAACGTCCTCGATTTTTATTAGAGTCAAAACCTTCCGGACTGAGGCCCTGTTAAGTTCTATCAGCTCCAACCATGCAAGAGAGGAAGTCACAGATCCATGCCCGACCAGGTCGAACACCGACACATTGTCCACTTCTCTTGGATTGCCAGCTGCAGGGCACCCCATCACAAGCAGGCTCACCACAATCTGAAACCCCTTGTCTCACGTTTCTGCTTGTCGGACTGCTTCATCTAGCTGGGCAGGCTACTCAAACCTGCCATATGAGAATCGTCAAATAAAAAGCCGAAAAGGAGGAAACCTTTTCTCCATGTTATTAATATTTCGAGCAACTATTTACATCAGAACACCCTAAAGGTGTCTCCACCTTGTCGAGGTGGTGGGGCTTGTGTGATTCTGTGACCTGGAGAGCTATGCAGGCGGTGGTGTAACTACCAGGAAGGTCACCCATGCCGGAAAAGTCAAAGGGTAGAGTCCACACTAAGAGAGAGACCCTGGTCCTCCAGGTTTGGGGTTGGGCGTGAGGCTTACAACCTCGTCCTGTAAAAATGATTTTGTTCAGAAATCTAGCAGCCAGCCTCGGGTCATCATGCGTGGCTCCATTCCTAGGGCAGCACGCATTGGTTGTGGAGACTGGTTGTAGAGGAGGCCAAGGCTCACCTAGGGCTGTAGCGCCGAGTGGGAGGTATTTACATTGGAAGAACATATATGAATCATTTACAGGGTACAATAATGGCAGTGATTCTATACAAATACTCTTGTTTATGTGATACTGAAACAGATTCTCTGAGACGTACCTTACATTTTATAAGAATACTTAAATTGTCGAATTAAAAGAATTCAACAATGAAGAATATTTTCTGAGAAATGTTGTTCAGCTGTTCAAGAAAATTCCACATTTTTATGAAACATGAAATTTCATTTCAATGTTCGCAACAGCCCGCCACACAACAATTTCTTGAGCCAGCTGAATTTAATTCACAATATCACAATTAATTTTTCTAAAATACAATTGCGTATGCCTAAATTTTGTACCTGTTTTTTCTTTGAATTTTCTTTATCAAAATATACGCTTGTCTGTTAGCTGAATGATACACACCGTGTACTCTTTGTTTTACCTTGTTTTTTGTTCTTCTCCCCCATTCCCCTTGGGTTTGACCAGTTTCGGAGCTCTGTGAAAATTCGTAACCTCGTAGCCCTTTACAATGATGAAACCTGGATAACCACCTATTTTCGACTGTCCGGAACGAATTATTAACCATATTCGAAACAATCCCCAGTGAAGTGGGATTAACCTTACATACTTCTGAAACGAGAGGTAGTTGCTTATTATTAAAATCAGTTTGAGCTGAAAAGAATAATTCCCAGAGAGACTAGCGAATTCGACACACAGCAACCTCCAAATGGCACACTATGATAACCAGCGAGTTTTACTGAGACCAATTCTTCTTAAAGGAGGAGGCCACTGAAATTTCGGTAAAAATGTATTTCTTTTTAGGTTCTTTCCACTTCTTTAGACGATGGTCTTACATTTGAAAATTTAAACAGTATCATTTTATGCCTTAGATCATTTGTAAGCGTCGTGAAACTCCCTTTCAAATATTGACAGAGAAATTAAAATATAAAAATCAAAGTTAATTCTCAGACCAAGTTAGTTACAGGTAGAAGATAATTTACTTGAGATGAAAACTTAACATCTTAGGAGTATTTTGGTAAAGGACTGTCACAGATACGAATTCGGAGTATTCTAGGCAGCAAGCGTTCAAATATAGAATGTCGAACCGCTTCTTAAACTTCGGTAAACTCTTTCTCACATTTTGTTTCCTCTATGCCTTATAAAGAAAAGTATATTCCAATACAAGATCAAGGAAATCTGTCCTGAAATGAATAGAAATTTGAGGCACATGTACACGGACAAATTTTCGACCCATTGACTTAAAGATTATGGATATTATTTAAATTTAATATATTGCAATTCTACATATCATCATAGAAGTTTTAGTAATTTTGTTGACACAATTGGCCTCACTCCTTCCAAATGAAGAAAGAGCTGTAGCACACTTCGGGGAGGGGGAGTGCTACGTGCGGGGAATGTCGGTAGGGAACCCCGCACAAAGCCACAACTTCATCTCAGAATTCCTACCACTTTATGATTACCTTCCTGCTCCACGAGAAGATATACGGGGAGTAATATTTACAGTTAAACAGCTTTGTTAAGCACAATGCCTTATAACTTCGGTTTAATTCAGTGGCACAACCATGGAACTCGCGGGCGAAATCGCGTTTCATCATACATCGGAAGCAGAATGAAGGCGCCGGCAGGTACCAAGGGGCCATCAAGCTTCCGTGAAACAGCAGACAAGAACAGACTCTATGAAATGAAACAGGCGTAGAACAGAAGTAGACACCGGATATGCTACTGAGTCATAGTTATCCTGGTTCCGGTTGAAGGCTTTCCTTAGTGGAGACTTTTTATGTGTTTCTTAGGACTAAAAAGAGAAGGATTGCACACAGCCGATATTCGTGTGCACGGTACAGAGAGATAGAGAAGACAAGAGGGGAATTAATTAGGAAGGAACAACGAACTAAAAACGGTCCTACTAAGGTTAATCTAGCAGACGTCTCCTATAAGGCCAAGTATGTTCAGGAGTTCCTATTGTTGAGTGACCTAGCAAAGGACTGTTTATCACGAATCTGTCTTCGAGAGAACTTCATTACCAACCCGTTGCCTAGCAATGGGTGTATATTTAACAGAATGTATGCAGGTACACTTCTATGTAAGGTTAGATGTGTATATGTACATATGTGTGTGTAGTCTGCGTCTTGACTTATGTGAGCATGTAAGGCTGCAAATGACATTCTTAGATTTGTACGAGCCAATCAATTCGGGCGGTATGTGAAGAGTATTTTCAAGCCTTTCTTTAAAGAATTTTAACGAAGAAGAAAGGAGTTACGCATGTTTTATCAAGATAATAACAGTTTGTCATTACTTGCCTAGAGCTTCATTTGTACTCTAACAATATTCCAACGTGGAACTTTAAAACAGTACGTGATTTGGCTTACGTGAGATACTAAACTAGTTTAGCGTTTCGCCGCCACGTGGCAGTCTGAGAAACTGCCGTCCAACTGAACTGGGTCGGTCCAGTAATGCCAAAACAAGACTGCAGCTCTCATAATCCCATTAAGACAGAACTGTGATTGTACTCGTAATGCCAGAATGTGGCCTGACGGTTGGGGGTGCAGCTTCATGAGCCAAACTAGGGACATATCACGGAACGGTTTGCTTTAGGGCAACAGCTACGTAGCGCTGAGGACAGTCAAGTTCGGGGCGGTCCTTTCATGTCGTAACACAGATGAAGGCAGTTTCATGTTATCTACCATTACAGATATACAGAGTATCTAAAGTTAATGACTTGTTAGAATGTGACAGAAATGGGAATTATTGAACCATGCAACCCACTGAGGTCCGACAGTGCCACAGCTCAGACAGCTGAGAGTAGGCCTCTTGTAGCGGAAGCATAGATTCAATTCCAGGATAGTTTATGTAGAATTTATAGCGGACAAAGTGGCAGTAAGGTATAAGAATATGATGTAGCAAGTAGACCCATTGTTATGAGTATAATTAGAATGTTCAAGTCAAGGAGGATGAGGTGGGCAGGGCGTGTAACACGAATAAGGGAGAAGAGGAATGCATATAGAATATTTGTAGGAAAGCCAGAAGGAAACAGACCACTGGGAAGACCAAGGAGTACGTGGGTGAATACTATTAAAATGGATCTTAGAGAGATAGGTTGAGATGGTATGGATTGGATTGATCTGGCTCAGGATAGAAACCAGTGGAGGTCTCTTGTGAACACGGTAATGAACCTTTTGGGTTCCAAAAAATGTTGGAAAATACTTGAGTAACTGCAGAATTAGCTGCTCCCCAAGAAGGACTCAGCTCCATGAGTAAGTAAGAACCGTTGTTAGGCAACGACAGAGAAAGAAGCAGATATACAACAACCGTTATTGAGTAAAGGCTTCGCAATGAAGCATATTTGCACGGCAACAATTGAAAACAGTGACAGAGGAACGGTATTTTCTGTGCGTTCCATGCCGAGATGTTATTAAACTGTTCGTGAGGAGTGAGTCAATCAGTTGGAGCAGTAAGTTAGATGGGGGACAGTCGCTGTCAGGTAAGAACGTGAACACGGAAGTAGAGCAAATTGTTGGGATTCGTCACCAGGCAACGATTGGTGAAAACACAGTAGGCTGAGAAGAATTTGTGTGTCCTATAATGATTTGTGAAGTGTAGTAAAGAGTTGTATAATTGTGTAATAAGTCCAATTACCAATCCAAACTCCGTATTATCTCTCAATCATGTAAAAAATGTTTCTCTTCGAGTAGCTAACCTCCTCCTCCCCTCAAATTACAGTTCCATCAGTGTTTCACGCTTACCTATATCCAGCACAACCCTGAGAGGTACGATAGGCTCGATATGCCAACAGAATATTACAACCTCGGTCATTAAATGAAACGTCACCCACGACACACGACGCTTGACTTGCCGTAGTAACGAAGTTAATTATTAGGATCTGGGTTCAGTTCCTTAGATTTCATAGAGCAAACGCTCTCAAATCGCACTTGGCATGATAGGAAATGGAAACATCGTGTAAGTAGCTTATTGAGCTACAGGCATATCAACAAATGAAATCCTGAAATAAAAATAACCTATTACGTATTCAATATTGCTTTTATTTTTCAAAACCACAACGTTCGGTGTAAAATAGTGGGCTTTTGTGGAGGAGGTAAAGAAATTTCGAATTCATGAAAGCAGGGAATTGATTAATAGTTCAAAGACTATCAGTTGCTTAATGAAAATGAACTCTTATAGAATTTACTGTTAATACAAGAACATCAACAGGACCAACTATAATAACAATGAACAGATACATTTTTCGGAAGAAATGGATCTGACAAAGGCGCCAGCAGTGAAGACGCTTAAATTTAGTGTTAAACGTGATTATTGGTACAAATATATTTCTGGACATTATCCATCGTTCTGCCTTTATCTAACCATACAGTCCTGTTTATATCATAAAACAGCGTTTCGGAGACTGGATTCTGTCTCCATCTTCAGGTAAAACATACTCAGTTGGGCCCAATCGATAGAGCCAGTCCCTCTCACCGGACACCTGTACCAGCACCAAGGTGCGGAGCACGAAATACCTTCGAGAGGTAAGGAAACATTAAATTATTGAAGAGTATAAGCGTATGAGGCCTTGCACCAGAGAACTATAAAGATAGAAATCATCACTGGAGAGATGAAACACTCTTTGTGGTATCATCTTATTTAGGATTACGGACATGGAATATCGCACAGCCACATAAAATTTAAATTTAATTCCGTTTTCCGCAGAAATTATTCTTCAGTTCAAACTTTATGAAAGAGTATCGCGTCTTAAATTCTATCGAGGGATATAGTGGTAGAGAAGGAAATGTCAATTCTGGGGCACATGTACACGTATAGTGAGAGCTGCTAACTGCTCTGCTCTATTAGCCGTAAATAAAAGAGTCAGGATCTTTCTAACAGCACGACAAGTTTCTGAAATGTTCTGCTCTTCTGAACCTGATGTTTTGTGTTGCGGCGCTTTAAGGTGAGTAGGCCTTCACCGGAGTGTCCTGTATATCTCGCCCAGCCACTCCTTGAAGAACATTAAGGCGAACATATCCTTTAATACAGTTTCGCGCGACTTCTGTGGAAGATGCGACTTAATTTTTTTCTAATGATACTTCCCTTCCGCGGGTCGTATTTTGTTTAGCCCTGGAGTATATGAATGAAAGATGTTCCCGCATGTCTGGAAACCTCGTACATTGCTGCAAACCATGACTACTTCATCTTTTTACTCATAGATGCGCCATTGTTCCATGCTTTCACATTGAGAAGAAAGTTAATTAGATTTGAATTTGCCGCATAAAGTCAAGTAATTATAGAAGGTAAATTTAAATATCTTATTCGAAAGACAGCGTATCTATTATTATTATTATTATTATTATTATTATTATTATTATTACATTTACTATCCTTTCAATCAACAGTGTAACGATTTTCGTTTATGTAGCAGCCCACACAGGGCACGAGCCCTATTTGTAGATGTCAAGTTGCTAGTATGTGAACTAGCTCAGGATTCTGTAATAAAAATTTTAGCCTTCGGATTCCACTAGAGGGAATTTCTCGAAGAGCTAAACAACTACAAACATCTCAAGGGAGGCCGCACGCCGTTCAGTAAAGTTTGAGAAAGGAGAAGACCGAGGAAGTATATATTTACTGTGTGTTTAAATATGTTACAACTTGGAAAAATTGGATTCGTGAAATAACTTTAGTTTCGACGATGAAACCTTCAGACATAGAAGGGTATGTTGGAACTTTTATTCAATAAATTACTCATTTTAGTTGATTATATTCTCGCTGACTCTTTTTACTCTTGGGGCAATTGTTAGCTAATAATTATTAATATCGTTAGAATTTAATTTTGAGCATTTATGTAAAGCGGAAGAGAGTCATTAGCGGTCCGTGAGATCAGCAAACCAGAACTTGCCTCATGAAGCTTTACTCACTAAGTGTCTTCCACAGAGCTGCAACTTTTTGTGGCCTCCCCGAGGATACTGTTGTGGTGGATGATAAGAAGTGGAAGAACTTGCTAATGACGCCATCTCTTTGTGTTCCTAACGACGGGTTATATTATGTCAACGCTAATGGAGTCATTCATAGATCGACTACAGAAACATGATTAGATCAACGTTTGGTAGGCGCACCTCAGCAGGAAGGAGAACTCAGAGGCTGAGTGACTGATTGGCTGGCTGACCCACTGAACAACAGGCTGGATTCACTGACTCTTTGATTGGCTGATGATGAAATGACTTGTTGACTTATTTAATAAGGAACTGTATGGTTGGATGACCGACTAATGGCTGGTGGATTAACAGGTTGATTAAACAGCGATTAAATGAATGTTTACTCGATTAATCCACTGGCTGGTTAGGCTAAATAACTGAGAGACCGACTGATTGGCTGATTATTTGACTGACTAATTGGCAGTGTCTGACTAGTCAACTGTTAAATTCGCTGTTAGACTGGCGGAAAGTTTGACTGTTACGTACCGATTAATTTGTCGATTGCAAAGTTGGTGATTGGCTGACTGCCTCAAGAGGGAGCGACCGATTTGCTGACTAATGAAATGGTTAATTGTGATAAAGTTGGTCGATACAACGAAATTGAAGTTCCTGTAACATGATACTTTGCTGCTTCTCATGACTCTAGGACCTAGCATTGTACAGGAAGACTGCTAATGACAGCAGACAGGTTGGGTCGGAGTATTTTGACAGGCTACACTGACGCGTAACGCCGACCGTTGTCTGCTCCTCACCAAATGTATGGATTGTCAAGCGATCCTTTTTATTCTGGGAGTTATAATGCATGTTTAGTTATGAGTAAAGAAATATTAATGGACATTCAAACATTTTCTTTGCACGTTATCTTCATACTTTTGAAGTTTTCCTTGTAATAGGTCGTGAAAGCCCATAGGATTGTGAGAGGCTGAGGCTCCCACATCTGCTAGACAATCGGCTGATAGAGATGGCGATAGTGTTGTCAGCCTTACGTGTCGGCCGCCTTTAAACCCCAGGAACATTCCTGGTACTCATTTCTGTTAGAGGCTGGGTCGACCTCAGGGTCATAGCACGGCTGAAATGATTAGGTAAACTGGGAAAAGAATCCACCTCATCGGGACTCGAACCCGCGACCTTCCGGCTTTTAGCATAGTGCCTTAACCAAAGACGCTACCACGTATCTCCATAATTTTAAAGCCAAGTACGAATTATGTCTTTCAGAAATACATTTTCCCCGGTTTTATAATTAAAGATGTCAGTAAAAAGAAACCTTTATTACCATCTTTCGAAATCTCAAACCACTTGCGATTCTTGGGCATTAAAGAGAGATACCATAGAGGTATACAAACTGAAGTAGCTATTTATTTGTTTCTTCAAAACTAACATGTAAAGGGTTAAGTCGATTTATTAGTTATCCGGTCCGCATTCAATTCAACAACATTGATTATACCAGAATACCAGCATGTCAAACAACAATTCAAATAAAAACATAAGCCTGTGAGCTATATTCAAATCTAACGAAATCTACTTTTTTGTAGCAGCATTTCCTTTAGATGAGACTAAATGGTTATATGGTCACGACTTGGCCGACAGTGACGGGTTTCTAGTAGTGGAAAGCACTACTTGAACTTAATAATTATCAGTGTCTCATCACACAAAAATAAGTTGCTTTTTTATTGCTAGTGTTTTGGGACTAAGTCCTTTGTACTGCGGCCACTTTGGGCCTATTGTACCAGCCCAAAATGATAGGTGAGGGTGATTGTGGAGCAATTGGTGGAATGAAGATTGGCAGGGGAAACCGAAGTACTCGGAGAAAACCTGCCCCAGCGCCACTTTGTCCACCACAAATCCAATTTAACCAGACCCGGGATCGAACCCAGGCCGCCGCGGTGGGAAGCCAGCGACTAACCACCTGAGCTATGGCGCGGCCCAAAAAGAAGTTAAAAGAAAAAATCTGAACATAAGAAGAGGAAGCGATGTCCAAAGAGTTATAACGAGGAAAGAGAGTTGCATAAGTCTGCGGAACACAAAATGTAATATCCAATAGTAACACAAATATTACTGTTGCCTTTTTAATATATATATATAGAATATATAAACAAAACAAAACAAACTCCGTGGCTTTAGTCCGCAAGCGAACTATACCAACCGAGCGACCGCCACTTGTCGGCGAAGTTAGTGTTAACTTTAGCGGACAGAGTGTGTCGCGTGGTAAGCGCAACAAATACCCACGGCTGTTTATTTCGGTTCCTAGAGTGTAGCCGCTACTTTTCCATCCAAGGAGCTTCTCAGTTACCTTCACGAGACCCATTATTTCTCAGAAAATCTGGTAGCGCCGGGAATCGAACCTGGGGCCTCTGGATATGTAGAAATGAACTCTGACTACTAGACCACAGAGGCGATATATAGCACTATAAAATATGTCATGCATTAGGGTTACTGATTATACGAAATGAATGAACAAGTGTAATGTTACAAATTATTTCTCCTTATATGCACGGAATTGGTTGCATTGTTCCACCACATTACATTAGTACTGTATACGTCCCCTGTTCTCCTAACACAATCCGCTTCTACAAAGAGAACAATGGAAGTAGATCTTTTTGTACTCAGGTCATCCAGTAAACCTGAAGAATGGAAAATTACGAGAATGTACTCTTGGGACTAGCGTTAGCCTCATTTTACAAGCTCTCAAAGCCGCCATGTTGATATTACTTGATTACTGGGTGTTCAAATTGCTAAAAGGGATTGTTCTCCAATAATATTCTACGCCATGAAGTAATTTGTATCCTAATATGGACATTCAAATTCGGAATAAGGGAAACAGCTCGCTAACAGATTTCCAAAGAGAGGCATATGTTCCCTACGAACCCAGACTCCAATTCCATGCTTCCTTATATGATATGCTTTCATTGTTTTGTAAGGAGAGATAATCATGTGATATTTCCGAGTTTGTGTGCATCTGTCTGCCCCGTAGTAGCCTCATATGGACATTACAGCGTACATTACTCCACGGCTTTAGTCCGCAAGCGAAGTATACCGACTGCCGCTTGTCGGAGAAATTAGTGACAACTTTTGCAGATAGAGGGCGTCGCGTGGTCAGCGCAAAGAATCCCCACGACCGTTAATTTCTGTTTTCTAGACCGACGCCGCTATTTCCTTGAAATAGCTCCTCAATTATCCTCATGAGGCTGAGTTGACCCCGTTCCAGACCAACTACTTCTCAGAAAATCTGATAGCACCGGAAATCGAGCCCGGACCTCTGGTTCTGTAGCTAGGAACTCTGACCACTAGACCATAGAAGTGGTCAGCCTACCATTACAGAGGTCAGTAATGCCACTAATTTCCTACCATGGATTATAGTAAGATGGCAGCGTGCGAAATACTGACGCAAGATCGACGTTATCGCCTCTCAGTACAGGGACCTGACAATTCGTACGATTCTTGTACTTAGATAAGGAGGCGCCTCTTCTGAAGGGAATATTTTGACGAATATAAAACGATAATGTAGGGGCATTGTGTTGTCTTAATTTAATTTTCGGTTTCATCATATGAAGCAACACATTGTAAATTCTCTATAACATGTGCTCCCAGAGGTAATGTTTGAAGTCGACAGATGACTCTGGTGTTAGAATTCCTGTATGCAACTGTCTCCCACATAATGTATCTAGCGGAAGCAGAATTTCACTGACCCGTGGTCGAAACTCGCTCTGTCTAACTGCCCCAACTCCCTTCACCCCCTTCATACCTGATAACTAAAGAATATTTCGAATTTTGAATATAGCGGAATCAATAATTAATATCGAATACAATAATATAATAATTAGTAACAGACCACTGTCACAAACCTTCATATGATCGATAATTACTTAGTTACACGAAATAACAACTCGGTATGAAGACTAGGCTACGAGTTGGACGACCGAGGCTCGATTTCCAGCAAGAACAGAAGATATTTCTTTGCTTCATAAAGTCTAGTCCGACTCTGCGGCCCACCCAGCCTCCTATGCAAACTGTACCGGGGGATTTATCTCTGGGGGTAAAGTGGCAGAGGCGTGAAGCTGACTACTACCGCCCACTGTCCCGAGGTCGAGAGTGGTTGAGCTGTACTTCCACTTCCCATACGCCTTCATGTCATAGCTCAATTGCATGAATAAGAACAGGGACAATTTTGCTTCCTTTATTCTCACGGACGAGCAGCTCGGCTTGCTGCTTGCTTCGCTTATTCTTATATCCTGCAGATGGAAGTATATATTCCTTCGAAACGTTGTTGAACTTCTACTGGATTACAAGTTGCTACATCCAAGAAGACAGCATACTTCAATTCATTTTTCCTTCATCACTACTTTAAACAAATTTATATTTGTTCACTTCTATTTGATTTTCATATGAAATGGTTGACCGTTTCATAACGTAACATAAAGATTATTGAGAAATAATTGTCGTAAGTATGTATATATTTGACTCAGAATTTGTAAACTGATATAGATATATCTCAAACGAGTTACGCCCCCTTTCCACCAAAATTCTGAATTATCGGTACAGTTCCTGTTAGTCTAAAAATATAGGCTTATGCTGGAATATTTGAAGAAAAATAATGTTCCTAAATTCATACCGAAATTTACTGTTATTATACAGGAGAACCCAATTCTATAGAAGTTTGTATTTTCACTTGAATCTACGAGCAAGAGGTATATTCCGCATTTTATTTCTCTCTATACTTGTATATTTATTCGTCACTAAAAACCATTTAAATTTTTCATGCAGATGACAAAAAAGAGACAAATACTTTGGCAGTTATATTGCATCGAACCGCTAGCTCTTCGGAGCGTCAGTGTGACGACATGCGGAAATGGGGAAGGTATGACATTGGTAATCAGGTTTGATGATGTAACAGGGTGAGGGAATTAAAACTACCAACAGAATGAATTTTAATCCATCGATTGCTAGACCCGGAGTGACAGCTGCCATGAGGTAGGGCTGCTCTTGAGTGACAGTGACGAAGGCAGGGGTTGTTCGGTTGCCCCGTTTCTGTTTCAGTAAACATGACACGTGTCCTTCAGACGAGTCTAAAATTTCCGTGATATTTTATATTTTACAGTTGAGACACATTTTTTTTCTAAAATGAATTGTTGATATTAAATGACACATTAACTCATTTCCTAACTATATATTTAATGAGTTAAGGAATAAGAGTGAATATATAAATTAAAAATGTGAAAAAAAGCTATCCCTGTAACAGGCCGTGGAGGCCCATAGGGTTGTGAGATGTTGAGGTTTACACATTATCTAGACAATCGGCTCATAGATGGCGGTAAGGTTGTCAGCCTTACAAGCCTGCCGCCCTTTACCCCCAAGAACATTCCAAGAATATTCCTGCACTCATTTCTGTTAGAGGCTCAGTCGACCCCAGGGCCATAGTGCGGCTGGAGGGATTAGGTAAATTTAAAAGAATCCACCTCACTGGGACAAGAACCCGTGAGTCACGCATAACTCATTTCGCTCTGATAGCATGTGTCCGATTCCCTCAGCATCTTTTGGCTTCTAAGTGCAGAATGATGCTAAAAACCGTAGAAATTCACAATTAATTTTATGGACGAGAAATTTTCATTGTCTTCTCGTGATATCCCGATAGTCGTCGGCCGTTAGCGTCGTCTATGTGGCGGCTCTCGCGAAGTCTTGAGGCTGACACCGTTGGAAAGGGAGGGGGGTGATCTAGAAGTGTCTAGAAGGAGAAGCGTTCACACGCGCTCCCATACAACTCGCTCATGCGACAAAATGAAAGCGCGTAGGAGCAGTGTCAGGAAATCTGTGTTTCTTCTGGACTCTGATCTTACATGCAGATCAGTGATAGGCCTCAGGTTCTGCCCCCAACTTAATCCCATCTGCGCACTGAATGAGAGGTAAGATGGGCTCAGAACGTTTCCGATATTAACGAAGAACAAATCCCAACATTAATGGGAATCAAACCCCGTACCCTGTAGTGTCACTGACTGTACCGTTGCAGATGAATGCTGTATTTAGGTGGTGGCGGGGCATAATTTAAAATCTCTTCTCCTGAAACAATCAGTACATAACGAACTCACAAAGCGAAAGGCATTTTTCTTCTTTAATCTGCCCTCAAGTTTCATCTCTGAAACAGCAGAGAGGATTTCTATTAATTTATTACCATGAATCTCTTCCAAATTTGTCGGCTTATATCTGTCGATTGCAATCACAACCTTCGATCGCAGCTGAAATCGAAATCTTTTTTCTCGCAGTAGGCATAACTGCAACGATAATCGAAATATAGACTGCTTTAAAACCTGCAATTCGTATATGGAATATTTTGCGATATTTCGATGATTTGATGACGTAGAATAGACAAGAATATGACATATAGACCAAGTTCTAGGCAATGGCTCGATAAACACATCCTAGAGGAGATCGATTCTGGGTAAAGAGTCTGTTTCTAGGTAAAGCCTACGAAAATACGTGAAAAGAGTAGATGTACATTGCTAGGCAACGGAAGTGTTTTCTATGAAGCCCACTCCAAATCTATATAGCAGTGACTGACTGTGGCTGAAGCAGTTCAGTATAGTCGTCTAGTCAGCATTGAGTAGTCCTGAGTAGTCCAGGAAGAAGGGTTCGGCTGAAGATTGACTGTGAGTTATTGTAATTTATGGATTACGAGAGATTGTACAAGGAGTGATCAATAAATCCAATTACCAATCCAAACCCCGTCTTATAAGTCACCCTTACACGTGATATTAACATCTGTTTATTATATTATGGTTTTCCTATAATGTGTTTTGACTGTCAGAAATGGTATCATAGCTCCATAAAATGAACTTGAAAGAAAGTGAGCTATGCAAAACCACACACACACACACGAAAGATTTTAAGAATGTTCTTGCTCCAGACTAGTCTATAACTCTCTGACAGAAACTACTTAGTGATGAAAGGTTATACGATAAAGGGGCCGAAATTTATATCAGCAAAATTTTTGCTTTACCATTCCAAATTTTTGGTGTAATTTAGTTCACCTCCCGAAATGAAATCCTCCTTTCTGCACTGTCTGAAATTAAGGTAGTAGGGAAGCATTTCTTCATAAATTAAGCTATATATTCTAAAGTTGAGTTCTGAAACTTCTGAATCTGAATTCTAGTAGTTCACGTGGGCGGTGCTTCATAATGTTGGACACGCATGAAAGTTTCACTTCCTGTGGGCAGTGGCTTCAGAGACATGACAAGAAATTAAATTAGTTAATATTAATATGCAAATGAGAAAGTATGAGATTTGATAAGAGGAACAAGAAGTATGATAATTTCTAGAGTCTTTAAAATGTTCGGTGAACAACAACCCAAAACAAAATATTGTAGCGGATTTGCTGAAAGCTTTTCTAGGCAACGGTTCGGTAAATATAGTCAACGTCCAACAATGGAAGATATGTCTCAGTGGACGAATGTTATTGCGCGTTGCTAGCCAACAGCGTACCAATGAAGACGTTGACTAGGAATCACGTAACTTGTTCTCTATGTGATCTTCCTTAAGCAACAATAGGACTGTGTTCTCTGCACGTAGTCCGTGCGGAGGCTATATAACGTGGTTTACAGAATAACACCATCAGTTCAGTTCAGTTCTCGGTAGGAGACAGCCACAGCAAGTTCGTAGTTGAAGAAGACCAGTGGAGGCTTAACGTGTGAACTGAAGATTTTGTGTGTTACAATTACAGTAGTCTTGAAAGTCTTACAATTAGCGAAGATCCAATAAATCGACTCACCAATCCAAACTAGCGTCTTAGTCATTCAGACCCATGAAAGTATACAGGCCAGAGACCGAGAGCCTCATGGCTTATAGCTCAGTCGACATAACGACGGGCTACGAGCTGGATGGCCGGAGTTCTACTCCCAGAAGGAAAAATAAATTTTTCTCTTCTCCATAACGTCCAGACTGACTCTGGGACTCAACCGGCCTCTTCTCCTATGAGTACCGGAGCCTCCTTACCCTGGTGTAAAGCGAATAGGACATAAAGGTGACCATTCATCTCCATCTAGTGCCGATGTCAAGAATGTTGGACTTATACCTCCACACCACCATACATCTCCATGGCATGTTGCTTAATTAATTACTTACAAGAATAATTTCTGGAGCTTAACGTGTGCTGCGGTTTTCGGACAAGAGCGTGTCGAATACTGAGGGCCTTCCAAATCTTTCGGGAAAAAATATTCGTTTGCCATTTTCAGGATTAAAAATTGGAAGGGCTTTAGTAAATATACTGTGTTAGGCAGTATTCTGTTTAATCATGGCTTCACATCCAACATATTTTTACGTGCCGCCAGGAAGGTCGGACGATAATTAGGTCCATCACTGGTCAACGGAGGACAATTCCTAGGCACCAATGCCTAGGAAAACGTTACCCCTGAGATGAAAGTCTAACAGTGGAGTTTCCACCGTTGTTTGTAACGAAATGTATTCCCGCGGCAATAAGAGATTAATTGCAGAGCAGCGGGCGAAACTAAACCCTTCGACAAGGTGTTCCCTAGTCAGTCCGAGTGCAGGATATAACAGTTCGTATCCGACAAGAGACCAGGACAGTAGATCTGAGCAGAGCAGAAGACACTTCACCGAGATTAGCGGCGCAAGAATGTTGCAATAAGGAAGAAGAAACGTCCGAAGACATTATAAGTGAGAATAACTGTATTTGTGTGTGTAAAGAGTGATCGTCCAAATCCGAAAACCACACAAATTCTTGTCGCGTTGCCTAAAAAGCACTCGACAATATATATCGAAACTACAAGTATATCTCTTAAAACCCCTCCAAAGCCAATAACCATGAAGATAGCAGATGTAAGGTTTGCCGAAACGTCGGAAAGCAATATTCGACGCGGTGTACCTTTCGAAGCCTTGGTCTCACTTCCATACCTGCATTTCATACAAATTAATTTATGATGGAATCTCAGAAGTTATGTTTGAACACGGATATGAGCCACTTAACTGATGTTCAGTTAATCTGCATACGACAATGTATGACGAAATTTCAGTTACTTTAATTGAGGACTGCTGATTTTTAGGAGTAAGCGAATTTCATTAGTCCATTATTTGGGAAAGTTCGGCCTCGGCAGTCGTCAAATTTAATTCTTAATATTACGTTTCAGACAAATTTATGCTTCAATTTTATTAGTATTTAGAAATTAACCTTTAAAATTCTTAGGCTATATTTTTCTTTCGACAATCGATAGGAGCGGAGCGCCCTAGCTAAAAAAGTTTAGGAATTTAACACGGCTTGTAATATCCTTAATGTAATGTGTAGCAGCCGGTCACAGGGGCCGCGCAGTCTAAGGCATGAACTGTCTTCTCTCGCTCGGAAGCTGGGATCGTGGGTTTGAATCCCACTCAAAGCATAGATGTTTGATGTGTGTGTGTACGTTTAGTCTGTATTTGTGTTGTCCTGTGTGTAGGTAGCGGCCTTGTGACGGACTGATCACTCGTCCAAGGAGTTCCACAGTCTGAGAAAAATAATTACGGGACTGAATAAGAGTTTCTAGATGCGCTTGAAGAGCCATTGGAAAAAAAAAGTTGTGTAGCAACAAAATTGTAATTTTCGCCTCTACATTTTATTCAACAAATTGAATAAAATATATAAATTACATGGGCCTACTGATGTGTGAAGCAGGCGTGCTGATCCGAGGTACCTCTGCCAATGTGAATCAAGACTCCATCAAAAGCTTCATAGTTTAAAACGGTCCAGACACTTCTAATGCTTCAGAATCGACGTGGATAACAAGAAAAATTGTGTTTTCTAGAGCTACAGAGCAAGACACCGGACACAGTGTGATGTGTGGCAACATGTGCAGAGGACACACGGACAATTTCATTTGATGATCCAGAAAAGGGATTACCAGCAATGTATCCGAGCGCACCTTGGACGATGATCATTAGAGAAAGTACAATTTTATTATCAGGTTCTTATTTATTTGTTTGGAGCCTGGATAGCTTAATCGACATAGCGACTGGCTGGGGGCTGGACGACCGAGGAGTCAGAGTTCGAGTCACGGCAGGGGCAAGAATTTTCTCTTTTCCAAAACTTCCAGACCGGCTCTGGAGTCCACCCAACCTCCTGTAAAGTGGTTACTGGGGGCTCTTTCCCGGGGATAAAGCAGGGGGGGGAGGGTGAAGCTGACCACTCACCTCCAACTAGTGACTAGGTCAAGAAAATGTGGATCTATACATCCACTCCACCATACGCCTTCACGGCGTAGTGTTTAATTAGATAAGCACAGGGACAACTTTACAGAGTAGATAATGAAAAGTTCAGTCCAGTGTGACATACGAGTTTACAACACTTCAGTCCTCATTCACCTTACATGTTTCGATTCAAAAGAATCATCTTCAGAGGCGCACCACTACGATAAGGAAACACCGTCACATAAGATATTTTAACAATATGCACTTTAGATATGACTAATGCTCTCTATATAAATGTTGTTATCACGGTTAAATTAGACAACTTTACATTTATTTATATATGTTATTTGTTAACAGATGATGGAAGGTGTACTTGTGAAATTAAATCCAGGATTGCCATGGCAAAAGCTGCATTTAGCAAGAAGAAGAATCTTTTTACCAGCAAATTGGACTTAAATTTGAGGAAGAAACTAGTGAAATGCTACATTTGGAGCATAGCTCTGTATGGGGCTGAAACATGGACACTTAGGGCAGTAGATCAGAAACATCTGGAAAGTTTCGAAATGTGGTGTTGGAGAAGAATGGAGAAGATCAGTTGGACCGATTATGTGAGAAATGAAGAAGTGTTAATTAGAGTCAGTGAGCAGAGGAATATCCTACATGAAATAAGAAAACGGAAGGCTAATTGGATTGGTCATGTTTTACGCAGAAACTGCCTTCTAAAAGAAGCTATCGAAGGAAAGATAGATGGGCGGATAGAAGTGACAAGAAGACGAGGAAGAAGACGTAAGAAGATGCTGGATGACCTTGGGGACAGAAGAGGATACTGTCATTTGAAGGAGAAAGCTCTAGATCGCATTAATTGGAGGAATTGTTTTGAAAGAGACTGTGGACCTGTCGTCTTGACAGATTACTGATGATGATGATGATGATGATGTATTTATTTGTTTATGCTTTATTTATGTATTGTTTATTTAACGACATTGCCAGTATCTCAGACCGGCATCTGATAATAGGGAGAGGTACATACTGAACTGTTAAGGATGTGGAAGGAAATGTTTGTCTGATGGACTCGAGGAAATCCACGAAATATCTAAGTCAAAATAGTCGCTGTCCCCGCAGAATTTCGAAATGGGCTCCCTCCGAACTTAAATTACGAGCCTTACAATTTGAGTTGACTTGTTCAGTGTGTGGCATTTTATGTTATTTTAAGTTATAAAATTCCTCTTATGCAGCTATGGTATAGAACGATTGCCACACTGATATGTTTCGGAAACGCAGCAGTTAATTCCTAAAGAAAATCGCCCCCCACACACAAAGGAAAGCAAAATAGAGGCATTATAAGCAGCTACAAAACGAAATACTCTATTGCAAGTGACTGGAAAAACGAGGCACATTAGTGCAAGCAATAAGCAACAGATCTCTGTATAATGAGTTCTGTTGCGGCAACCAGTGAAACTCATAATGTACATGCGATTTCAATATCAAATAAATGGCTTCAGTACAAGGGGATGATATGTTATTGAAAATAGAATTAAATAATGTCACAGATCCCAACATCTGCGCTGTTTCGCACAAAACAAATGTCACATTCGCACGGCAGTTAGTGCGGGTCATTATCGCTTTCCCTTTGCTCATTGTTGTCCTTCCGGTTCGGGATTTCGTCACATGCAATTCCCTTGGGAAGTCCAGCGAATATCGCATCGAAAAAACAATACTTTGTAGGAAGAACCTACAGCACCTGCTACCGTTCAAATGTGTCACTTCATACGGTGAGACTAGTAGACATAATGCGTTAATGTCCTTTGAGATTTAGTGTTCCATTTCTGTTCACAATCACGACACATGCGGATTCAGGCAACGCACATAAACTGAAGTTTCAAAGATTCGGGACATTTCTAATTCTTAAAAAACAGGTTAAAATTATTATGACGTGAAAGCCAGAAGAGACAATCGTTGCTAGGTGATGGCACAGTAAAGAAGTAGCCGTTGCTACGCAACGGTCCGTAAACAACCACTATGAGAAGGTAGACTGCCGGCAACGACGTGAGCAGAAGAGGATATTGTTGGAGCCGCTAAAAAGCAACGACTACTGCAGACATAGTGAACTGAGAAGATTTAGCTAGAGCTATAGTGGTTTGTTAAATGTGTAGATTGGCGACAGGATTCATAAGACTTCAATAAATCCAATTATAAAATCAAACCCCGTGTCTAATCACTAACACGTGATGGTATTTACGTCATAGACGTCTTCATGGCCTACGTCTCTAATCCCATACGAATGTTCTCATGCCTGATAACAAGGTAAAAGTAAAAATTCGTGGCCCACTATATGCCAAACCAAGAACTGGAATTACTGCTTCACTCTCCAGCCGTTTTTTTCCCTGAAAATTGCTCCAGGTAGCCATTACGTAGCGGGCTGGATGAGTCGCAGAAAATCTCTTATCACTGCTGGAGTCAAATACCGATTCCTGCGTCGTCCAGCCCTTAGCGTAGTCTCTAGTAGTAGCTATTGCGACTCCTAATAGTTTACTAGTTCTCTAATTAAATCGAAAGCTAAAATTAGATTTCACAAGGCCGCCATATTCTTGCTTTCCTAATTTACAGAATTTACCTTTGAAGAGTTGCATACTTTTTGAAGACCCATTAAATAAGTAAAGCTATCCCTGTAACAGGCCATGGTGGCCCATAGGGTTGTGTGACATTGAGGCTCCGATAGTTTCTAGAGTATCAGCCCACAGATGATGGTGAGGTTGTCAGCCTCACGCTCCGGCCTCCGTTTACCCCAGAAAGATTCCTAGCACTCATTCCTGTTAGACCCCAGGGCTATATTGCGACTGGAAGGATGAGGTCAATCGAAAAATCCAATAACCTCATCAGGAATCGAATTCGCAACTTTCCCGCTAGTACGTAATACCTGTATAGTGGCTCAACCAACTACGTTACCGTGTACCACCCTCAAAGATTTATTACCTCAGAAAATTTCAGGCGGTCGGATTATGAGAAGGCAGCTTCGCTGCAGACTCGAAGTTCAAGTGTCTGTGTTTATTTACGATTTGAAGTGAAATAATACGGAGGTGGGATTCGCACAAGTGGAATGACGTTTACACGAAGTTCCATTGAAATCTGTTAATTGCGTTAGAGTAACTGCCAAGAGATATGAAGGTAGGAAAATATCACGGCACTTTCACCGCGGGATTTTAAATGCTTCAAGATTAATTGTCATATTCTGAAGGAAGGTACTTAATTGAAACAATGGCCGCTGTGTGTGCAGGTGTTGCAATGGAAACGCCCCGACTAGCTCTGTCATAGAAGCCACAACTTCCACCACTACTGAGGCAGCGCTGTGGCTGGTAACCTTCGAGAAACTCCACAAGGGTCTCTTGTCGAACATGAAACAGTTTCGGGGGGCCAGAAGGAGAATTCTTGTATTTGGTAACGTAAACTATTCTTTACCACTATTTCAATTATTTAGTTTCAGTTTAGTAAGTTTAATTGGTATTTTCACTAAAATCATTTAAAGACTAAGCAAGGGCGTAAAAAAGGCCGTGCCGTAGCTCAGACGGTTATTCGCCAAATTTCCACTGCGGCGGCCCGGGTTCGATCCCGGGTCTGGTCAAGCGGG
>NW_019741981.1:5033988-5066476 GCF_002891405.2 Cryptotermes secundus
ATCTATTGTTTGGGGCTGGTGCAATGAGCCAAAGAGTGGCCGCAGTACCAAGTGGACGCAATCCCCCCCATGAGAAAATAAGGCATGCTAGTACAAGAACCGAAGTGAACGGAGAAGTTCATGGAGGTAGGCCTAGGCCCACTGGGGCTGCAGTGCCACGGAAAAAACAAGAGGTAACACATTTGGAGACACATCTGGAGACAAAAGCACTGTACCTGTGTCACTATCATGAGCGCTAAACTAACGCAAACTGAGGGTACGACTGTCATTATGTCGTACAGAAACCTCTTGTCGTCCGACTGTTTTTGTAAACACAACATAATGTTATGACGCATGACGCACAACATAGTGATGCAAGCCGTTTCTTGCGCTTTATGAAAACATGAATGTTCGGTGATTGAAAACAAACTGTTCTAGAGAACATCTGAATAAAAATTAAAGACGAGGGGAATGACAGACATTACACAACGAGGAACTTTGTGATATTAATTGGTCAGGTATTACTCTCAGACGATTATAAAACGGCGGTTAAAATTGGTTACATATATAAATTCGATGCGGCAGAAAATAAATACAAGAGTTCGGTGGATATATTTTTTTTTTGTAAACGGCCATTTGTACTGAGAAGGAAAATGTAAACGCTATTAAGGCTGTAATCACCACGGTATGGAAGCACTTGGAAGACCTAAAAATGGTTTGGGGTGGGGGGTCATCATGCAGTTAATTTCGAAAATGTTGAATCGATTAATCGCCGATCATGGTGGCCGCGCTGTCATAGGCATGAACTGTCTTCGCTCTCTCGAACTCTGGGATCATGGGTTCGAATCCCACTCAAGGCGTTTCTTCTGTGTTTGTGTTGTTCTGTGTGTAGGTAGCAGCCTTGTGATGGACTGATCCCCCGTCAGAGGAGTCCTACTGACTATGTGCAGGAATAATAAACTGCAAAAAGGGGCCAAAAGTCAACACAGGACTCAGAACCATAGATTCAATTAAAATGTCTAATGATAGGGCCCAAGTTTGAGTTTTATTATGCATTTACGGCTTCCAGAAGAAACCGAGTGTATCTTCATCAGTTCCATGCAGGCCTGTATAGTAGGTGCACGTATCGGCACCCTGAGTATCTCAGTCGTGTTTCCAGGACAATAGATGTAGCTGACTTCTTCTCATCGATGTGAATGTAGGCTGTGTTTTGAATTTACGTCATTAAGTCAAGCGATTACTCATCGCAGCGGAAGACGTGTTCCTTCACTGTGTCCATCCTGGCTTTTAGTGCCATTCTAACTCGTTTAAATTCCACCCCCCAACCGTTGATGGAAGAGTGGGAATATACACCATTTCAAACGACCGTTATAATTTATTCAACTTGTCTTTTTGCTGCAAGGCGTGCCTGGGTATTTCTTCCGGTTTCCAAGACATTACAGGTGTCCCCTTGCTTGAGTCAGCAACCGGCGTCTCTTTCTATACCGTCCTTCCGGTTGTCATGTCGGAGGCACAAATTCGAGGAGAATGCAATGCTTTCAGACGTGAGTTACGACCGGGCTGGATCGAATGTCACAGACGATGTGGGCCTATTTGTAGATTGTTAGTTAATGATCTTAGAATGAAAGGACAATGGCTGATAACCACTTCCGCTTTTTCATAACAATGTATTAACTGCCAAAACAGAAAAACGAATAACAATTTACTCCCATGGAGGAAATGATGTGCCACATTTAGATGGGAATATCTCTAGGTAGGCGACTACTGCCGGGCACGGTAGCCCAGCGGTCTATGTCATGCACTGTCTCCTCTCGCTCGGAAGCCGGGATCGTGGGTTCGAATCCCAAACAAGGCATAGATGTTTGGTATGTCAAACGCAAATACGTCACAATATGTTTATTCTGTGTTTATGTTCTCCTCTGTTTGGGTAGAGGCCTTGCAACGAACAGATCACTAGTCCAAGGAGTCCTACCGTCTGTAAAATGATCATGAAACTGGGAAATCAGAGACCATGGCCCAAGGGGACTGTGGAGCTAGTAGCTATTACACTGAACTACTTTCTCTTTCAATAAGATTGTCCTGCAGATGGAGGCAGTTTACTCCTCCGAAAAGTTGACATCCGCCTAAAGACTACATAATGTCGCAACACAGAAAACCAAAGTGATAATATGTACAGTGAAATTTGCATTATGCCTTTGTCCCTTCAAAACTTCCGTACTTTCACTCGCACTTGTAATATCACTTATCTTCCATCCTGGAAGCGTGGATGCGCAGAACATAAAAAAGGAAATTAAAAATTCTTAGGAGTTGCCCGTACAAGAGCGAGACACATACAGGGAGGGACCACACTCAAGAGCTGCAGGAAAGAGAGGGCACTGCAGAACAGGGCGGTTACTGCGGGAAGATAGGGTCGGGGAAACCGGAGTATCAACTACGCTGTGGTGTCACTGAATCACCGGCCAATATATTATTTAACGATGTCTGTCAGCTCATCAACATTCATCACTTTCGACGAAGCTAACGGTTAGGCTCCGTGTTCGCAAGAGACGGCCCCTCGTCCCTGTCCTGAGTCAAATGAATTCAGTTCACCCAGTCTCGTCGTATATCTTCAAGATATGCTTTAATGTTATCTTCCCATCTACTACCAAGTCTTACAAGTGGATAAATCCGTTCAGGTTTATTTACACAGACATTGAGTATCTGTCAGTTTTACAATTGAGAATTTAATTCGCGTGCATTTGAGAATATATAACTCTGACATTAAATCAGACTATACTTTCCTTTTGCGTGAGAGAGAATGGTAGTGCGTAAGAACTTTTGGTAGGAAAGAGTGAAGCAAAAGAACAGCTAGGAAGAAAAAAGCGTAGAGAGGAGGATGGTATTAAGATGAATCTTTTTTTATTGCTAGTGGGGTGGGCCTAAGTCCCTTGTACTGCTGCTATTTCTGGCCTATTGTACCAACCCCAGATGATAGGTGAGGGTGATTGTGGAGCAATTGGTGGAATGAAGATTGGCAGGGGAAACTGAAGTGCTCGGAGAAAACCTTCCCCAACGCCACTTTGTCCACTATAAATCACACTTGGCCAGACCCGGAATCGAACCCGGTCCGCCTCAATGGGAAGCCAGGGACTAACCGTTTGAGCTATGGCGCGGCCCATTGAGATGAATTACACAACGTTTAGGAAACTGGATCTCTCTCCGTCCTTTGATGAGGGGTGGAAGACACCTACCCAGTTGGGTACCTTAGAAAGAGCTAACCGCAATCACTGGACAACCCCTGTCAGCTTCATAGAGCTACCTTCTCTCAAATAATTAAATATCTGTAGCGAATCTGACAGGGATTGTGTAGTGTTTGAGGTTATCTCTTTCTAAGGGACCCAACAGAGTATGTTCTTCTCCCCATCTGACGATGGAAACAGATCCAGTTTCCGAAACGTTGTGTTTTAAACTTTCTAGAATACCTGGTGATGGACGAAGTCCTAAAACCCAGTAATTCCGAAGAAAGTCTCTGTAAGAAATTCTTCAAACTGACGAACGTTGCTACAGTATCTTCAAAACTCGTTACTTTCATTTTGCAGTAAAAAATGAGTCATGGACATTTTAAAAGTATCTCGAGCGATTTGGAATCTGAGTAAGAGGATACTGCTCTACAGTACAGATGGTCACGGATACTTAGACCGGTCTTGACTTGAAGTCAGAAACAGATATCCGTCTGGAAAAGAAGGGATGACATATTTCTCATCTTTGTGATTACGACTGAATGTGCGAATTTGCATTGCCACAACAAACAGATGAACTAAATGTCAACCTACAGGGCGCAGATAAACTTGTTGGTGAATGATAAAATAACAGCATTCGGAAGAAAGTTTAAATTATGGGAACTACATTGTGTAATCAAACATTGTGACTCACTTCACAATTCTGAGAACGGGGAAGTCCATTGTTGCTAATAACTACGCGGAAGACATTCGGTGCCTTCAAGAAGAATACAACTCCCGTTTTAAAGATATATAGGAACATGTAGCCACAATCAACTTACATCCACTATGGTCTGACTTGGTACTGAAAGCTTTCTAGTTGAATTTCAAATACAGATGATACAGCTGCGACTTGATACCGGTATGAGAATTTCGTATCGACGTATTCGACACCCTGAGTTTCATAAATTATCTTTACCCTTCCATAAGTTTTCAGTCCACATCGGCTATGCACTGCGCGTCTAAACCCTTTTCATATGTGCATAGCTTTGTGATCAGTCAAAGTGGCCAAGAGTACATCTAGAAATGAACTTGACGGCGAAAGCCAGGAAAACTGCCATTAAGTCGCTGCTTCACAAATCCGCATCCAGGGTCCAGAACTGAGTAGCAAACCTCCCAAAAGCGTTCCTCCATCTTTCAAAATAAACCCCGAATTTTACTTTCATTACTTTAATACCAACGACGGGTTCTGCTTAACAGCTTGATCTAAAATTGTGCTGAAATAATTTAACTTTCACTGTTCTTAGTTGGTTCAGGGACTGAAGCTGACCACTCACCTCTGCCAGTCCCGAGATCAAAAATACGTGGATCTATACATCCATTCCCCATACGCCTCCATGGCATAGTGTTAGTTAGTTAAGCACAGGGACATTTTTACATTTACCTTATTACTTATAGTTGGCTTGTGGTCCTAGCAGCGATCTGAGATTATTGTATTAGCCCTCATGCATGAAAGGGTGCTCATAACTTCCTTAAATTAATACTAAATTTTGAAATGTAATATAGTGTGCAGCCGGTCACGGTAGTCGAGAGGTCTGAGGCATGCACTGTCTTCGCTCGCTCGGAAGCCGAGATCGTGTGTTCGAATCCCACTCAGGGCATGGATGTTTGTGTGCGTTTTTCTGTGTTTGTCTACAGGTAGAGGCCTTGTGACGAGCTGATCACCCTCCCAAGGAGTCCTACCGTATGTCTAAGATCTAGAAAAGCCGATGTGAGCGGAGAAGTTCATGGAGGTAGGCCTAGGCCAACTGGGGCTGTAGTGCTAAGAAAAAAAAATATAGTGTGCATATTAGTATGTATGTATGTTTCATTATTCCCACTTCCGCTTATGAGATAGTTTCCAGTATTTTCTTTTATTGCTAGTGGGGTGGGACTAGGTCCCTTGTACTGCGGCCACTTCTGGCCTATTTTACCAGCCCCAGATGATAGGTGAGGGTGATTGTGGAGCAACTGGTGGAATGAAGATTGGCAAGGCCCACCGCAGTACTCGGAAAAAACCTGCCCCAGCGCCACTTTGTCCACCACAAATCCCACTTGACCGGACCCGCGATCGAACCCGGGCCGCCGCGGTGGGACGCCAGCGAGTAACTGCTTGAGTTACGGGGCGGCCTGGTTTCCAGTAAGTCAACAGCACTTAGTTGGTAAATAAAAATGAAAATGTAATCGGCAGGTCTATTTAAAATGTTATCAGAATTAAAATCACAATATTACATTGTTCATTTTAAAATGACAACCATACAATAACCATGATCAGAGAAATCAGGAAATAGAATATAATTTCCTTAACACCGCGACCAATTACACGCCATGACACTATAAGGGCAGATAAACTTAAAATAGAAATATTTCGTGAGCGAATGCGTGACTTTATGCCCACGTTATAATTCTTAATCGAGTGACGGATTTTGTTTATTCTTGGACAATTTGGAGAAGAGAAAATTCTTGACTCTACCGGGACTCGAACTCCGACCCTTTGGTCGTCCAGCCCGTAACCAGTCGCTATACCGACTGAGCTATCGCGGCTCCTCTTTAGTTTCTTACTGCCAGTAATATCGGCAGCACCGAACAGGTTAGTGTAGCGTTAACGTTCTCAAATTGCATTCTGAAGAAGTCCCATTCTAAGTTGGGTGGAACAGGGGTTAGGCTGACAGGATTTTTTTGGTTCTCCTCAGTCTCTCTAGAGAAATTCACGGATAATTCTCCGACTTGGTTGCAACAGCCTCCTACCAAATTCTTTACAATTAATTATTCACTGTTCATCCTGTAATTCGGCAATATATTCGCGGATACAACGTCGTAAAGTAAACAATACTCAACCATATGAACATGGCGTCTGCAGAGTATCCGAGTGGGGAATGACGCTATTTCAAATAAAATACAAAAATACAATGTAGGAATATATATATAGTCGTATTTCCACCTCCTAAACAAACATTCGAAACTGGTTTAAAATGTGTTGAGTCTATACTTCTGTAGCACGTAAAGCAGCAACATGGTTATCGCAGGAAATCTCTATTTAACTTCCCTTCGACGATGCTACTGGAATGAAGCTTTTGAAATCTGTTAGGGTAAGAGATTGACTCAGATTTATATGGAAATTGTTTCGTAAGTTAGAATTCACAATTATGGAGACTGTGCGAGTCTGTCGGGTTACGTTTGGTAATCTTAAGGTAGTAAGCATCTCCACTAATGGAAATGATGCACAGAAATCAATCGCTGAAGTGTAATTAAATTACAATACATGCTAGTTTTTCGTAGTGATTGAAGCAGCCCAAATGCCGAAAAACAAGAAGTATAAATTCCTTTCGTAACACTTTTTCTTGCCGCGCCATAGCTCAAGCGGTTAGTCGCGGGCTTCCCACCGCGGCGGCCCGGGTCTGGTCAAGTAGGATTTGTAGTGGACGAAGTGGCACTGGGGCAGGTTTTCTCCGAGTACTTAGGTTTCCCTTGCCAATCTTCATTCCACTAATTGCTCTACAATCACCGTCATCTATCATCTGGGGCTGGTACCATAGGCCAGAAATGTCTGTAGTACAAGTGACTTAGTCCCACCCCACTAGCATTAAGAAAGAAAACATTTGTTCTTTGGAGCGGGGATAGCGCAGTCGGTATAGCGACTGACTCCTAGCTCGACGACCGAAGGGTCAGAATTCGAATTCCGGTATGGGCAAGATATTTTTCCCCTCTACGTCGTCCAGACGGGTCCTGGGGCCAACCCAGCCCCTTATCCATTGGGAAGGGGGGCCTCTTTCCAAAGACGTAAAGCTGCCGGGTCATGAAGCTGACCACTCAACTAGTGCTGAGGTCAAGAAAACGTGGATTTATGCATCCACCCCCCACACGCCTTCATAGCGTAGTTAAACACAGAGATAACTTTACCTTTGCCTTTAAGAGATATGAAGTGTGTGGAAAGTACAGTTTGCAGTTTGCAGCAGTTTCGCAGCGAGATCTTGTTCCGCCATCTTATGACAACCCACTGGCCTGTGATGCTCTGTTTCGTAATGTCTTAATGGGTGCCTACATTCACTGGTGTAATATAATATTAGTTTGTATTTGCAGTTACAAGTTTCGGTTCGAAGAGTTTAGAATTGCACGCATTTCCGTACACATCTCCAGTGGCTGCTCACAGTTTGGGGCAGTGAAGATCATTCGGAGTAGTCCCCACCATTACATTGTTTGTCAAAGGTTTTCTTTAATTGTTTAATAAAACGGAAGTTTTTTTAACAAGTCCAAAAATTTACGTCTTCCCTCTGTGACCTTCAAACAATATCCATGCATTTTTGCAAACAAACAGATTTCTTTCTTCCAAGCTGAGAGTGGCAAGTCTATTTGAGGTACAAACAAACAAACAAACAAACTCCGTGACCTGTAGTACGCAAGTAAACTGTACCGACCGAAACACCGCCGTTTGTCGGCAAAGTTAGTGTCAACTTTAGTGGATAGAGGGTGTCGCATGGTCAGTGCAACGAATACTCATGGCCGTTAATTTCGGTTTTCTAGACCGCAGCCACTACTTCCTTGAAATAGATCCTCAATTATCCTCATGAGACTGAGTGGACCATGTTCCAGACCCACTATTTCTCAGAAAATTTGGTAGCGCCGGGAATCGAACCCGGGACATGTGGATCTGTAGCGAGGAACTCTGACCCCTAGACCACAGAGGCGGTCTCTATTTGAAGCACAAGATCAAGAAATGAGATAAGTATTTTTATATCTATGAGATTTGAAGTGCGTGACTAAAAAATTAATATTTTTAAGAATGTGACACAGTGTGGTTTGACGGATGTTTATCGGCGTTATGCAAGAGCTATTACATTCCTTCAAAATGGCGTCACGCGCCGAAAGATAGTAATCGCCGGTGAATCTTGCTTCATTCTTTGAGAACTCCAAGGGAGAAACTCGAGGAACATTAGAATGCGCTCTTAAAAGGTAACGACCCATCAGTTCTCGCTGCTGCCAGCCCGAAGTTTCTAGAACGTACATCGCAACAGAAAAAGTTACAGACAAATGAATTCTGTACTGTTGCAGCTAAAGCATGCCCACTTTAATAACAATGCGCAAGTAACTTCGCTATATACGAGCATAATCGGTATTTTCGAGGACTAGTAAGGATATGGAACAGACATAAAAAGGAAAACAAGGACTTAACACCTGAGCGAACATTTCTGTACCCAAATACTACAGAGAAACGGATAATGTTTTTAGTAACGGTGAAGCATGCCAGTAAGAATATTTATGAAGTACTGAGAGACATTTCTATAGATTTATTGTGTGAACGCATAAAACACATTTGAGAACGTGAGTAATGCAAGTCGAAGACCTGTAATTGCTACTCAATAAGACCCGGTCACTAAGAGGAAAGTCCGTTAACTGGACAACAGGAATTGTAACATCTGTTCGTTTTAGGAATCTATTTCTTATACTGATTATGGCGGTTGAACAGCTTAATCCAGTCTCGCTGAGTATTTCATTCTCTGGATTGAAGCAATATGTTAATCACTTTCATCTACTGTACGTCACACAAATAGTGACTGCGCAAAATTCTGAGGTTAAAGCGAACCAATACGAGCAGACTAGTACAGGGTCTGGAAATTGCCACAGAGCTCCATAAATCACTTACTTTTCTTAAGGCAATTTTCTGCACATATAAATCATAACATGGCGGACACGCGAAGTCTTTATTAACTTTTATGTTCGGTGGCGACAACTAATAAACCGAAACATGTAAAACTTGGTACGGGGTTCGATTATATTGGGTCATTCCCTGCTTGAAGCGTTTTTATTTTTTAATGCTACAAACATCGTGACACTGAGTAACTTTGTTTTCAATTAGTCAGACGTACTCAGTTGCAGTCTATACTAGTGGAAATTACGTTGAACAATGGGGCAGTAATTTTATAATTATTAACTTATTGTTTATGCAGAAGTACTACAATCTGTAGCCAGCAGAATTTTAAGGAAAATAACAGTCATATGTTCTCCCCACAACGTCATGTATTCCTCTAGAAGCGTATTACTTTAACTGTAAAAAGAAACACTTCCTTTCGAAACCTCTATGCAAGTTTCATGGAAATGTATAGTCTATTTAATGGTACCATGAATAATTCACAGAAGATGAAGTCGCGGAAACGGACAAGACAAATAAAATTGCTTGTATAAATTCTATACACACTGGTATAGGACAGATATAGAATGCAATAGTTTGTTCATGGTACATTTTTATCTTTCAGAAATAATTTATGTTGTTATGGGACAAACAGGCTTATTCATATTTCTCTTTTACAGCAGTAAAACGGGGTTCTTCTACCTCACGCAAATACAGGTTGTTCGAAGTCTACACCTAGATGAAGCTGATGGCACAGAGTGGAAGGAAGAATGTCTATCCATGTTTCCCAATTGATTTCTGATCATGATCCTTGGTGTTGTTTTACGAATTTACAGTTTCACTCTAAGAGCTGTGTGGCCAGCCAATCGTAGGCTATTTGGACTAACGTGAGGAGATCAGGTGATCTGTCTAAAGATTTAAAGTGCAGAGGCAGTGTAGAAGATGGAACTTCTTGTTGTGCTCTGCTGGTGTGCTACGTTTTCGCTTTGGCTGAAATATAATATTGTGATCTGTATAAACTGCGACACTTCACACGAAATTTAAGAATATCACGGAAAAGCCTATGAAGATTGCTATCTTTTAGGATGTGAAGTAGTGTATCCTAGCAGAATTTTCCGAAGTTTCGGAAGCACTCGCTGCCTCCATCTTCAGGATAGAAAATTAAGCTTCGCATGGAAAAACGTGTTTGTGTTCTTTCACAGGCATCCGATTTACCCCCTTATCCTTAATTTCCTTGGTGTGTTCAGGGCCCTTATCCCGGCCGCCACCTCCCTGTATCAGGTCAGATCTGTTCCACTCTCGACTTACTATTATACCGTGAAGATAGAGGCACCACATTCCTCCGAAGCTTAGGAAAACATCTATCGGAATACACAGTGCCACATGTCTCTATATTCGTTCCTCTCGGTTTCACTCTTCCGTATTCTTCCTTCGGACTGAAAGGGTACGTTCAGAAGGGCGCACAGTAACTGTGAGGACAGTCGTCTCACACGATTTGAATAGCAGCGCTCTTGAAACTAGACAGAATCCTGACAATTTTGAACCGACTAACTAAACGCTTCCCGAATAATTCTTCCTTTAATTCTATTCTTATATTTAGTATCACGCTTACGTAAATGTTAACATTTTTACTTCAGTATTTTGCAGCAAGGAGCCTCGAGTTGAAATATCGTCCAACAAACATCTATCCTCACATATTTGTCCTCCATTTGTTGAAACAAATTCCGCAGACCACAAAATCCTCCTTCCACGCCATTTATAAACAATATATTTCAATCAAACTGCAAGTGATTCAGTTGAATGTCCCGAATTAGTAACTAAATATGGCCGCGCCATAGCTCAAGCCGTTAGTCGCTGGCGTCCCACCGCGGCGGCCCGGGTTCGATCCCGGGTCTGGTCAAATGGGATTTGTGGTGGACAAAGCGGCGCTGGGGCAGGTTTTCTCCGAGTACTTCGGTTTCCCCTGCCAATCTTCATCCCACGAATTGCCCCACAATCACCCTCACCTATCCTCTGGGGCTGGTACAATAGGCCAGAAGTGGCCGCAGTACAAGGGACTTAGTCCCACTCCACTAGCAATAAAAGAAATAGTAACTAAATATCACGCAAAGTTAACCGATGAAAACGAAAGTTGGCGAGTACACGCATTGGTAAACACGAAGATAACTGTGCTGCAGAACACCGAGAAATTGGGTGTCCTCCGCCTGGAGACAGTGGTCGACACAACTCTCCATGTTCGCGAATGTTGCAGTCATCTTAACCGGAAGAATTCCAGGAACTTCATAAGTAGTTTCTTTTCAGGTCGTCAACAATGCGATGTTTGTTTTTAAACACCCTATCTTTCAGCAAATCCCACAGGAAGAATATCGGTGGAGTCATGTCTCGAGACATGGGCACTCAAAGTCTTTCTGAGACTACTGATTTCTCCTAGGGTGGTGTTCCTGGCTACAGATCCAGAGGTCCCGGGTTCAATTCCTGGCGCTACCAGTTTTTCTGAGAAGTAGTGAGTCTGGAACGTGGTTCGCTCAGCCTCGTGAGGATAACTGAGGAGCGGCTCCGGTCTATGAAACCGAAATTAACGGCCTTGGGGATCCCTTGCGGTGACCACGCGACAACCCCTATCCGCTAAATTTGGCACTAATTTCGCCGACAAGCGGCGGTCGGTATAGTTCGCTTGCGGTGTAAAGCCACGGAGTTTTTTTTTGTTTAGTGTTAGACTTGTGATGCGTCGCTCACATAAAGTTGAAGACATTGGAGTGTGAGCTCCTGGCCATCTAACTAATTTGCAAATTCTTGGAAAGTGTCGGTTGTGTAGAAGGGGAAGGGAGTCGACCTTCCGGGAACGTGAAAAAGCACACTATAGCCCCACTTTCTGCAGAAGGAGGGACTCCCCGATATTAGAATGAGGATCTCTATGAGTCCACAGGACGTATTCTGTGAGTTGACATATGCCGTCAGAAGAAACAAAGCCTCATGAGAATACCACGTCATGTCCAAGAGATCAGGATTTTGGGCAACACATTTGAAAGCACTGGCAATAGGACACCCGTTTATGCTTGTCAATGTGTTTCAGTTACACGACAACAGTATTACGGCATGGGGAAATTCTTTTTTAGTTGCCTCAAGCGACATGGCAAAGAGGATATGACAGTCTCTTGCAAAGCTTACGTAATGACTTAACAGGCGAAGGCAGGAGCCACTGCACCGAGCTTTGCCACTCGCCTCAGTGGTGGGACTGCAAGGCTCCTTCAGTCTCCAGTCTTAGCATCATCTTCTGGGTACCGCGCTATGATGATGCTGTAATGAGGAAATGGTTTCTGAAATTCGCCTGGCATTGTAAGAGTGACCTCATAACCTACTATAAGCGTACGCCAAATTACGCTTCTCACCGCAGAATACGTGGAATCAGACTGAAGACAATGTAGACACCGGGTAAATATTGCAAAGTACCCAGTGTTGCCAAATATCATTTTCGTCGGTATATTATTGCGTGATTTATAATTATTAATTCGGGGTCTACTCCAGGTTGAATCATGGTCGTTACATAACCCACTGTAGACAATTCTGCAGTTAATCAGAGAAAGGAATGTTAAAATACCCGGTCGGTGCCCCTGTATGATGACGTAGAACTGCCTTTATCTGATTCCATACGTTGCGTCGGCAAGCACAAAACAAAAACTGTTCGTTTTGAGAGAACAAGATAAACCTATCCAATACCATTGGTCAAAGAGAACAAGTCAGCAGATACCTATGGACCTAATTAAATACTGGTTGTGAGGGAGAACTTAATGAAACATTTTACCGGTATCGGAAAAAACAGGACCGGATGAGAGAATAATATGCAGCAAATGAACTGGGGATGGGGGAGGCTGACACAGAGGTTCGTGGTTTCATATACACATGGGCCTGCATATATATATAGTAGAGATCTCACCAAAATTTAAGATTTTATCAAGAGAAGAAATATGCGAATTGTCCGTGGTCTTGTGGCTTTTGGCACCGCTTAGTCTGGTAGGTAGTTGCATTTTTAAGCTGTGTCACATTTAAATTTACAATTTCAAAACCATGAAAGAAAGGCTACTTTTCAAAACGAATGTTTCCTTTAATCTAAGGCTTGAATGAATACACCGGTTTTAAAGTAACTGGCAATTCTGCTGTGCGGCTACAGTTTAGATTTCGAGGTATCGAATGAGTCATTATTTGGCCGCGTTGAACTTCGGATCTGTTTTCAGGATCGGGTCGCCATCATGAGTTGCAGTATCTGAGGCGTTTGTTGCCCTTTCAAGTTTCAAGCGTCCAGAAATCTCTTCTACTTCCTCCTGTGTCCCACTCACTCCGCAGCTGCACAGCTGATGTCTCGCTCCCTCTCTGACTTCAGTGAGTTCCTCCGTGCCAAAGCATCAAGCCATTAAGGCGCGAGGAGAAGTGGAGGTAAAGCCGAGTGCATTGGTAACCTCGGTAATGGATAAAAATGAGTGATTTGCTTCACTTTGCTGCTGTTGGCGTTGTATAGGAAAGAGTCTATACTCCGGAGTCCAACTAAGAAATGCTGGTGGACAGAAAATCTCAGCCCTACTGGTAATCGAACTCCGATAGTCCATTTTGTAACCGGTCACTATACTTACCGAACTACTTCGGATCAGGGCAGCTACTGGCAGGTAGTAAGCACTCGTAGTGTTGCCACCTGCCTGAGCACCGTGCCCCGAAAGCATATGGGGGGGGGAGCCGTGACGCTTCGCATATCATTAATATTTATCTACATGGAGGTGGGTAGCTAACCACACGCCCCTTTCGTTTTATCCCTGCAGCGGATTCAAAGATCCTGAGCTGCAAGGACGTCTAACACAATATGGACATCTCAAACTTTTTCGTCGCTAAGGAATTTGAAAAGGATTGTCCTGTTGTCCTTTAATGAAATAAGCGGATAAAAATCATAATTAAAATAAAGAACTGACTCCATAGATATATATAAAAATTATATGTAGGTCTATATGTATCGGTGCTCTACATACACTCTTGTTTGACTTATTTACTCTTAACTTCAGCAATATTGTTCATCCCTCAGAATTACTGCGTTTTGGGGCTTTTTCAATCATCCAATAGTCTAGAAAATAGAAAACACAACGTTACGGAAACTGGATATGTTTCCGTCCTCAGGTGAATTAGGGGGAAAGACACCTACTCTGTTGCATCACTTAGAGTTAACCTGAATCAGATATCTACCACCCCCCCAATCACCTGAGGAAGGAAACAGATCCAGGCTCCGTAATATCGTGTTTTCTATTTTCTCTAATAACGGACGATAGTAAAAACCCCAAAACCCAGTAATTCTGAGTGTTATGTACCATTGTCAGAGCCCTTTTAATGTAATATTATTAATAATTAGAGAATTTCCACCCCGGAATTGACTCACTTAGGACTCTACAAATCCCGTATGGCATTATGTTCCCGTTCTAAAAATGAAAAGCATAGCTCCAGTATCTTCATGATTAGTGGAAAAGAACGGTTTTAGTATTAGTGTGAGAATGGCTAGCGCTAGCGTTAAGGGGCTATGCTACAAGCCGGAAGGTCGCGGGTGCAAGTCCCGATGAGGTCATTGGATTCTTTCAATTGACTTAATCCTTCCAGCAGCACTATGGCCCTACGGTCGACTCAGCGTCTAACAGAAATGAGTACCAGGAATTAATTAAATAATTTTCCTGGGGAGTAAAGCGCTGCCGACGCGTAAGGCTGACAACCTTACCGCCATCTTTGAGCCGACTGTCTAGATAATGTGGGACCCTCAACGTATCACAACCCTATGGGCCTTCACGGCCTGGTACAGGGATAACTTTACTTTTTTTTATGGCTAGGATCGGACGGCATCCATTTTGGGGGGGGGGATAGAAGGAGCTGATGTCTTCCCCACATTTGAAACAGAACGAATTTTATGCTGTCTTATTCCTAAGGGTGTATTCCTGGAGTTTAACTTGAGTTAGAAGAGAAATAACATTTAAGTCTCCAGTTACCCACTTCAGATGTCTCTGTTATCCGTCAAATTCTTTCCTAAACGACAGATCTGCCCGCGCCATAGCTCAAGCGGTTAGTCGCTGACTTCCCGCCGCTGCGGCCCTCGTTCAAACCCGGGTCTGGTCAAGTGGGATTTGTGGTGGACAAAGTGGCGCTGGGGTAGGTTTTCTCCGAGTACTTCAGTTTCTCCTGCCAATCTTCATTCCACCAAGTTCTCCATCATCATAATCACCCGGGGCAAGTACAACAGGTCAATCAGTGGCCGCCGTGTTGAGCGGACCCAACTGGACTCTACTCCCCACTATGCGAAACGACAGATTGTACCTTGAAGGATAAACAATATGAAGGGCAAATTTTACAAATAACAGGCGTATAAAGCAAAAGTGAATGAACTATTCTGTGTGGGATTAGTCCGATGGAAGATAAGAAGAATGTGGAATTTATTATTGCTGGGGGATAAAGGTGAGGTAAGAAAAGGTAAAATTGTCCCTGTGCTTAACCAATTAAGCATTACGCCATGAAGACGTATGGAGGGTGGATGTGTAGATCCACATTTTCTTGACCTCGGCACTAGTTGGAGATAAGTGGTCAGCTTCACGCTCCGGCCCTTTTACCTCCGGGAAAGAGCTCCCGATACCCATTGTATATTATTACTGGGATTGCAGAGGCTAAATTATGTGAGAGGGAATTGAGACCTGGAGAGAAATTATGTCTTTTAGTGTAAGTGTGGGCTGAAATGCGTCCTGATTGAGTGGGAACCGTCCCGCCTGTATTGTTTCATACAAGACTTGCATTATGATCGTGAAATAAGCCAATTCCGACATCTTGCTTGCTTTCAGCCACATTTCTGTCTATCTCTGTGTGTATGGACGTGAACCTCGCTGTCGCCCGAATTGTGGAACGGATATCTTTCGTATTCGGCATCCTGAGAATATTCTTTCGATACAATTTGAATAAACGAGCCTTTAAGTTTGACGCGAGTAGAGCACTGTTAACACTGCTAGAAGTCCAAATGATTTTGTTCGCAAGAGATTTCAGGGTCTCACATTGAGCTCATCCATAAATGCTGATGAAATATATTGATGAATTCTGTACCGTGCGGACATATGCAGAGGTTAAACTGAAAGATGGTTCTTGTTTAAAAAAACGTTGGCTTGATATATTCAGCCATTTTAATCAGGTTCATATTGTAACTAAAAGCATTAAATGTTGACTTGAATGCGGGTTGTTTCACTTCAATTTCACAAATGTTACAGGTCTGGTCGTCTAAGGAAACCGCTTTCGTGGTTTCAGGACCTACTTCTGTATTGAGAATTAATATTAAATTCAAGGAAGACGTAATTTTGCGCCACGTTACAACACACGAAACAGTACTGAACAAGATAAATTCATCAGAGAGAAAATGAGGAGGAGGAGGAGGAGAAGAAGAGCAGGAGAACAAGGGTAACTGAGAGGGGACGTTTTCCTTCTTCTTTATTTTAAAGAAGTTCCGCGGTAAGTTTTCTGCATGTAAATGTGCCTCTCCTTAATCTCCTCGTTCAGTATCGCCCACAATGCCTCTTTTGTTCAAGCGTGTTCCAGAATTTCTTACAAAAATCCATTCTGTATGTGTGTATATACACATATACATACATATTGTCACAAGAGGGAGTGACTATATACAGGGTTTGGATTGGTGATTGCATTTATTGAACACATACAGATCGTAATTTCATGTTATTATACTGCTATCGCTAATTCACACACACACACACACACACTCTCTCTCTCTCTACATTTCACCACAGTAGGCACTAAGTCTTCTCAGTCGCTGTTTCTTCACCAGTCGTTGTTTGGTAACGGCTTCCAGTAGCGGACATTCTCCTTACTGTGGGTTCCCGAACTATTCCTGTGCCTCAGCTACAAGCTACTAATAGCAACAGTTCACAATGACCGAACTTTAGCAGTCATCTGACTGCCCATCAACCAACTCACTTTATTCCGTTGTACTCAGCTGCAATGCACTCACGAATTAAACTTAACTTCGTCGGTCGAGTCATATAGCTTCGGAGCGGAACACATAGAAAACACTTCTTCCAACAGTACTTCCATTATTGCGTGCCGGCCCCTGCCTAGCAACGGCCGTTGTTTTGTTGTTTGTTTCGCGGTCGTCGCCTAACGAGGGTCTATATGCCACTATATACCTGTATGTCTACATGCATGTTTTTGTTTGCTAACTGCTTCATTCTTGTTTCTTGCTTGCTTATTCTTCGAACCTGAGAATTGAGGCAACATTTTTCTCCGAAATGTTGGCTAATTTTAACGGACTACAAGGTGTTATATGCCAGAGGATAGAACACTTCGAGTTAGATAATGTTAGATTAGGTTGGAACACCGGACAAATTCGCAACTAACTTGACTTGAAATTGCGCAAAATTTAATTCCTTTTGACACTTCAGAAAATATTTTACATTTTCAAAATTTCATAACGTTACAAATTCTTTAAGTTTGAATATTGTCAAGCTCTTCGAAAATTCGGCTTCTTCAAATTGTCGATAATTTCCAAATCCTTAATATTTGTAAAAATTTCAATATAAGGCAAACTAAAAAATTTCGATAATTTTAAATTTCCATTCCCTCTAATAATTATTCCTTTAAATTACTTAAAAAGTCTACTTATATTTTTTTTTAGAAATCTCCCTTAGGGCCAAATATAATAATTCTCTTTATTTAAACTTTCAAATTTTATATGTTTTTTGCAATTTTCGAAAACAGTAGTGTCTATACATTTTAGAACATTTTAGAGCTCTTAATATTTTAGAAGATTTTCAAAGTTTGGGGTTTTCGAAACTTACATCAGCTCATCAGGTCACTTGAAATATACATACTTCCGCAAAGGAGTGCAGTCAATTCTCACTTTCTGCCCCAGATTATCTCAACAGATTCACAAAGTTTGGACATAGGAGTCTGAATCACATTATATCGCTGCCCATATGTGTGTGTGTGTGTGAACATTTACATACATGTAGAGAGTAGCTAATTATTGACTAGGTAGGGGATAACCTAAATGGTCTTTTACAGTTGCTAGGATACGAAGGAATATCCGAACCACTTCCTACCGTTCCTCTCATACGGGAAGAGGAAAGACGGACAGATGAAAAAAAGGTTGAAAGGTAAATGGGGGGGGGTGAAAGAGAAAGAGACCTTAAGGTACGAAATGGGAACAGAAGAAATAAATTTCCTTTTCCCGTCATTTTGAAAGCTCATGCGCTGTTAAGCAATTATGCGAACAATACACAAAGATTATAATTCTTTGCCGTGAAGTCACTGGAGAAGAAAGTAACCTTACTTACTTACTTATTTACTTACTTACTTACTTACTTACTCATGGAGCTGAGACCTTCTTGAGGAGAAGCCAAATCTGCAGCTGCTCAAGAATTTCCCAGCATTTCATGGAACCTGTACGTTCATTACCTTGTTCACAATAGCCATCTACTGGTCCCTATTCTGAGCCAGATCAATACAATCCATACCATCCCATCCTATCTCTCTAAGATCCATTTTAATATTGTCCACCCACCTACGCCTTGGTCTTCCCAGTGGTAGATGTAAGTAACCTAGCTGCTATGAAACAAATGGAAAATTTAAGTTATTAAAAGATGGTAGAAGTTTTGCAGAGTCACAACATAAAGTTTATTTTCAGATTTGGCAGCACAATTGTTCCACGTGTACCTCACCCCCACCAGTGTGAGTAGTGCAGCAATCTTAGCAAGCACTTTCTTTCCACAGCTAAATTGTGAAGAGAGGACACAGCATTGACTACTAAGCAGCATTATATTATGAACATGAAAACGAGATTAGTATGCTTCCTCTCAGGTAACTTTTCAAACCCTTCGCAACTGTTGCTCTTTGTAGATTTAATAACAACAAAATGTTGGTCTGCATTGATCTAGGAAAGTTTCCTTTCTCACTAAACTTGTTGATTACCGGACGGTGCCGCGGCTGTGAAGCGGACGCTTCGCTAGAACACAAGACGTCAGTACTGGGCTGTAGAAACGCGGTAGCGTAGTTGGTTGAGGCAATACGGTGCAAGCCGGAAGATCGCTGTTTTCATTCATCTGAATTTTCAGTTCACCTACTCATTTCAGCCGCACTATGGCCCTGAGATCGACTCGGCCTCTAACAGATATGAGTACCAGGAATCTTCCTGCGGATAAGGGGTGGCCGGCGCGTAAGGCTGACAACCTCATCGTCATCTGTGAGCCGAATGTCTAGGAAATATGTAAACACCGACGTCTCACAAACCCATGGATCTCCGCGGCCTGTTACAAGGATAGCTTTACCTTTACTTTTACTGTGTATGACTTGCAAATATAATTGGATCTTAGAAGAGAGAGGATGGGATGGTATGGATTGGATTGATCTGGCTCAGTATATAGACCACTGGATTTTTTTTTGAACACGGTAATGAAATTTCGAGTTCCTTAAAATTCCGGGAAGTTCTTCAGTAGCCGCACAATTGGAGGCTTCTCAAGAAGGGCTCAGTTCCGCAAGTGCGGGGTGACTTGCGTTCTGGACATAAGGAAATCCTGTTCTTGCTCAGCGCTTTAATGGTCATTGTTGGACTTCCGCTGAGACCTGAGAGAGTACCCTCACAGTGTTCCTCTTTTTCGTCACTTTTAATCGTCATCATCTGTGATTCAGCAGTAGGAGGTATAGACTCCTGTGGTGGAGAAGATAGAAGAAATACGCCGACTATGTTACTGTACCTGTAACGATCTAGGCTTCTAACAGAAAATTATGTCAAAATTTTGAATTACTTATAGAAAATTGTAATTCAGATGTCCCGTAATTATCTACAGTCTTCATAGGCTAGTGTTTTCAAACATCCAACCGTCTCTTCCAAATAGTTACGTTCTCGTGTCCATCCTTTTCTCACTCGGCATCACATGACAGAAAATCGATCTGCAATAGTCCACGATCCAATGTTTAAAGGTATTTGGGCCCTTTACGCTCACGACTTGGGATACGGGAACATGCATCTTCATGCCTCCTAGGCACAGTGTGTTTCAGAAGCGATATCGGATAGTGAACTCGAAGTGGAGCCGCCTTTGGAGACGAAAAAACTTAATAATCTCCGATGACGAAGGCAGGTTATGGCCTTCTATATATCAGTAGTCACACACTCTACTGCATTCTACACTCATAACCAAACACGGAATTATACGGTTAAGTAGAAGATATATTACCTCATGTACCATTTTCGAGTCTATTACTGTACCATTTCATAAGAAGGGTGATAAACTGACTGTAGTAATTATTGGGGGATATCACTGCTAACAACTTCATATAAAATTTTATCCAATATTTTTATCTCAGGTTTAAGTCCATACATAGATGAAATTTTTGGGGATAATTAGTGTGGGTTTCAACGTAACCGATCAACTGGCGGCTTCTGAAGAAGGGCTCAGTTCCATGAGTGAGTGTACCCTTTTGTCTTCACTTCTTTGCTACTTTTTGTGGTTAGGCGAAGAACAGTCTTTGACCAACGTCATCCGACCTACAAGACTGATGAGTGAAACCCGCTTCTTTAATTCAACCCCATTTTGAGCTCCCTAAATTTTAATAAGGGAAAGATTTAAGGTTCTTGTTCATCAGCTTAAAAATTTTACTCAAAGTAATAAACCGCAAGGACGGCGGCCAGCAGCAAGTTGGGGAGCCGATAGCTAATTATGGGAACGAAGGAAATGCACTACAGGCAAACTTCAGAATAAGTAAACGTGATATACACTCTAGGAGACAGCTGATAGATTTCACAAGGGCAGTCATACGTTGTTATGCAACTCAATGACCAACAAAGGAAGAAATGTATTGTATATAGGCCATTTCGAAATTCAAAAAGACGATGGACCATTCAAAAGAAACAGAAGGACCATGGACATAATGAAATATTCCTCGACGAATTTTGAGGTGGAGGTAGATAAAATCATTACGGATTTCTATTTCGTTATGAAAACTAAACCGACTTACTTGATTCTACTGGCAACTAATTAATTAGGCCAATAAAAATGCCCTAGTTTCAAATCAAGTTGATGGCACTTTCATTCCTTCAATTTGTTCTATATACTTAGCTCGGAATGAGAAATAAATTCATATCGAATTTTGGTATTAAGAAACACCCATCTCTACAACGGCGAAAGAGACTGGGAAATAATATTGGGAAGATCGCAAGGAAGTAGAATGTGAGGATACAAAATGGAATGAAATGGCTCGAAAGAGAGTCCAACTGTTGTTCTTTTAAATGATACAAACTCCGTCCTAAGTGCAAACAATATATATTTATATGTCTTTGATCTTGTTCTTTCTACACTACATGTTTCGGCCTCTATCGGCCATCATCAGGTGTATACTCTTAACGTCGCTGCCACACTGAACCCAGTCTAAAACTTAACATTTAAAAACACAATGTCACATTCTTCGTATTATCAACATCTACATCGTTGATATGTGTCTGGTATGTAGATTATGTTTCACACGTCGCACCCGATATTCTTGTAGTAGCCGATAGAGGCCGAAACATGTAGTGTAGAAAGAACAAGATCAAAGACATATAAATATATATTGTTTGCACTTAGGACGGAGTTTGTATCATTTATCGTGTAGAGTGCAACAGGATGCTTAAATATAATATTGTTGTTCTTTTCTTTTGTTCGATGAACACAGCAAACAACTGCGCTAGCTATTCTGCATGGACTACAAGTGAATCGTTTTACTTCATTGTTGCTGGCTGACAAATCTAAACTGAACCTGATCATCCGCTGTGGCACGAAAGTAGATGATCACGAGCTAAAATTAATTACACGACGAAGACATAATTGGAAGATTTTATACTCTGTCGTTTCGTCCGTGTGCTTCATTTACAAAATCACTTAACGGCTTCAGAAGAAATTTGATACAAAAATGGATTATTGGGACTACTTAAAGAGATTTCCATTCTGGTCCGAATCAGCCTGCACCTCTAAATTTGTATGAACATCAACTCGAATTTTGACCCTTAACGACTATTTTAAAATGATTGATCATATAAATATTCGTAGGGGGCTAAAACGTAAAGAAAACGATTCCAGAAGAAAGACTGGGTTCTCACTCCTTTCTATATAACAAGGTCAGGGTTCAAGTAAGTCATACTTTGAAGGAAGAATTTTCAATAATACGCTATATGCGCGATATATACGCTTGAAAAGGCCAAGTCTATTCATAAAAAAAAATCACCCTCTCGTGAGAGAGGATGTTACATAAGAATTAAGATTATAAGGGCTTCGTATCTTGTACTCTTCTCCAAGTATAATTAGAATGGTCAAGTCAAGAAGGTTGAGGTGGGCAGGGCATGTAGCACGAATGGGTAGAGGAGGCACGCATATAGGATATTGGTGGGAAAGTCGGAAGGAAGGAGACCATTGGGAAGACAAAGTCGTGAAAGGGTGGATAATATTAAAGTGGATCTTAGAGAGATATGTTGGGATGGTATGGATTGGATTGATCTGGCTCAGGATAGGGACAAATGGAGGGCTCTTGTGAACACGGTAATGAACCTTCGGGTTAGTTTAATAGCTACACAGCTGGCTGCTTATCAAGAAGGGCTCAGCTCCATGAGTGGGTGAGTGATTGCAAGGGTTCAGCTACAAAAATCTGGTCGTGATCCTCAAAGGGCTCGGATCCAAGAATGGGAAGGGTGGCAAACCGCCGATCATAAAGTGACGCTGACTGTGACTATGATGTTTAGTATTTTGGAAGTCACGAGCTCAAATCTCGGCCTGGAGACCGGTTATCCTTACCAAGGTTTCAGCTTGTTTCTCTCCAGGCACTCTAGGAAGATTCCGAGAGAGTACAAAGGAATTGGGCAAAACCGCTCCCTTCTGCACCCTTCTTGATTCAATTTGCTATTATCATGGAAGCATTCGTTGCCATCGTAATGTAAACAACTGAAAAGCTTTTTTAAATAAAGCATTAACACACAAATATTTCAGACGTTGTTACGTAATTTACGGGGTTCTGAACAGTTAAAGATGAAACTATTCGCTCTGAGGTCAGTGCCACAGATACTTAGGCCCTATGCGTCTGGAGCAGGAGTAGTCATGGGCCTATCTGCAGTTCTAATATTTCCTACTCGTATTTAACACTCTATAACTATTGTAATATGAAAATTCTTTCGGCATCGCCTTATTCTCTCGCGCATTGTTCTTCTGTTTTCTGTAATTTTAACTGTAGTCTGTTATTTCATCTCACCTTTCTCTCATTGCCTTGCTTAGTGTCTTTCACAGTGCTTGCCTCTGAGTTATATTCTAAATATTTCTGAGCGAGTTAATAAACGAATCAAATTATTTTATCATTGTCATCTTTATGACAGTTCCTAAGCTAACAAGTCAGCAACAAACAAGAGAACTTAAATGATTTATAGTAATATAAATCACAAAATTATTCCGCTACTTATCATATAGTGAATATTATTATTTTATAACTTAATTACAGGATTTATAGGTTCAGGAATTATAGAGGATTACTTAAGATCTTCCTATCGAAATAGGGTACAGTCTCTGGAAGTGTTTTTAATTGTGTGGCGGTACCAAAAATCCAGACACGAATTCCGAGTCCGTAATATAAACATTCAATATAGAAGTGGACAAATAATACAAAAACTCGAGTCCTCTGACCCGAAGGCTGGTCCTGGTGATATGTTTCTGTTGTAACTGATGCATTTATAATAAAAGAAACTTTAACCGAAAGCGGCCGGTCTATTGTTTACTAGTGTTATAATGTAGACCCATGTTGAAGAGAGGGGCACGCGGTAGCGTAGTTGGTTGAGGCACTATACTACAAGCCGGAAGGTCTCGGGTTCGAGTCCAGAAAAGTCATTGGATTATTTAGATTTACCTAATCATTCCAGCCGCACTATGGCCCTTGAGCCGACTCAGCCTATAACAGAAATGAGTAACAGGAATCTTCCTGGGGCGTAAAGGGCAGCCAGCACATAAGGCTGACAACATCACCGCCATCTGTGAGCCGATTGTATAGAGAAAATGTGGGAGCCTTGACATCTTACAATCCTATAGGCCTTCACGGCCTGTTACAGGGACATTTTTACCATTTCTTTACCTTTTTGCCTCGACGAAGTCTATGACCCTCCACGGCCTGTTACAAGGTAGGCTTACCTTTAACCAAGAAATAACGCTATACATTATATCCATACACTGAATCCATGTTGATACAGAATATTTTACCCTGATGTCATAACGCTTTTACTAAGCGATATCAGTCAAATATCATAGCTATGCTTGCGTCAGGAATAGACGTGTTGAACACTTGGGTACCATGTAAAACGAGCCTCTTAATTTGAGGGACTGTACCAGGACAGTATAATTACAATGTAGTCATGAGCTGGACTAACTATGGGCTAGCTCCTAGATGGCGGAGTTCGATTCCAGTTAGAAGTAAGAATTTTCTCTTCGCTGCAACAACCAAAAGATTTGTGTGGCGACCCAAGCTCCTGACCAGTGGATATTGGGAATACAGCCACCGCAGCACGATACTGACCACTCGCCGTCTAATGCAGAGGCTTAGAATACATGGAGACTTTCCTCTACGGCCCTCCATAGATCTCATTTCAGAGTGCTTAGACATGAAGGCAACTTTATTTTAGATAATGGGTTTTCTGTGGGGTACGCGGCAGAGTAGTTGGTTGAGAAACTATGCTACAAGCCGAAATGTCGCGGGTTTAAGCCCTTATGAGGTCCTTGGATTTTTTTCAATTTAACTAATCCTTCCAGCCGCACTATGGCTCTGGGGTCGACTCAGCCTTTAAGAGAAATGAGTACCAGGAATAGTGTTGGAATATTCTTGGGGGTAAAGGGCGGCCGGCGCATAAGGCTGACAACCTTACCGCCATCTATGGGCCGATTGTCTGGAAAATGTGGGAGCTTCGACGTCTCACAACCCTATGGGCCTCCACGGCCAGTTACAGGGATAAATTTACCATTTTTCTAAGTTGTAGAGAAGGATAAAGGTACAGATGAATTCTAGTTCCAGAATTCCATTACTGCTTGCAAGATTAAGCGCGGTTGACATTAATCTGAAGCGGACCAGGTTACAGAGGATAGGCTTTTTTAGAATATAAGAAGGAATTTAGAAGTACAATTTATTTTTCAGCCTTTACAACTTTTAACAGCACTGGAGAACAAGAAGGCGGCAAGTCCTGTCTAAAATGGAAAATGAATTAATTAGAATTGTCTTCATCGAATTAATCACCTTCTCTAGAGAATGTAAAGTGAAAACTAATGTAAAAGTTACGTCTCATAAACGAAAAGTGTGTAACGTGGAGATGAAGTAGCAAAACAAATTAGTCAACTTGAATATTTATTGCTTTTCTTGTTCAAAGGATTTATATATGCAAGTGAAAATTTACGACACAAATGGGAAAGAATTAAGTCCACCAATAAACACTAAATAATAAGCCAAATAACAATTTAATGAACTGCTGAAAAGTACGTAAGCCGAGATAGAGCAGTCGGTATAGCGTCTGGCTACGGGCTGGAGGACCGAGAGGTCTAAGTTCTAGTCCCGGAACGGTCAAGAATTTTTTCTTCTACATGTCGTCCACACTGGCTCTTGGGCCCATCCATCCTCTTATCCGATGATATCGGGGGCTCTTTCCCCGAGTGTAAATCAGCCGGGGCATGAAGCTGACCACTTACTTCCAACTAGTGTCGGGATAAAGAAAATGTGGGTCTATACATACACTCCCCCATACGTATTCATACCTTTACTGTAAAAATTACGAATGGATTCATCATCATCAGTAATCTGTCAAGACGACAGGTCCACAGTCTCTTTCAAAACAATTCCTCCACTTAATGCGATCTAGAGCTTTCTCCTTCAAATGACAGTATCCTCTTCTGTCCCCAAGGTCATCCAGCATCTTCTTACGTCTTCTTCCTCGTCTTCTTGTCACTTCTATCCGCCCATCTATCTTTCCTTCGATAGCTTCTTTTAGAAGGCAGTTTCTGCGTAAAACATGACCAATCCAATTAGCCTTCCGTTTTCTTATTTCATGTAGGATATTCCTCTGCTCACTGACTCTAATTAACACTTCTTCATTTCTCACATAATCGGTCCAACTGATCTTCTCCATTCTTCTCCAACACCACATTTCGAAACTTTCCAGATGTTTCTGATCTACTGCCCTAAGTGTCCATGTTTCAGCCCCATACAGAGCTATGCTCCAAATGTAGCATTTCACTAGTTTCTTCCTCAAATTTAAGTCCAATTTGCTGGTAAAAAGATTCTTCTTCTTGCTAAATGCAGCTTTTGCCATGGCAATCCTGGATTTAATTTCACAAGTACACCTTCCATCATCTGTTAACAAGCTACCCAAATATTTAAAACATTTCACATTCTCCACTTGTTTTTGGTCTATCTTTATTGTGACTGGGGTTGGTTGTCTCGAAATTTTCATTACTTTTGTTTTCTCCACATTCATTTCCATGCCATAGCACCTTCCAATTTCAATTAGTCTATCAATCATGCCCTGTAGCACAGTTTCTTCCTTAGCCATTAACACAAGGTCATCTGCATATTTCACAGTTTGAATAATTTGCCCTCCTACTTTGAAGTCACCGAGCCCATCCAGAGCTTCCTTGGTAAGGCATTCGCTGTACAAGTTGAACAGAATTGGTGATAAACAGCATCCTTGTCGAACTCCTCTTCCAATCTGCACACTTCCTGTCTCCCCCCTGTCCAGTCGTACTCTAACTTTCTGATCCATGTACAATTTGCTAATCAATCTTCTTTCATGCCAATCGATACCTGTTTCTTTCAGGATCTGCATTAATTTGGTCCAGTTTACCCGGTCAAATGCCTTCTGCCAGTCTATGAAGCAAACACACAGTTCTTCATCTATCTCCAAAGTTCGTTCCGCTATAATTCTCATCATCCCAATTGCATCCCTGGTTCCTTTTCCTCTTCTAAATCCAAACTGATCTTCTCCAAGTACATCCTCTATTTTCCTTTCAATTCTTCTTTTAAGTATCTTTGCTATTATCTTTGCTGTATGTGCAATAAGACTTATTGTGCGATGGTCGCTGCATTTTGTAGCTTTTGTCTTTTTCTTTAAGGCAATCATTGTAACTTCTGTAAAGTCCTTGGGCCACTCTCCACTTTCATATATGGTGTTCATTAGTTTTGTCAGTGTTTTCAAACCACCTTCTCCCAGTAACTTGAGCACATCTCCAGGTACATCATCATCTCCTGTAGCCTTTCCCTTCCTCATTTCCTTGATAGCTTTTTCCACCTCACTTTGTAAAATATATGGTCCTTTCTCGTCTGTATCTACTTCTTCTTCCGGTTCAACTTCTAAGGTTTCTGGCCGATTAGGTCGATCATATAGTTCTGAAATATAATTTTCCCAAATTTTCAGCACTTGCCTCTGATCTACTATTCTATTCCCCTGGGAGTCTTCGATGCCAACATTTTGAATCCCATGATTCTCTTTCCATCCTAGTTCTTTTGTCTTCATGTACATCAAATCATAACGGCCTGTTCTTTGAAATTCCATAATCTCATTACATATCTTCTCAAGATATTCCTTTTTGGCCCTGTCCGTGGCTCTTTTCAATTCATTCCTCAGTCTCCTGTATTTCCTCCTGCCTTCTTCATTGTTGACATTCTTCCATTTCCTTCGCTCCTCCATTTTACTCATCATCTCCTGTGTAACCCATGGTTTTCTTGCTATCTTCTCAACTTTACCTACCAAATCACTGATAGTATCTAACATGCATTCTTTTATATCGTTCCACTGCGCTTCAGCATTTCCGCTTTCACCTTCAATTGCACCGAGTTTCTCTTCTAGAGTCTCTTGCACGCTTTGTCTTTGAGCATATAACTTCTCCAAATCCCATCTGGGTCTGCGCTTTCGAAATCCTATAATTTTCTTCAACCTGGTTCGGAACTTGGCAACCAGCAAGTTGTGGTCAGAGTCAATGTCTGCCCCAGGAAGCGTCTTCACATCCTTCACACTGTTTCTGAATCGATGTTTCACAAGGATGTAGTCCAGCTGATGCCTCTTCCAATCCCCAGGTGCCTTCCATGTGTAAATTCTTCTCTTTGGCTTCTTGAACCAAGTGTTGGTAACAATCAATCCATTTCGTTCACAAAAGTCAATAAGCATTTGACCTCTGTGATTCCGTCTTCCTAGTCCATGTGATCCAACAATATTCTGATATGGTTCATCTCCAACAATGCTGTTCCAGTCTCCCAATATGATGCTGTTTGTGTCTCCTCTTCCATCTTCCTGAAGAATTTCTTCAATTGTGTCATACACTTTTTCCACTTCATCATCTTCATACTCTGATGTTGGCATGTACACTTGTATAATCAGTATATCTACCGGTTCCGCCTTTAACTTCAGAGCAATAATTCTGTCATTACAAGCAATCTTCTTAACAACACTCCTCACTACACTTTTATGCACCACTATTGCCACACCTCTTTCAGCCCGTTCACCTCCGGAATAATACACTGTATAATCACCGCTTCTTATTTCACCTTGTCCTTTCCACCGCACTTCGCTGACACCTAGCACAGACACTTCATTCTTCTGCATTTCCGTTTTCAAATTCTCCAATTTTCCTGCTTGATTCAAGGTCCTGACATTCCATGTTCCAATCTTGTATCCATGCTGTTTCTTCTGATCTTCGCACTTTTTCTTGTTGTAACGCCTGCATGACATTTCCTCTAGAAACACTCCCCCCCGGAGATCCGATTGGGGGAGTAGTTTACCTCCGGATTGTTTTGCCTCCAGAGGAAACATCTCGCATATATGGTATCTCTGTTTTTGGAAAGAGACTATCCAGGAAAAGTGATAATGTGGTAGTTTTTCCATTTGCTTTCCACATCGCAGTACAGCAGCCGTTCAAACCACTCTGGTCACGCCTGCTGCTATACGAACTTGAACCAACTCGAGCATCATTTGCTCTGTGCTTCAAGTCGCTACTGATGACGCTGCTTCCGGCATCAGTTTTTGGTGTCTCTCTTCGTCTGATGCCTACCCTTTGACCTGTCCAGCAAGGGAGGCCCTGCCAGTAGCTACGCTACCGCTGGTATAGCTCTCAGGGTCCTTGGCATACTCAAACCCCCTCACCACGATAAGGTGGAGACACCAACGAGGGAGACGAATGGATTAAAGAAAAATAAAAGATAGAAAGACTAGCGGGAAAGGAGGAAGTTCAGAAGAACTATCAGTTAATGCTTTTATGGTTTACTTAAGGACGAGATCAGTACCTGGGAAAATACAAGAGTCGAACCGTAGGTTGTTGGGTTACGAACTCCAAAGGAGTGATCGTACATTACATCAAGGTGGCAATCAAGCACCAGTTTTGAGGCACTGAAAATAACTATGGAAAGCGAAAATTAGCACGGTCTGTGACCCTGCAGAGATTCAAACCGGACTTCCTTTTTTTTTTTTTCTTGGCACTACAGCCCCAGTGGGCCTAGGCCTACCTCCATGAATTTCTCCGTTCACTTCGGTTTTTCTCGATCTTACACATTCGGTAGGTCTCCTTGGGCGAGTGATCAGCTCGTCGCAAAGCCTCTGCACACAAACACAGAAAAACGCACACACACAAACTAAACATCCATGCCCTGAGGGGGATTCGAACCCACGATCCCGGTTTCCAAGCGAGAGAAGACAGTACATGCCTTAGACCGCTCGGCTACCGTGACCGGCGGACTTCCCTCTAACAAAGGTAAATTTGTTACCTCGTGATTCAGTTAGTTTGGTGAAAGGAAAGTGGAAAATAAGGGATGAATGGAAGAAAGAAAAGAAAAGATGAAATTGTATACGCCTAACAAATTTGTAGGCAAACTGTGACTTGTGATTAAGGCGATGGGGTATATACTGCGCCATGTTACATGTGTTAATCGTACACTTGTCTCTAGTACAGAGAACTGCTCGGTTCTATTGAGACATAATGAAAATTTACTCTTCTAGTCACTTAGCAATTAAAATTCATAGTGATATCGGCATAGTAAACGTCAAAAATAGACTGTTTGACCTCTGACATATGTCTCCAAGAAATCTTCTTCAGATCAGTAGCTAAAAGAACCAAATATACTTATTTTCCGTTTTTATAATAAAGCATTTTTTCGTCTAAAATACACGTCCCCCTTCCACGGCCATACGTAGTTCTTAACCATAGAACCCACCTCGATGCAAGAATCTCCACATCCGGCAGACTGCATTATGATGGCCTCCCTCAGCCTTCCTACGTTTCGTTGATGTCTATTCCTGTGTGAGCTCCTGACCAGGCCGTAGTATAATAGCTAAGGACCTGCGCCTTTCCTTCTGTTCCCCTTTCCGATCAGAGTAGGAATCAAATTAGCAGAAAATGCTCAGTGTGCTGAAAGTTCATTGAAGGCAGGTCTCTGTTCTCAGGGCGTGTCTACAAACTGTTCTTACAATAATGAAAAATCCGTTTGGATTCTTAGTAGTAGTAGTAGTAGTAGTAGTAGTAGTAGTAGACAGGTCAAAAGGGCCAGACGAAGTATGGTCCCTGATTCTTCACGCTGGGTGTTGGGCGTGGAGTTAAGAATCTGACCCCGGAAAAATCTACTGTTACGAAACCTCAAGAGACTATAGGGGAGGTCAAGACACACAAAGATTTGTAGCACTAGTAAAGAAGAAGAACAATATGAAGAAAAAATAGTAGTAGTAGTAGTAGTAGTAGTAGTAGTAGTAGCAGTAGTATCGCCGGTCACGGTAGCCGAGCGGTCTAAGGCATGCACTGTCTTCGCTCGCTTGGAAGCCGGGATCGTGGGTTCGAATCCCACTCAGGGCATGGATGTTTGTGTGCGTTTTTCTGAGTTTGTGTACAGGTAGAGGCCTTGCGACGAGCTGATCACCCGCCCAAGGAGTCCTACCGTATGTCTAAGATCTAGAAAAACCGAAGTGAACGGAGAAGTGCATGAAGGTAGGCCTAGGCCCACTGGGGCTGTAGTGCCAAGGAAAAAAAAAGTAGTAGTATTACTATTCATGTGGAGGGAGCATATGCTCAAATGTTAATTTCCCATCTGCCATGCTGAATACACAACATATGTTGAAGGGCGCACAGTTTATGTGTGCATTTCCAGTTGCAACATGTGAATTATACTTACCAAAAATGATTCACTAGTTTTGTCCTGTCATGCGACTCATATCCAACATTCCACTCGATTAGTCTTGAAGTGGAAGTGCAAATATATAAACAATAGAAGCGGAATGTGCCCAAAGAGGATTGGCTTGTACCTGGTGTCTTCATGACAGCGGGACACGTCCAAATGGTGTGACATTTGCAGAATGCGCACACCCACACAGACACAGGCAGCGACGGATGGATGTATGTGACACCCGTGGAGTTGTCATTACCTCACAGAGAACACACTCTGTGCTTCAGGCATTATTTGTGTGTTTACAGATCATAATACAGTTACTGAGAGCGTGCAACTGTTTATTCTCTAGTTTAGTTACGTAAGATATTTACCATATTAAATCCATCAAATGCAATATATTCCTTCTTTACTCTTCTGTAAATAGTGACTATACCGTATTTATGCATGTATAGGCCGCGTGCGTGTATAGGCCGCAGCACAATTTTCAGACAGAAATTATAGAAAAAATAATTTTCTTGGAATATTATTTCAGGAGTAGAAATTATTCCGAAATTTGGCAACGTTTAACATTCCTAAGTTCGCAACTAGCGAAAATAATGGTACCGCTCGGAACAAAGGCATTGCGGGGGAGAGTTATAACCTTTTCGCCTTTACTTGACTTGCCTGGTTAGTTCTGAGTGAAACATGGGTCGAGTAAGAGCAGGTTATACGTCTAAATTTAAACTTCAAGTGGTGCGTTACGCACAAGAACACGGAAATCGAGCAGCAGGGAGAAAATTCGACGTTGACGAAAAAAATGTGCGAAGATGGATACTAACGAAAGATGCCCTTGAAAAAACGTCACAAAATCGACAATCTTTCCGCGGAAAGAAAGCTAAATTTCCAGAACTTGAAAATAAACTTTTGCGATACGTGCGTAATACACGGGCGGATGGATTTTCAGTGTCTGTGGAAATGATTCAATTTGAAGGCCTCAAAATAGCGGACAGAATGAAAATTCATCGTAATGTATTTAAGGGAGTTATGGATGGGCAAGGCGCTTTATGGCCCGACATGATCTTGTAATTCGGCGACGGACGTCAATAGGGCAGCGCCTTCCGGACACATACCAGGAGAAACTGCTTGCATTTCCAAAACATGTCCTGAAATTAGGGAAGACGCACAACTACACCATGGGAGCTATTGGAAATGTTGATGAAACTCCTGTGTTCTTTGAAATGCCGGGTGAAAGTACAGTGAACAAACCAGGCGAAAAACAGTGCATGTGCGGACTGCAGGAGCGGAAAAGCAGCGGTGTACCGTAATGCTTGGTATCACTGCTGATGGAAACAAACTACCACCATTTGTAATCTTCAAACGCAAAACATTACCGAAAGAAAAGCTTCCACCGGGAATTTTGGTGAGAGTTCAAGAAAAAGGATGGATGACAGAAGAGCTCTATCTGGATTGGTTGCAATCAGTG
>NW_019741981.1:5067032-5067312 GCF_002891405.2 Cryptotermes secundus
GAATATATATTTTTTTAAATGAAGTGTGATTTCGAATATTTCGAATATAAGCCGCACCCCAGTTTTCCTCTTGAATTTTTGGCAAAAAATGTGCGGCCTATATATGCGTAAATACGGTATATATGAAAACATGTAAGAAATGAATAATAAAATTGTTGTATTTTATGGCTTCAATGTGGTAAGTTAATTTATTCATCAATGACTCTACAGCCCTTTATTGGGCCATGGCTTCTTCTTCAGTTTCGTAATCATTTTTACACAGACAGTAGGACTCCTTGGA
>NW_019741981.1:5067456-5299465 GCF_002891405.2 Cryptotermes secundus
GATCACGGTAGCCGAGCGGTCTAAGGCATGTACTGTCTTCGCTAGCTTGGAAACCGGGATCGTGGGTTCGAATCCCACTCAGGACATGGATGTTTAGTTTATGTGTGTGCGTTTTTCTGTGTTTGTCTACAGGTAGAGGCCTTGCGACGAGCTGATCACCTGCCCAAGGATTCCTACCGATTGTGTGAGATCTAGAAAAACGGAAGTGAACGGAGAAGTTCATGGAGGTAGGCCTAGGCCCACTGGGGCTGTAGTGCCAAGGAAAAAAAATATATTTATACAATAAAAGTTTGAATTGCTTGGTTGCTCTATGTATACATTCTGAGGAAAGAACTGTAGAAGATATTCAAAACAAAGAACTCAGGAAAACATCTGGAACTCCGCACAGAATAATGTGGGTTAAGTGGGCACTTGATGATGTACATAACGGGAAAAATTGTGATTTGCAGGGGCCATTTTGTACTTCAAGTATAATGAAATCAATGAGCTTAATGTAATAGGAAGATATTTCTTCGTTTGGTTTGCAAACGTCAATGAACTCCGTGGAGCAGAAGACAGTAGTCGCCTGAATATACAAGAAATTCCTCTCCTACTTTCGAAGCTGAATACTCATTACCAAATTCAAAACATCCCACATTAGACCCCTATCCTGCATCATGTCAATAGACTAAAACACTCATGCATTATTTATTTACTATCCTCCGATCTAAGTCTAAGTTTTCCAAATAGTCTCTTTCTCTTTCAGGTCTTACGACTAGGATGTTCTCATACATGCTTTCGTATATTTCTCAAATCTGCGACATCTGCTACACTTCCTGTCCTTCTCAGTCTCCCTATTTGATCACCAATGACGTTTGGTGAAGAGTAAACATTCTTAAGCTCATCACTATGTAGTTTTATCAATTCATTTCTCTTAGATTCAGATAGAGCCGGCCACAGCAGCCGCGCGGTCTAAGGCATGAACTGTCTTGGCTCGCTTGGACGCTGAGATCGTGGGTTCGAATCCCACTCAGGGCATGGATGTTTGGTGTGTGTATGCGTTTATTCTGTGTGTTTATGTTGTTCTGTGTTTAGGTAGAGGCATTGCGACGGGCTGATCACCCGTCCAAGGAGTCCTGCCGTGTATGAAGAATGATGACGAACTGAACAAGAGGCCTGGGCCTTGAATGGGTTGAAAGAGCCATCGAAGAAAAAAGATCCCGATAGAGTGTGGTGGCATTTTATGCGAAGGATGTATCCTGAAGACCTCGCTTAATTCAAGAAAAATTTAAAACACGTGTGTGATTCTGGCAGAAATTTATAGAATTTGCATTATTTGAAATTTGAGCATAAATTGAGACTTTATTAATATTTTTTTATATCGCACTATTTCAAATTCGAATAAAATGCGACCGCACTTCCTCAGGACCCTGTTCTTGAACATCTTTAATCTATGCTCTTCGAAGGTCTAAGAGGTCAGGTTTCGCACTATATAAGAAATAAAATTTTAGTTTCATATACTTTATTATTTGCGATCAGACTGTGGTTTTCTGGGTTATGAAACTCTGTAGCAGTTAGATCCGACTACACGGTGTCAAATCCCACAGGGTCATAATCTGATAAACTTACGGCCGTGAAAACCTCACAGCTTATTAACATTTACGTTTTCAGACACAAAGCAGAAAGACAAAGGGTTCTGAACTGAGCAGTAACAACCGTTCTCAAAATGGAATCTGCTTCTAGTTTCTTTGTGAATACAAGTTGTGTTTGTTACAATAGTTCCGAAATATTCTAACTTTCAGGTTGAGATACTGTGTACACTACTGGATCAAGAGCCAGACAAAAAATATCCTTGTGCTTAACTAATTAAGCACTACGACAAGAAGACGTATGGAGCAGTGGTTATATAGACCAATGTTTTCTTTACCTCGGCACTAGCTGGCCGCTTTAAAACCGGAGAAAAATATCCTGATAATCATTGGATAGGAGGCCGGGTGGATCCCAGAGTCTGTCTGCGCGAGATAGAGAAGTGAAAATTCTTGACCCCTCGGTCGTCCAGCCAATAGCCAATCACTATATTGACTGAGAGCTACCGGCTCGCCAGGGCCGAAATAAACTGGGTTCTAATTGCTGCCGAGTGTTGGCACGAAACCCGGGATGGTTTATGTTATGTAGGTGCATTTCCAGCCCATCTGTTATCACCAGAGCCCGGATTTTGATGACATGTCATCTTTTTATTTTCCTTTTATCCTAATCGATGTCCGTAAATATATAAATCCCGGAGATGAGCTGATGGTTACAGAAATATAACTTTTATAGGTCACGTTTGTCATTTTTCGTAATTTTTAAGTTTTTAGGTCAATTTTTCTGTTTGGGGGTAATTTTTCGGCAAATTTTTGGACTTTTAAAGGTATTTATTATAATTTTAGCCACATTAGGGTATATTTCTTTATATATTCTCAGAAATATGAATAATATACAAGTAAAGTGTTCTCTATCATTCTCCTGCCTCTACAAAGGTAGCCTGAAGCAGCATCCCAAATACCTGCTACCACAGTATGGAATAATAAGTTGTAATCCTGTCCCGTCCTTTCCGTATGTTTTCCGGAAAGTTATGACATTACATATCATAACATATTTTAAGCTGGCTGCAGTGTACGACGGCGGGCACTCACACTGCAGACCTTTCCAAGTTCTGTCCAACGGAATTTGCTTAGTTACAAATATTTCTAGTCGGAATCCCTCGCTATTTATGACATACTCTTGCGCAATAAAACTCCGTCTGTCTTCAGTTTCTCGCCATTGACCGTAGAGACAAAGATGCAGTTGACGAAAGGTTCTCAGTGTGAAAAGTTCAGTTCTGTGTTGCACTGGAGTGATCCATTTCATCGCGATGCCTAAAGCAAAGCCATCTAAATCGTGTCGGTTAAAGCAGACTGCAGCTGAATTTGGAGATGATATATTTTCAACTGACGGTAACATTTTATACTGTAAGGCGTGCGACACAAAATTAGCGATAGAAAAATGTTTCACGGTACAACATATCGGCCGCGAGTAGCATATACGAGCAGTGTAAATTTCGAACAAAAAGAAATCTGTGCAAATGTTACTGCAACAGTGTTCATCTGGAGGTGGAAATAAGTCATCGGACTTTTTCAGAGATTTGTGTAATGCTCTGGTGTCCGCAAATATTCCATTTTGAGCTCTGAACATGGAAAATTGAAAAAATTTTCTGGAAGCGAATTGTGGTCGTTCCATCCCGGATGAATCCACCCTCAGGAAGAACTACCTTTCCCAGTGCTACAACAGTATCCTGGAAATGGTTAGGAATAAAGTGCATGGGAAGAAGATTTTCGTTTCTATTGATGAGACGTGCGATACGGAGGCTCGCTACGTGGCAAACGTCATCATTGGAACCTTGGAAATTGGCGGACCAGGTGAAGTTTTTCTGCTTACGAGTGAGGTGTTAGAATCCGTTAACCAGTCCACAATTTGTAAACTCCTCGACAGGTCGATGTTTCTACTGTGGCCAGAGGGTATACGTCACGACGTCGTCTTGCTTTTTGTGACCGATGCGGCCCCATAAATTTTAAAAGCAGGCAAAGTCAATAAAGTCGTTTTATACGAAATTGGTGCACGTTACTTGCCTAGCACATGTACTGCATAGAGTGACGGAGGAAGTGAGATCAAGATTCAAGTGAATGCTCTCGTGTCGAGGACGAAGAAGATTTTCGTCAATGCTCCAGCTCGTAAAATGCAGTTTAAGTCTACGGCTCCTGGTGTTCCACTGCCCCCGGTACCCGTCATCACAAGGTGGGGAACGTGGATTGATGCTACAATTTACTGTTGCGATCATTTTCAGGTATTGAAAAACATTGTAGGCTCAATGAAGACGGAGGATGCGAGGGCAATTGAAGCTGCTCAGGAACAGTTCTCGTGCAGCGAAATGGAAGCACAGCTGGCCTTCATAAAGGCAAATTTCAGTTCCTTGACGGAAAGAATCAAATGCTTACAGGAGAAAGAAGCAACGCTGGAAGATTCGCTCGCTCTTGTGAAAAAAAAATAGTCAGTGATTCGGAGAAAGTGTCAGGGGACACTGGTAAAATGGTGTCAAGAAAAATGAAACATGTTCTAGATAAAAACTCAGATTATGAAACATTATGCAGCATTTCTCGAATTCTGACAGAAGAGTTCTTCAGCACTTTCATTATTGAAGAGGAACTTACTGCTAGTGATTTGGTACACTTGAAGTGCGCTCCCACTGCGTCTGCAGATGTGGAAAGGAGTTTCTCCAAGTACAAGAATGAGGTGTCAGACAACAGGCGTTCACTCACCTTCGAGAATCTCCGCATGTTGACCGTCATCTACTGCAACTCTGAATGAGGTGGCACTTAAATATTGGAATATATGTGTACCAATGCGGTAGAAATATCGTATTAAAACTTCTAGATTCAAATTCAATCATATATTGCTTAATTTTCATCATAAAAACGAGGACGAACTTATAAGAGTAACACTGAGTTTACAGTGTTAATAAAGACTAAAAATACAGTTTAAAACAATTAGACTTTCCATGACATGACATATTTCTAGGTCGTTTTTTAACTTATAGTTAATTTTTATGGATTTTCGGTCATTTTATAGGTCATTTATATTAATTTTTCGGCCCTTTTTTAAACATTTTAGGTTATCAAAATCCGGGCCCTCGTTATCACACTATAGCTCTTAATATGTGCATCATACTGTATAGCACAAACAGAAAATATAACGCATATATACTGTATTTACAATGTGCGTATTGAATTACGCATATCAGATTGCCTTGTGTGGGCGTCGAATTCCCATCCATTCCCCTCTTTGTTCGTGCTGTAATACTAGACAAATAGCAACACGTGGATAGTATATGTCGTAACATCTTGAACTTCACACTGGTATCAGCGTATTGCAGGCAGACACGTATGTAATGACTTCGAGTGCCATACAAGCTAGTCGTTAAAGTTGCCTGAGTGGTTGGGTATAGGGGTCACTGAGGTCACTTACGTGACCTCTCGTGGTGTGAGATGAAGCAACAAGCATGTTCATAGTTCTGCATCTACTTTTTAAATCAATGATCACGTGATAACTCTGGATAACTCTTAGCTGTACTGCCAGTACCGTCTATTCAGACATATCGCTACGTGGAGCTTCTGCACACTTCGTTGTGGCATGGGCTGCACGGTGGGGTATCAAGAACACATTTATCTGGCTCTAATCAAGATGATGTTCTCTGACAACATAATTAAAAAACACAACTTTTTACATGAAAAGCAAACCGTGTTAATAAGATTTTTATTAATTTACAATTTAAATCAAAGGGCAAAGGAAATATGGTTACCTAAGCGGTCTACTAAATGGGCCCACTAGACTCTCTTCCACTGCCAACTGAAGAGTTGCTTGGAGATTTTTGTCTCTCAGCGTGTTGCGATAGACCCTCTTCTAATTTTTAGCTTACTTTCCTTATTTTGAAAGAATAAAAGTAGGCTTAAGAGATCACCTTGTTGTCTGTGCGTCTTTCTAAATCCCCCTCCATCAAATTTTGAATATCTGAACCAGTCATTCTGAAACTTGGTACGTATATCATGGCAACTGACCCCAACTCAACGGCGTACTTCATAAGTCCATTCCGTCAGCTGTTCGTCTGCGTTTTATCCCCCTATAGTTGCTAGGCAATAGCTCAGTTGACAGGTTCCCAGAGTAAAAAAATACACGCAACAATAGAAAAATTATTGTAGGTGTATTTTTCTATATGATTCGTGTCGTAACAAAGGAGAGTCTGCATGTCTGTCTCTATGTCCATCTATCATTGCTAAGCAAAGGCTTAGTGAACACGTTTCCGATGCATTTCAATTATGGAATGAATGAAAAACTGAATGAGATTCTGGAACATATCAGATGTTCCTTACGCAGTTGAAAAAATAATTCCATTCCATTTCAAGAATAAGGTGAAATGTAATACCGAAGTCATAAACATAAAATAGTTTGAAGAAAGCAGTCTTCTGGGATTTGGCACCGTGTATAAGTGGTGTTAACCGACGTTTCGGAGGAACGTATCGCCTCCATCTTCAGGGTAGAAGAAAATATAAGAATTCTGCAAGCGAAGAGACCGTGAGAACCGGTAAAAGTCTGCAGAATTCTTATATTTTCTTCTGCCCTGAAGATGGAGGCGATACGTTCCTCCGAAACGTCGGTTAACACCACTTATACACGGTGCCAAATCCCAGAAGACTGCTTTCTTCATAGTCACCGCCGTGAAAGCCTCAAATCTTACATAAAATAGTTTGACTGATTACTCCATGATACCTCCACTGTTTTATTTTTTTTGTTTATTAATCAGTTAAAGTGTACGATATCACGGAACTAATTTAACCGTGGATGATAATTTTACACTCTTGGATAATTCGTCTATATATGTATATGCTTCAAAGTATCCGGCATCTGGCTGTCGTTTTATGTATCTTGGAAATTAATGCTGATGCCGGATAAGAGTAGATACAAAGTCTGTTTGTTTTAGGAATCAGTATTCAGAACTTTTGTTAATTTTACTGATACATGCATGGGTTGGAATCCAAGTCAGTTCCTGCTGCCTTTGTTTTCCCACGTAACGACAGTACCACGACCACGACGACAAGCAGGCCTGTGGTAACACAGTACCCATGGTAACGAATTATTCATTCAAGATTACAAAAAAGGCATGGGTGACTCTCAGAGCCTATAGACGTTAAGTGTACGTAACCATTGCGAACAGCAAATTTCTTCATTAGTTTGCAGAGCGGATTTTCTGCAAGGGTGCCCAAGTGATGTTCGTTATAAAAAGTAAATAAAGGTATCCCTGCTATGTATACAGTTGCCGTCTTGTAGTGCACTCAATTTCACCTGTTACTTCACGACATGTTTCGGCAACATAGTGCCATCATCAGGTGCTCTAATTACGCTAATCTATTTCATTGCTTTCCTTTATAAAATTATTTAAAAAGTATTTAAGAAGTGCGTATTTGTCAAATACAATGAATTTACACACACTAAAACTTGTTAAGATTATTCATCTTATGTGTCATAATTAAAACTTGCGTGTGGTTCTTCCACTATGGGGGTCGTTTTTCTTATATTCTGTGTAAACCGTGTCTTGTGATGGGTGTTCCATTCTTACCTGCGAGTGTTGTAATCATGGATGAAAATCAGTGCAACATGACGCTAAAATAAAACATTATGAAAGGTATCCCTGTAACAGGCCATGGAGGCCCATAGGGTTGTGAGACGTTGAGGTCCCCACATCTAGACAATCGGCTCACAGATGGCGGTGAGGTTGTTAGCCTTACGCGCCGGTCGTCCTTAACCACCAGGAAAATTTCTGGTACTCATTTCTGTTAGACGTTCAGTCGACCCCAGGGCCATAGTGTGGCTGGAAGGATTAGGTAAATTGAAAAAGAAAACCAATAACCTCATCGGGATTCGATCCCGCGACCTTTCGGTCTGTAGCGTAATAGCTAGTAACAGGCTTGTTTATTAACACTTAGTTTTTTCTGTAAATCACAATTAATATATATTTTCTTTCTCCTACTTCTTATGCAATTCTTGCACTAAGAGCGTGTAATAAAAATGCATAATGGGAAAGTCATGTCTGTCCTTCCGTTTGCCTAGTACTTATCTTCGAAACTAGGAAATTATTTTAATCCGATATCTGTCAGAGGCCTGTAATAATCCTTTCGTGCTATAAGCTCGGGAATACGTATTAGTTCCTTGTTCTGAATGACTGGTTGTTAAATGTCAATGATCTGTAAGCCTGTCTTTCGCTGTCTACAGTGCCTATATATAGGAAAAATGGGCCCATTGCTTGTTGTGTGTGTGTGTGAACATACACACCCCGTTATTTGGAATAACCTAACATTCAACTAAACAATTTTCCTCATACGTTTCAGTGTAGGTACAGAGTTTGTTTCGTTCGTAACAGAGAGATATAGAAGCCTTTAGACCTATGATTTATATTCCCTGCTCCAGTTATTCGTATACCATCTTTGCACGAGGTATAAGAAATGAACCCACAAGGGATTTGTCTGCCTGTCTGTCTGTTTGTATTGTCACGTGTAGAGTGGTACGCATGAAGAAAATAACGGGCTCTAGTTAGGATGATTGAGTTTATTACCACATTGGTTACAAGTTAGCTTAATCACACCTAAATACAGCGCTATCTCCGATTTACTCATTTTCCAGTTCACCGTTGCACACGTACTAGGATTCTCAGTTCCCACTAGTCGTATCCTAACAACGGATCTCAACACAGAAACTTCAAATCACTATCATATCTTCTTGTCTTCAATCACTTTTTACTCCTCTGTCCTAATATTTACTCAACTAAACTTCACAATTCACTAAGGACATGCATCATTCTCGTCCTTGTACTCTCTACTGCACTGTAGCCACTACTTCGCTCATCCAGCTTACGACTGACTCATAACTGCCCATGAACTAACTAATTTTGTCATTTATATAGCCGAGGAACGGACACACATCACAGAAAACACATGTCACATGACCAAAACTCACCGCTGCGTGACAACACCGCTAACACGGAAAGCACAGCTTAATCTATTGTTGCGTAACCTAGCAACGGACTATTTACCAAGATTCTGTCTTCGCGGAACTTGTTTACCAACTCGTTACCTAGCAATGGGTGTATATGCTTCAGTATGTTTTAGCTCAGGAACCGCTAGAAGAATTGAATGAAAATGGTAAATAAATTATGCCTTTGGGGGTTATGCATTACTCGTAATTTTTGTTTTCCTGCAGTCAGTGATGTCAATGTGACGGAATCATAGATTTGTGAAGTGGAAACGACACTAGCGCCACTTTATACGTGGGCCTGAAGTAAAGTTATTCGTTCCTAACATTCAGAAGCATTCAGAATGCGAAGTATAATGAACGCATTTGGAAACACAAGTGTGCCGCAGTACAGACTGCACATCTCCTGTATTGTTTGACATGATATGTATTTAACGAAGCACAGTGTATTTTATGTCACTATGCAATGTGGTGGCAGCAAACTCATTATCTTTGTCGGTTGCAGAGTTTATGATCTAACTCTTTATTATCTACGTAAATCCGATCAGAGTAGCTGCACGGCCTAAGACATGAAATGTTTTCGCCCGCTCGAACACTGGGATCGTGACTTCGAATCCAACTCAAGGCATGGATATCTGCGTTTATTCTGTGTTTGTGCTGTCCTGTGTAGGTAGTGGCTTTGCGACGGGCTGATCCCCAGTCGAAGTAGTCCTTCTGACTGTCTCAGGATTAAGACAGTGAAGTGAAACAAAGCGCTTCCCGGATGCCCTATGTTCCAAAGTGGGAGCAACAGGAAGAAGGAAGAGAAAAATTCAGACTGTATCTGATATAACTGAACAAATCCAGTGAGATGGGGAAATCAAAAATCGTGAAGAGAAAAGACATGCATCTGGAAAACACGTGTGCTCGAAAGGGAGCAGCCCATTTATACATTAGTAATTTTACGTATGAGCCGGTCACGGTAGCAGAGCGGTCTAAAGGCATGCACTGTCTTCGCTCGCTCGGAAGCTGAGATCGTGGGTTCGAATCCCACTCAGGGAAGGATGTTTGTGTGCTTTTTCCTGTGTTTGTGTACAGGTAGAGGCCTTGCGACGAGCTGATCACTCGCCCAAGGAGTCCTATCGTATGTGTAAGATCTAGAAAAACCGAAGTGAACGGAGTTCATTGAGGTAGGCGTAGACCCACTAAGGCTGTAGTGCCAAGGAAAAAAAATTACATATGACTAATTTCCTACTACGTACTTAGTGCGTAAGTTCCTGAAACGAATGTCCACACCTGTATTTGCAAACAACTGCTTTCCATTTTACCGTGGAATTGGACTAGAAGTTGTAACATAGCTGGAACCGTATCTTTGTTGTGATTTGCGTGTGAGCCTGTTTACGTGCGTAGTGCGTCATACGTGACACGAAACCTGGCCACTAGCTGCCCCACATTCTTGTCACGGGAGTAAAATCTAACCCCGACAGTCACAGAACTTTGTGACTCATGTGGACTTGTATTGAGGAGGTATCAGACTCAAATGTCTGCCGGGTGGCCTATCTTGTTATGATTTCCCGAAGTATCTCGTGAAGAATGCTAAAAAAGTACCCAGGAAAAGGCTAAAACTGCAACCGAGCCCCTATTTAATTACATTATAATCAGCTTTGCATCTCATTCGACGCCATATGGCCTCTAAACATAAACAGCATGCTTAAATGACAAACGAATCATTCAGTGAAGGTCCTTGACGTAAAATTTCCCCCAATATAATCATAACAATTAATTAGAATTGTAAAAAAAATATATTGTGGCATGTAGGCAAGTTGCTAGGTGACGACTGCGAAATAAGCAACAGTAGAATAGCCGTTGTTAACTAATGGCTCTACCAAAACAGCCATTGCTAGGTAATGGCTGATTAGCGATCACGTGGGAACCCCAACAGACACGAACACAAAACTGGCACAGCAACAGAGGAACGGTGTTTTGTGTATCGTTCGTGCCGAGATGTTATAAGTAGGACGAGCTAGTGGACGACCGACAAATATATGCCAAGGTGAAGCCAGACGTAACAAGTACAAGAGGCTTAAACTTAACTGTGGTAAAGCTTACCACCGATCAAGTGACTAATCTATATGTAAGATACGTAAGATAGGCATGATCTGCTTTGCAAAGCCTGGGCTGACAGAGGACTTGTGTATAGTGCACAAGGAAGATTTTTCAGTAACACGCTGTATGTGCTATACGTACACTTTACAAGGGCTAAGCCAATTCATAAGAGACAAACCTATCCTCTCGAAAGAGATGATGTTACATAAGGACTATGGCAGTAGAGGTTCAGTTGCAAAATAATCTCTGGTCGTGGGCCTCAAGGGGCTTGGCTCCAAGACGAACTGATTGGCGGTAAACCGCCAGTCGTGAAGTGACTCTGACTCTGACGACAGACAAAGTCAATGAGTGGTCAGTCAGTGGTCAGTCAGTAGGGTTGGTGAGCGAGTGAGTGAATGAGTGAGTGAGTGAGTTAGAGGAGTGCTGCGGTTCAGTCCTTATGGGCTGTTGCTGTTAGATCTGGTAGCTGAGGCTGGGGACATTTAGGAAACCCAGAGGAAGGAGAACATAAGCCGTTGGAAGTCTTACCAGAAGACTGGTTAAGACACAGCTGGCTGAGAAGGTTGGTGCTCTAGTGAACTGTAAACTGTGTACACTAGTGCAACGGTTATAATTACTTATAGTCACGGATCTGTAAGAGTTCAATAAATCCTATTACTAATCCAAACCCCGTGCCTTATTACTATCACCTGACAATATTTTAGGCATAATTCACCCCATATTATTACAACACAATTATGTCTACGAAAGATATAAAAGTAAACATTTTCCCTAAATCACTCAACCATTAATTCACGTTATTTCATGTGAAAAGGGTTGTGTGAATTCATTCTGAAATTTCAACCAAATTTATATTACTGATAAAGGCTTTGATGAATTTATTCTGGTTTTCGATAGAGAAACAGAGGCAGCCTGTGGCGTCTCTTGATCATTCCACAGGAATCGACATTGCCGTTTGGTGGTAACAGAACACTAGACTTATTGACTGTAACAATTCCAAAACGGCTGCCTTACTGAAATCAGATCACCATATAGATTTATTCAACACAAAAGAAGAAATTTAATTTTACTCAATTCTTAAGTATAATGCCATGCCCTAAGGAGACACACATGTAAAGCTGAACGAATTCTTAACATCGGCACTAGTAGGGTTTCATATTCTGGAAATGTACTGGTCAAGTAGGCAAATTCTGTCAGAGTTCAGAGTAAATCAACACGGAGCAAATATTTGTTCATGATTCCTTCGATATAGCCTGTTTTTCGTGGTTCTTTAGAATTTTTCTGAGTTCACTTGATGATCGTTGTTCTTTGGTATCGACATATACTCTTCTATAAAATTTCTGTAAGTAATGTTAAAATTTATATATAGATTTCTAAAGTTAACTAAAGTCTGCAGGAAGACATGTTTGCTGAAGTAAGACCCCGCCGGACGAAGCAGGACACCACAAGTTGCAATAAGACAGGATAATACCCCGTTTTTCCGAAAGGTCTATAGTTCAAACATAAATTTACCCTTTCCTTGCATGACTGTATCAGACAGTTACTTACCAAAGATGTCTGTCTATCCTCGGGCGAGAACAAAGAAAGCCCTGCTGGATAATCGACCACCAGGTAGCAGCGGTAATATCCCAGTGGATGGATGCAAGAAGAAATATTTCACAAGTGGTTCTACGGTTCAGTTGAAATTTCAAAGCCAACAGAAAGGAAAGATATTCCTCTGCTTCTGGATTGTCACGGAAGTCATACAAGAAACCTGAAGCCAATTGAACTCGCACGTAAAATCAATTGCTTTTCTGTGCTTTCCACCACATACCATCCCTAGTTAGCAACACTTAATATTTCCTTTAAGGCATTTTTTAATCTGTAATATTCAGACGAAGCACGAAAATGACTCTGGTTGCATCCCCGAAGAACTGTAATCATCAAGCAAGGGTCAAACTTTATGTCGCCTGTGGGGAGAAAAAGTTAATGGCTTCCAAAACAGGGATACTTTCTCACCAGATCCAATTTTTTCTTCCAAAATGGGTATCTCATCCATATGAAATCATTGGCTAATAATTCGCAGAAGTCAACACTCCCCTTCGCCCAACACTTATGGCTTTCTTAGAATGGTTGCGACAAATTTGGGCCCCCCATTCGCAACTTCAGAAGAGTCCTGAGAGTCTGATTGTGAAATTTAGGGGAATTCTGGAATTCTGTCAAAGAAACATGGAACCAATATCAAAATACCGCCAGAAGACATCTTTTCAACCCATAAGAGGGAAGGAGGCTGGAATCTCAAGGCAAAAGACGAGGATGAGCTGAGATTCTCGTAGTTTCGCCCTACAGAAGTGAATTATTAAGTTCTATAAAAGAGAATGAATAAAGTAAGGAAACAGATACGGTAATGCAATACGAAATGGCCTGCACATAATAAAGGGGCTCAAAAAAGGCAAAAGAAGCCAGACATGTCGGTAAAAACACCCTTAAAGAATGATGAAGATGAAGCGACACAGACAGTGAACTATAAGGGGGAAAGGTGTATTTCCTGCGACAATATATTTTTTTAGTCAAAAGCCGGAGCGGGTTGAGTAGAATGCGATTTGTTTCATGTCTGGGCTGATAATGCTTGCACTGGGTTCGAAGAAGAGACTGTGAGAAATGCACTTGTGACTTATGTAAGAATATTAAGGAAACGTCAATAGCATTAATGCACCAATGTTTCTTGCAATATAAGTTTCTGTTTGTCTTACACAGTTCTGTTTGAATAGAATGTTTTCACCCAATTAATCAAGCGTGTTCTGTAACAGAACTACCTACCTACCTACCTACCTACCTGTCTTTCTGTCTATCTATGGCTTTACAGACCCTGTGGACCTTGACCGATTTTCCAGTTTCTTAATTCACGTACAGTAGACAGAACTACTTGGACAGGAGATCAGCCTGTCGCAAGGCCGCTACCTATACACAGAACAACACAAACACGAATGGGATTCGAACCCATGATCCCAGTGTTAGGTCGGGCGAAGACGCTTCATGCCTTAGACCGCGCGCCAATTGTGATCAGCGCAAAAGAACCGTGGTCCCCCGTTCTACCTTGCCTGATGGATAAGACAGGGTAGTTGCACATTTATGCATAATACGTACTTACAAGTGATAAAAATACAGCAGAGGAGCATAATCTCCTGTACATTTGATATTTCTGCAGAAAATCATTGATGGCTTACAGATAATTAAATTTAATACAATCCGAAATACTCAAATATTCGTACGTTCTCACATCCAGCAGAAAGACCTAAACCACATAAAGTAATTACGGAGCAAGTTGTCTTAGCAGTAACGCTTCTGAATTTTATTCGAAATGTACAACTTCAAATCTCGGATGGGAAACCGTCTACTATCTCTGAGATTTCCCTCAGTCCCTCCAGAGAAATAACAGAAGAGTACCTGAGGTTATACAACGACAGTTTCCTTCCGCATACTTTCCATTCATTAGTCACTAATCACCCCCAACTTGAAGCTACGGGCCTGCTGTCTGAGGCACCACAGTGCCGTGCCTCGAGTGGGATTCGAACGCACGATCCCAGTGTTTGTACTGGCGGAGGCGGTTCATGCTTTAGACCTCGCGGCCACTGCGGTCTGCAGGAGTCCTGTCCACACATAAAGGCGCTGTATAATTGAAGCACGGAAATGTTCGTCTGTCCAGCAACGAGCTCTGCGTGTTCTTGATTCTACCTCTAGAAGTCGGTCCGTCCCTGGAAGTGAAATTATTATTACCTTCGTGTCAGTTCAGCAATGAGTGGCAGAAAGTTAGACATTTTTCTGTACCCTCTTTTTGTAGCACTGGGGCAGTTTGTAGGATGCAGTAGTAGAAATGATATTGGCAAAATATCCCCGTGCTGTGTGTCACGTGATATACGAACACCTTCGTTAATCTTCGAGTATTTGTCTCTGGTTGTATGAGTACCTCATTACGGAATGGCGGAAGTAGTTGTTTTCATTCCTGGATATTCGGCATTAATGACTGGACTTTTTTTTTAATGGTAGTTGGGTGGGACTAAGTCCCTTGTACTGCGGCTACTTCTGGCCTATTGTACCAGCCCCAGATGATAGGTGAGGGTGATTGTGGAGCAATTGGTAGAATGAAGATTAGCAGGGGAACCCGAAGTACTCGGAGTAAACCTGCCCCAGCTCCACTTTGACCAGACCCGGGATAGAACCCGGGCCGCCGAGGTGGGAAGCCAGCGACTAACCGCTTGAGCTTGATACCTCATTGGATAATATGCATTACGGCAGAAAGGTGGGGAAACATAAATGTATTTGGAAGTTTATATAATAAATGAGGCAAATTTTCACAAGGTCTCTTCCACTAGGAATCGTTGATTTAAGCGTAGGCCTACATATGAAATTATTTAAGTCAGTTAAAATATTATGATATGTAGGGGTTCCTAGGAAACGAAATGGCAAAAATACATTTTCGCGGAGATAAGATTCTAGGACACAAACCCTCGCTGGGTGTTAAACAAACGTGTGCATGGTTACAGGAAGGGAAGTTAGACTCTTGGAAAAAAGACCGTTGTAATGGAATCAACAGACACTGCCCAGGATACGAGCAGGCAGCAAACATTTCCTAGGATCCCTCCACGCTCTTCACGCGACCATTCAGATAACAACTGAGCAATCCTCTGTGGAGGCGGGTTTGAATACCTACATCGTAACCCTGCGAGTCTTAGGAGGCGACGAAAAGGAAAGTCTCAAATCTGAGAGAGTAAAATATGGTCACGAGTCCCACGGGACTCGGATACGAAAATGACTGCGCTGGCGAGGGCAAGCATCAATTGTAAACGACAGACGCGTCCTTTCCTCAGAGAGAACGCCCAACATTAACAAACCACAACTGACAGTAATAAATATCTGGTCTTAAGCACCAGATGGGTGTTTTATTCCAAGACAGACTGGCCGACTGACCGTCGGTGGTCACATGAGACTCAGACTCGCAACTGAGCATTGGTCAAGTCAGGCATAGAAGTGAGCTGTCGCAGTAGAATGGAGAGCCAAGAAGTAAGTTATTCGTAAGTCAGCCGAAATCCAGTAAGGAATGGAATGAGTCATTATTATGAGCTGCTATAATTGATCATGTTTACAAGTGATTGTAAAGAAGGTGTCAATAAATCCACTCAACCAATCCAAAACCCTGTTATTATTGGTCACAGAGCCACAAACACGTGACGATATTTGAACGAAGAGGAAATACATAGGTTCGTTAATATACGTGTTAGGTATTTCCTATTCAGAATTTCCGGAACAAGGATATTATTTGAAGAAAGCAATCTTCTGGGATTTGGCACCGCCGTGAAAGCCTCAAATCTTACAAGGATATTATTTACTACCGCGGGCTCCAGAATAATAAAACGTACATAAATGTTACAAAGCAGATTTTGTATATCACCGTTTTATTAATCTAAACTTAAAGCAGAGTCGAATTTAAGAGACTGAAACGCACCCCACAGTAACCGAATTCTTTGGTTTAAAATGAAGTTCAATTCGACTCGCTTCGTTTGTGAATAATAATTTAACAAATTCCCTGCTTTCTGTTTCTTGAACAATAACTCGACAGCGGATTTCGTATGTACAGTTTATTGGCCCCTATTCCAATTCGATATATTGCGCAATTAAGGCAATTCCATATTTCTCTTAGCGACATGCTACGATCTAGTGCTAGGCGGAGTAAGTTGGGAGCAAAACTATGACGCTTCAAAGGGTATTATCATTATAGAAGCTCCATCGTGTTGCATGTCATGCAATTAGGTGTCATTCGCGTCTAACACTAGTAGACTGAATAACAATCTGGTAATAGAAACAGCAGGTTCGATAACCCTAGTACGACATTTCGTCATTAAGTGTAACACATGATTCTGAAACAGCTCAGTCCGTCTCTTCGCACTATACTTTTACATTTTAAGTTTTAATATTATCCTTACGTCTCTTTTTGATTTTCAAAAAATTTCCGTATTAGAAATCTATATTCCTTTCTCCTCAACTTTATTCGAAATATATATAGACAATATTCTAGTTCGGCTCCGATCAATTCTAAGAATAACAACATATTTCTCTATGAGTACCATTTCAGTATTAAGCCCCAGCTTATTTCCTCTTCTACAAACAAAACTTTTTCTTAAATAGTAGGCTTTTTACCAAGAATCCATATGTTTTCTTTTTTCAGTCATCGAAGATACAAGCCCACTTTATAAATCCTTAGTTTAAACGCACCAAAGAACAACAGGCTTATTAAGTCACCATATAAATCCCTAAATGTCTCTGTATTAAAAGTTTTCCATTCCAAAGTTTCTTTATTTGTCTTCGAATCAAAACATTTCCCATTGTATTTCTTTTTTGAACATTTGTACTTTATGTGATACCTCGCATAAAGAACTTCGTTTATTAACCACACAAAATAGGCAATAAAATTCTTGCTTCATATACATAATTTAGTGTTTTGGACTCTCACAATCATTATCATCATAATCGTCGTTTTTCCACGTCTTGTGCCTGGTGGCCTGTTGCCAGTGATTGTAAAGACGCCCAAAATTATCATCGTCCTTTTGGTTCTCAATGGAGAAATTTAAATGGGAGTCATGCCTGAGGCATTCGAAAATCATAAAACTTCCCTTAAGATTTTAATTTCTCTATGGATTCCATGACTGGGTGTATATTTAATTTCTCCACTGTATCTAAAGTCCTTGTATAATCCAAAAAGTATTAACTGCTGTTCCCTTAATTAACTTCATTTCTAGTGCCTTTATTCAATACTCTCCCATTTGTATGCAGTCCAATCCTCACTACAGAAAGCTGCTAGTATTGTTCGTGTTACAGAGAAAAAAGTGAAGTTCCTCCCCGTGTCTAATTAAGCAGCAGCCCATGAGGATGTATGGGTGACTGAACCTATGGCTCCACACATTCCTAACCTACTCACCGATCGATTTACTCCCGAGAAAGGAGCCTCCGATATCAATTGGACACGCCATTTGTCGGATCCCGGAGCTGAAGAGAATCCAACTCCGATTTCTCGGCCGTAGCCAAGTCCTGGATGGCGCTGAAATCCGTCGGCTCTTTTTTAATGTTTCTTAGTCGAAACTCTCGATTTTTTGCTCCCATTGCTCTGCTGTAATTTTCAGTAAATCGTTTTTAATTTTCCCTTGTGATATGATAGCTGAGACATTTGAAATAGTAGACTTGTCTGTTATGCCCATCACGGTGGCCGAGCGGTCTAAGGCATGAACCGTCTTCGCTCGCTCTAACGCTGGGATCCTGGGTTCGAATCCCACTCGTGGCGTGGATATCTGTGTGCGTTTATTCTGTTTGTGTTATCCAAGGAGTCCTACCGACTGTGTATAGGATTAAGAAATTGAAAAAGCGGCCAAGTTAAAAAAAGACCATAGAGTCATAGATAGATAGATAGACGGAAAGACGGACAGACGGTCACACGGTCAGACAGACAGATAGAGGTATTGAGCTACCTTATACATAAACTACGAATTACCTACGGTTTGTGTCTTTCTTTTGGAAATACCATGTTTTATACAGTCTTCTTAGTAGAAATATCCAAGTTAAAATCATGAGCGGGGTTTTAACTTTGTTTTCTCAACGTTGAATTTCGTCGTTCATGTATGTTACGGAAATATGATCATATACTAAAGGTGCAGTGTCTGGGCTTAGTTAGTTAGTTAGTTATTGGAGAGGTTGGGTTTCCCCATGCACTGAGACCAGTATTGGTCCATTGTTCTTCCCTCTATGATATTCTACCAGTCTCTATACCCTACCGATATTGGTGCGTACGATCAGTCCCGACCGAGCCAGCGAGTTCGGCCTCTACTGGCTTGGCGGTATCTATAATGCTTCCCCCATCTATCAGAGGCGTTAAAGAGTACTGTTGGGCGTGAAATGACTCAGTGACCTCCTTTGGAGATATGAGGTTCTTATACGTGCCGTAAAGCTACGACACGGGACCCACGGCTTAAAGTCCATCCCGGAGGACTTGTTCCCTGAATTTTTCCGCCCTTAAAAATTCCACGACCTCCGCCGGGTTTGAACCCGCGTTCCACGAGTCATGAGGTGGGAACGTTACCTCTAGACTACGGAGGCCGCTGTGTCTGGGCTTATATATATATATAATGTGGTGTGCCGCCTAAAAACCAGAATATCTGAGTCAGAGCGGACTTCCATTGTTAGACAACGGCTCGGTATTCAAGGTTCTGTATCGTTATCGAGGTCACAATGAAACAGGTTCACGCGACAAGGCATATATAACAGACCTTACCACGGAACTGAAAACCAGAACTAATGAAGTTCCCGCGGCAACGAATACACTAGCTACCGGAGGATAGAAAACGTGAAACGGAACCGTTGAAGAAGATTCTTCTAGGCCTTTCGAGTGTAGAAATTAAGAGACCAAACAGAACATGTCAGAGTAGAATTGAGAAGAAGTCAGAACAGAGCGGAGATGAGAACAGAGGCGAAAGGAGCAGAGCTGAGAGCAGAACAAACCATCTCAGCTAAGAACCAGAAGACAGACTAGTCAGGTTGCGTCTCATTGAAGGCGTTATTTCAAATTGACCTTAATTGTTATTGTAAACGACTTATCCAATAAACAGCTTCACCTAACCCGGAGCCCATTAATTTTTGTGCTTTACAAGGATACGTGACAATATACATATATCCACGCTGTTGCACGATAATAAGTTGCCATTTTATGATCATGTCATTCATACAAATTGCAAATAATACAGAAGGAAAGTTGTAACCTTAACGAATATCTTGATTTTTATGAACTTCCATCCTGAATATCCTGCTCGAAATTTCACTGCTATTCAGTTTCGTTTATAAATTGTATATATTGCTGTAATTGGTTGAGTTAGTATCTAATCATTCTGAAAAAGTTTCCTTTGCGAGTGGCACTTTTTACTTCATCTATTACTTTGTAATATTGGCAATTTCATTCTCAAAGTTGAGAACTGAGAAGGTCAAAGCCTCTAACACTGTAACAGACTTGTGATTACGTGGAAAAGTTTTGCTGTACAAAGGCATCGGTAAATGACGAGAAGTGGAGAGCTCGTTAACATCCAAAACACCCACACTCATTTCAGAGATGGTAAATAATTAAGACTGCAAGGAGAAATTGTTTCTGACTCTCTAAATGTATTTGTCACGCATTTTAACTTCGCAATAATAGAATTATACTGGAATAAATGAGCCACAATGCCAATGAAATATAAAAATTACAAAAAAGGCTTTGAAATATGCGTGTATTCCAGTGGAGGCAGCTGAAATTTCTTTAGTTAGAAACACCTCCTTTATATTCTTCCATGCAAAAGCAAAATTTCTTGAAGGGTCCTATATTCTGGGATACAATGCGGTGACGTCCGAGGAAAATTAACCGACGTTTCAAAGGGAAATCCGGAGTACATCTTGGGGGTGAAAGAGCAAGTCAAATAACAAACCTGCAGAGCTCTATTTCCTGCCTGCTTGACTTGCTCTTCGACCCGGAAAATGGAAGAGATATTCCTCCGAGACATCAGTTGGCTTTCATCAGACCACACTGCCTTATAACCAAGAAGTTATAACTCTTCATAGTAACCGCTGTGAAAATCTCATATTCCAAATAAAATATATTGTTCAAAAATAAAAAATAAAACCTGGTAAGAAATGTTTGACTATGTCTCTTCTAAATAAGTATAAAATTGTGTTGAACACTGTACAATGTTAGTTAAATTTAAAATTATGAGACGTTTCTGGAGATGGATCCGGTCTAGAAAATCGAAATTAACGGCCGGGGGATTCGTTGCCCTGACCACGTGACATCCTCTATCCGCTAAAGTTAGCACTAACTTCGTCGACAAGCGGCGGCCGCTCGGTCGGTAAAGTTCGCTTGCGGACTACAGTCCACGGAGTTCTCTTTTTCGGGAGATGGGTCTGCTTCAGCCGAGAGGTAGGCCGTGCCATAGCTCAAACGGTTAGTTGCTGGCTTCCCACCACAGCGGCCCGGGTTAGAGCCCGAGTCTGGTCAAGTGGAATTTGTGGTGGACCAAGTGGTGCTGGGACAAGTTTTCTCCGAGTACTTCGGTTTCCACTGCCAATCTTAATTCGACCATATTCTCCAGCATCATAATCACCCAGGGCAGGTACAATAGGCCAATCAGTGGACGACGTGCCGAGTGAACCCAGCTGGACTCCACCCCCCAACTATGCGAATTAAAAGAAAAAAAGAGAAATATTAAAGAGGACAAGATCTATTCAGATGATATCTTAATTTCGATGGTGGGTGTGGGGCAAAGAGAAGAGCTGGGCTACTTGAATATTCTGCTACTATCGAATATCAGTCGTGGGAGACAGAGATACAAGCGGGAAATAAATAACAGAAACGTCTGTTGACAGAACACGACTGACCTGCGCGTGTACGAAATAAATTGAGACCTGAGATTTTGGTATTTGCAAGGGAGAGTGAAGGGGTATCGTGCATAGCTTGGAAAGGGTGGAATAAATCGTTTAATTACGTAATACAGGTTTAACTACATTCTAGGTACCGACACATTTGGTTCAGATAACTGTGTAAACCTTCTATGGACATTTGGCAGTGGCTGATATGTGAGTGTGTGGGTGAACATTTCCCTCGACACAGCCACACACCCACGCTTACGTACTGCACCTTGATGAGCGTGAGTATCATATATCAGGATTCCGCAGGCAAAACTGTATAGCTTAAATAGAATAAACTGAAAAACACAATTGTCTGCACAGCGTGAACTAACGCCAGGGAGTCAGCGGTTTATACACGAGTATGAATGTTAAACTTCGATGAACATAGCAACCTGAGTTTTGATGCTTTCTTAAGGATTTTAATCTATTTAAAAATCAATAATTAACTGGAGTGCAACAGGCCTTCTGTCTGAAACTTTATAAAAAAAAACAAATTTCCTAACTTCAGGCTTTCACATTTGACTTCGTATAAATAAATCACAAAATAATATCAACGTGAAATATAACATTGTGCCCCAACATCCAGTTGCACCACTATTAACCTATAATGGATAAGCGTTTTCACCTTCCATTTGCACCGTGCATTTGAACGGTGAAAACGCTTATCCATTGTAGACGAAACATAGTCATTGAACCATGCGTATAGAATCACTCTACAACTGAGCGCTCACGTTCTCATGTCCGAATGCTCTGTTGGCATGAGTATCGTAAATAATTACCGATACCAGATCAGATCACCATGTCGAACCAATGTAGTAATGTTTAATTCTGAGACTAAAACAGTAATCAGCACCCCATGTTATCAAGAAACGAGATACTGAAATTTGAAAGAGACGGTTGATATACGAGTACTACCATAAACAATAGAAGAAAGGTATTTAAGTTGAAATAAACAGCAATATCACAGGTCACAATATATGTGCAGAAGATAAACATGAACGAGAAGCAGAAAATAGAAGTCATGACAAGAAGATTTCAGTGAAATTAGTCCTTTTTTCTGCCGACAAGCATACCGCCAAACTTGCTGAAATACAAAACCCACACTTCTGCTAGTGCATTGTGTTCCGACCCAAAATCTGAAATCGAGAGTAACGGTACCGGAAACATAATTTTAGCAGGAGAAAAAAACATTACATATACTTTTTTTTTTCTTTGGCGCTACAGCCCCAATTTGGGCCTTGGTCTACCTCCATGAAACTCTCCGTTTCACTTCGGTTTACTAGATTTTAGACATTCGGTAAGATGCCTTGGGCGGGTGATCAGCTCGTCTCAAGGCCTCTACCTGTACACAAACACGGAAAAATGCACACACACACACACACACACACACAAAATATGCATACCTTGGGTAGAATTCGAAACCACGTTCCCTGCGAGAGAGCAAAGACAATTCATGCCTTAGACCGCTCGGCTGACGTCCTCTGCTACATAAGCTATACATACTCATATATAATAGTACAATTATGTGAAAAAGATTACTGTGGCAGCGAGAAAAATACAAGGCGAATTCACTAAAATTATTGCACGAAGATGACCAAGTACATGAATGACAGTGTCTGGAGAAGCTAACGGTAGTTCTGGTTGTCATTTCTCTGACATTCAAGGAACCCAAATATGCACTACAATATCCTTGTGGGCCACATGAATCCAATCCACATCTTATTTTTATTATTTAAGATTAATTTTAACATTAATCTTACATCTGCGACTTTGTCACCCAAGTAACCTCTTTCCTACTGAATTACTAACAAATATTTTTTGTGTGCTTCTCATGACCCTCCCGCGCGATTGAGGTCCCGCTCGTCCCATGTGCCTTCAATTAACCATCCAATAATATCTGACGAAGAGTACAAATCATGAAGCTTATTCTCACACACTCTCAATGCAATGTTACATTCCACCATCTTGTTGCCCAGGATAAATTTTAATTTGCAGGTGCGGTTTAGTGTCGTGTTCATTAATTGTTGATGTGCTACGTTGTCCCCTTTATAAATGTTTTGACCTTATACACTCATCTTCAGGTATAGGATTTTGTGTAACTGTTGCACTATATTATTTTCTCTAGTTCGCTGTCTTAAACTGTTTAAATTAGTTTCAGTTACTATTATTATTGGAGGGGGTGGGTTTCCCCATGCACTAATAGTCTATTGTACGTCCCACTTTGATATTCTACCAGTCGCCTTACCCTTCCGGTACTGGTGCTTGCTATCAGCTCCGTTCAGCCAACGAGGTCGGAAGTGGTATCCGATACTTCCCCCATCTACCGGAGGCATTGGAAACTACTTGGGCGGGAAACTTTGCCTAATTTTGCTCAGAGGTCTCCTAGAGACATGAGGATCTACGACAAGGGACCCACGGCTTAAAGTCCCTCCCGGAGGACTTGTTCCCTGAAATTTTCCGCCCTTAAAAATTCCACGACCTCCGCCGGGTTTGAACCCGCGTACCTTGAGTCATTAGGTGGGAACGTTACCCCTAGACTACGGAGGCCGCTTTAGTTTGAGTTACTATTATATTTATTTAAAAATAATTAAAACTTAGTTATTTTCCAACTGATACTCCATTTTTCCTACGCTCCATTGCTTCTTGAATTGTGTGCGGATCATGTTGTGGTGTTGTGGTGTAGAGATGTTGTGTTGTTTGAGGTGTACATAGAGTACGGCACGATATCGTGTGGTTGCCGTGAATGAGGCCGAAACATATCCTAGTAATAATACTTATAAAAGTGACAATGTAACACACGGTCTATGAGGACGACAAGAAAATTCTTCTTCAAGACGTCCTCTGAAAATTAAACTCTCAGTACACTCCATTCTTTTAGCATGACAGGCAAAAACCAATTAAGACATTCTTTGTCTCCAAGAGATAGAGATATTAAAACGGAATTTCTAACACAATTTGATGTGGCAGATTAAAACGATACTGAGAACGACGAGGGTCTGGAGGCAATATAATATAACATCGGAAAATATAAATATATATAAATATGCCATGAGCTGGATTTGAACCGATGATCCTCGTGTTATAGTCGGTGTGTAAGCTCCGCCTACTCGTACAGTCATGGTTAGAGTACAAACACTTTATAAACAGTGACTCCATATCAACTAGCATCCGGGTAGTAGTATATAAATTGTAAATAAGTTTTATCCTAGGTTTTCGTAATTTTTGAGCCTCTAATATATCCTTGCTCAGTATCAAATGGCATCCGCAGAAACAAAATATTTTTATGGTCCACCAACTTCTTTTATACGTGTATTTTATTGATTTGTTCCACAAAGAGTTACACATTTCTGGAACATCTATCACCCCACAAAATTTTAAAACCGAAACCCGAATAACATTAGCTGCTCTAACCATATAAACTACCGAGGCCTCAAATTTAGTAGGCATTCATATAAAGGTAAAAAGGTAAAGCTATCCCTGTAACAGGCCGTGGAGGCCCATAGGGTTGTGAGAGTTCCAGGCTTCCACATTTTCTAGACAGTCGGCTCACAGATGTCGGTGAGGTTATCAGCCTTACGCGCCGGCCGCGCTTTAACCCCCAAGAATATTCTTGGTACTCATTTCTGTTAGACGCTGAGTAGACCTCAGGGCCATAGTGCGACTGGAAGGATTAGGTTTGTAGCATAGTGCCTCAAAAGGAAGGAAATTACATGTATCGAGGTGGAATGAGCTTCAGTCACATCTCGGTTGTTTTTGGCTTCAGTGGGCAAGTTATTGCAAGGGAAAGAGATGGACACAATCATTCAGAACCAAAAACTTACCGAGTGTTTTCCGAATTCACACCTCACTCCACAGAGACAATTTCGCTCTGGGAACACGTAGTGCGCTGCGAACACTGACTGTCAAATAGAGGAACCAGCAACATTGAAAACTGAAAACAAGTTTGACCCGAATGAAACGTTAGTGATTTAATTAACTAGAGTTACTGAGTTGCCCAAGAACACTGACGATTTTAATAAAACCACCCAAGCACTCATTACATTGTTCACGAATGTCTGCCACTGGATATGAGTAATTTAGTCGCACCTATCGTTTCAAGTCAAGCCCATATCCGTTATTGTCATCCACATTCACGTGTAATTCTCCCAAGTGACTCGATGCTTCTCAACTAAATTTTGTATAAATTGTTTATTTTCGTTGTGCGCAATATACAACGTACTCATTTCACGTACTTACTTACTCATGGAGCTGAACCCTTCTGGAGGAGCTGCCGATTCTGCAGCTACTCAACAATTTCCCAGCATTTTATGGAGCCCGAAGGTTCATTACCGTGTTCACAAGAGCTCTCCACTGGTCCCTATCCTGAGCCAGATCAATCCAATCAATACCATCCCATCCTATCTGTCTAAGATCCATTTTAATATTGTCCACCCACCTACGCCTTGGTCTTTCCAGTGGTCTCTTTCCTTCTGCCTCACCAACCAATATCCTATATGCATTCAACTTCTCCCCCATTCGTGCTACATGCCCTGGACACCTCACCCTCCTTGACTTGATCATTTTAATTATACTTGGACAAGAATCCAAGTTATTCATTTCACGTTCCTTGATTTATTCATTCCTTTAATATTAGGTTCATAATTTAAATCTTATTATGAACTTAGTTAGTTAGTTATTGGGGAGGGTGGGTTTCCCCATGCACTGAGACCAGTATTGGTCCATTGTGCTTCCCTCTATGATATTCTACCAGTCTCTATACCCTACCGATATTGGTGCGTACGATCAGTCCCGACCGAGCCAGTGAGTTCGGCCTCTACTGGCTTGGCGGTATCTATAATGCTTCCCCCATTTATCAGAGGCGTTAGAGACTACTGTTGGGCGGGAAATGTCCTTGAATTTAGCTCAGTGACCTTCTTTGGAGATATGAGGTTCTTTTACGTGCCGTAAAGCTACGACACGGGACCCACGGCTTAAAGTCCCTCCCAGAGGATTTGTTCCCTGAATTCCACGACCTCCGCCGGGTTTGAACCCGCGTACCACGAGTCATGAGGTGGAAACGTTACCTCTAGACTACGGAGGCCGCTTGTTATGAACTTACCTATCTTTCCGTTATTCTCTCGTCCTCATTTCCAAATTTTCCCCTCAAAACTCTTTCCTCTATCATGCGTGTCGAAGTAATCCCTGTAACAATTTGTGTGTACCTATGGGTGCTCAAACTGAGTTTATATACCGAATAAAATGTAGGAATTATATAAATCTGTAATTAAGTTCAGCGACAGTACTGGCCAAATGTTCATCACGCAGCCTAACGCAGGAACAAAAAGTAGAGACAGAAAATACGGCTAGGGAAAAATGACGTAGAAACGAAAGATATAAGAGCAAGAACATTATTAGGGGTGGGGTGGTACATTTTCAATATAAAAAATCTGTTGCTTGTTCTCCGGGAAATAAAACAAACAGGGGGGGGGGACTTTAGTACGAATGAGGGCAGTGAATATAATAGGTTTAAACATGGAAGGCTGGATACGAAATTAAACAAATTATTTCTGTAGTTATGATTAAATCGACGAACTTTCATCTGTTCGAAAATTTAATCAGTTATTCCTACATTTATTGGCAAATCATATCAACCTGAAATTCCATAAGTCAATATTCTCAGAATTTTCCGTCCGCCTTCTTCAACACACGTGTTATTGTAAACATGTATACTTGCATGTGTTCAGCTCGGAAGATGCAGCTCAGAGATGCCAGCAGGCGAGGACAGGAAGTCGACGCTACACTGTTGGAAGCCGCTACCAGGCGAACTGACTGAGAAGACTAGTCTATGCTATTGTTCTGTTAAGTGTAGTCACGAGCAGTAATAGTGTCCAATAATTCCAGCTAACAGTCCAAAACATGTCTATAGTCACGTAACACGTAACAGCATATTCATCTGTGTACGTAATGCTATTTCATATATATTATGCTTACCATGCACAAAATGTAAGTAAAATAAGTAAAGCTATCCCTGTAACAGACCTTGGAGGCCCATAGGGTTCTGAGACGTTAAGGTTCCCACATTTTGTAGAAAATCGGCTCATGGATAGCGGTGAGATTGTCAGCCTTACGCTCCGACCGTCCTTTACCCCCAAAAACATTTCTCGTACTCATTTCTGATAAAGGCTGTGTCTACCCCAGGGCCATTGTGCTGCTGGAAGGATTAGGTAAATTGAAAAAAATCCACCTCACTGGGATTCGATCCCGCTACCTTCCGGTTTGTAGCATAGCGCCTCAATCAACTACGCTACCGCGTGCCCCTACCTTTCCATACATATAGATTTTAATATCCAGTGTAGTTCATAGATTCATTTAAGAAATCAGCAATATTCAAGAATTAAGTAATAAGCGATTTATCGAGTAAAGACGATACGATTCGAAGAGACTTTCTGAAATACACAGCACGTAAGGAATGCCATGAACATAAAAAAGAATTTTCGAAGCAGTAACTAAAAAACTAAACTCCGTGGCTTTAGTCCGCAAGCGAACTACACCGACCGAACGACCGCTGCTGGTCGGTCAAGTTAGTGCCACCTTTAGCGGATAGAGAGTGTCGCGTGTTCAGCGCAACGGATCACCACGACCGTTAATTTCGGTTTTCTAGACCGGAGCCGCTACTTTTCCATTCATGTAGTTCCTTAATTATCCACACGAGGCTGAGTGGACCCCGTTCCATAAATGCTACTTCTCAGAAAATCTTGGAGCGTCGGGAATCGAACCGGGGACCTATGAATCTGTAGCCAGGAACTCTGACCACTAGACCACAGAGGCGGTCGAAGCAGTAACAATTTAATAACTCAAGAGTCCCAGGCAGACGAGATAAAAATACAGGGCTGAATAAAATGTATTTGTTATTGTCGCATTAAATGAAGTATACGTAATTGAATTCTGTAAGTTGCGACTGGCTTGGATTCAAATCTGGATACAAATGTGATGAAATCACTCATTCTTTGCGCAGTATCTGAGGATCTTACGGCTCTGGTCATGAGGTGTTGTATCTTGTGATACAATTGTAGTCTGGTGAAACTTGACGGACGATTCGGAGGAAAATATCTCCTCAACCTTCAGCGTTGAAGAGTAAACTAGGAAAGAAACCATCAACTAACAGAGATCGAACAGAAGATAGAACTTTTGAGTGATTCTCCTGTTCAAATTCCAGTTTTGATTAATTCACACGTTATTTAATTGCAGTGATATTTATTGCGCCATTACTTACTTACTTATGGAGCTGAGCCCTTCTTGAGGAGAAGCCAAATCTGCAGCTACTCAAGAATTTCCCAGCATTCTGTGGAAAGCGAAGGTTCATTACTGTGTTCACAAGAGACTTCCAATGGTCCCTATCCTGAGTCAAATCAATCCAATCTATATCATCCCATCCGATCTAAGATCAGTTTTAATATTGTCCACCCATCTACGCCTTGGTCTTCCAAGTGGTCTCTTCCCTTCTGGCTTTCCCACCAATATCCTATATGCATTCCTCTTCATTTACTGCGCCATTAATTTTTTAAATATAAAAATTCCATGACTGATAACTGCCTTCATGAGGAGTTGTGACATGCACTCCGTTACTTTAGTACAAAATGTGAAGATGACGTCAGCCAATTCCTTGAACTGATCTGTACAACCAATAGTTTCAGGAAGATTCTATTGTCTGCACCTTCTGATAACTAGAGTACTCTAACTTAGCACTTTGCAACAAGAATTCCACCCGAATAATATCAGAAAATTCACTTTGTGTTAAAATAACAGTGTGTCAACATTACAAACACTAATGCGTTAATGCTGTTTAGGGAAATAGCCGTTGTTTATCCTGAGGGTCACACGAAACATATAAAGACAATATGTGTGTAAAATGCAGTTTTAAATGACAAAGCAGACGGTACATAGTAGGAACTATGCTTCAAGGGGTTAAGGACTGCAGGGAAACGTCACCTACTGTGCGCCCTGCTCCGGCAGTTCTCCGTCACGTCACGCTGTCCTTTGTTATGAACTGCTTATTATGCCAGCGTGCTAAATGAAGTTAGAGATTGTGACGAAGTGCTTGAAACCCCTCACTTAAATGAATCTACTGATTTTCATCCTCCAAGAAACACAAAGTGGAACGGAGCGAGACCAAATTGCAGTTGACCTCGTTATTGAAAATTAATATATCCAGGCTGAAAAATATCCGACTCCTTTCTAACTAAATTTCTTTAAATATATCTGAAGGCATAACCACAGAGGACGGTTTACTGTGAACTGCCTGCAGCCTAAGTGACAATTTCCCTTTATATTGATACTGATTCGTATTTGTATATCTTTTGTAGTTTGCCAAAATTACCGCCTCTGTGGTCTAGTGGTCAGAGTTCCTGGCTACAGATTCATAGGTCCCCGGTTCGATTCCCGACGCTCCAAGATTTTCTGAGAAGTAGTGGGTCTGGAACGGGGTCCACTCAGCCTCACGAAGATAATTTAAGAGCTATCTCAAGAATAGCGGTTCCGGTATAGAAAACCAAAATTAACCGCCGGGGGTATTCGTTGTGCTACCACGTGACACCATCTATCCGCTAAAGCTAACACTAAATTCGCCGACAAGCGGCGGTCACTATGTCGGTATAGTTCGCTTGCGGACTCAAGCCACGTACTTTAGTTTTTAGTTTAGTTTCAATTGGCCTACGTACCCATAGAAACCCCCGCGACGTGAATAAGAGAGGATTCTTTTGTTGCCATTAACCTTCATCTGCAGAGGTTAAGAATGAGTTCAGAATTATGTGATCTCTGTCTGTCTTGAGCCCTTCATGACATGTTGCTTGGCACAGGGACAGTTACTGTCTAGGCCTATATATGTATATAAGTGTGTATAAGAAAATAAATTCTTCGTATCAGTTTCAAATTGTGGATATCACACTTTTTAACCATTACACTAAGATCTGCTATTCTGGAGAAAGTATCTCCCGGCTTCTTTATCTAGATGAACATTGATGCATCTGCCCTTTAAAGCTCAGTGGTTCTGTATGTACCACACTCTTTTAACTGACTAAAACTCTGCAATCTGCCCACAGACTGTACTTGTGTGTTTCATAATGTTCTCACAATAAAAAGTGAAGTTTTCCACAAACAGATTTAGCCGGTTGAGCTTGGGAGTGGAGAAGTATGTTCTCTGTAAAGTACGAGCTAATTTTTTTAAATTAGAAGGGATTCGGTCTTTAGAGGACTATATCAGAGGAAATTTTCTCGAAATTTATCATTAATAAAACAACGGCCTGAGGTCAAAATTTTGTAGTGTAAGTGAACCGGAAACCGCAACATATGCTAATGAAATGTATATTATAATTTATACAAGATCTTTGCATAAAGTGCGTAAAATAAACCTACAGTCGGGGGGCTACAGTCTGTCCTCTCGAGATGTTTCATCTCCGAATCTGCTGAATGTGTGTATTTTTATATTTGATATTCTGATTCTACTCTGGAAGTTAAAGGGCAGCTTCATTTTATTCATGAAGAAGTCTGTCCTTCTGGATATAATGCTGTGTAGCCCGTTGAAAGCCAATGGATATTTTGAGGAATAGGTTTTCTCCATCTTTAAGGTCGAAGGATAAGCCAAGCAAGAGACAAGCATGAAGCAAATAGCGCGTTTTTATTCATGCTGGTTTCTTGCTTGGCTTATTCTTTGGTCCCTAAGAAGTGACACGTCGTTTCGGTTTCTACAGGATAAATGGCGTTATATCCCAGAAGATACAGCGCTTAGTAATCATCGCTGTCAGAAACTCAATTCCTACCTTTATTTTAGTCTGTATCTGCCGAGTGTTGGCTTTCTACAAAGCTCTAAATGAGCCCGCGCCATAGTTCAAGCGGTTAATCGTTGGCTTCCCATTGAGGCGGCACGGGTTCGATCCCGGGTCTGGTCAAGTGGGATTTGTGGTGGAAAAAGTGACGCTGGGGCGGGTTTTCTCCGAGTACTTCGGTTTCCCCTGCTAATCTTAATTCCACCAAATTCTCCATAATCATTATCACTCGGGGCAGGCTACAATAGGCCAATCAGTGGCCGCCGTGCCGATTGGACCCAGTTGGACTCCACCCCCCCACTACGCGAAAACTCAAAATGAAATTTACGATTCGTATCAAAGGAAGTGCTCACATGAAAAAGAAAATTAACATAAAACATAAAGTAGAGATGCTATTATGGCATATAACAATTTTATTTTTATGGCTGTGGCATATATTTTATGAAATACAAGTAGATAAAATTTATAAATTGATGATTGGACATAGTGTGATTTGGCTCAAGTGGTGATGCGTTGGCGCTCTTATCAGGTGTGGAGATGCTCCACTCGCGGATAGGGAGACAGAGATTAGTTCCATGGACCCATAAGGGTACGTTTCATATTTAGATCTTATGATGAAAGCACTATCAGCTTTGGAAATATTGTATTTCTTTAACAAAACGAGAAATGGGATATGCCCAGTATGTGTGTGTCGGTTTAATGTCACTTTGGTCACAAACGTTTCATAATTTTCTTAACGTGCTTAGTTGGAATTTGTAGTAATGATAGATATGGGTGGAAATGGACCACTGAATTTTATTTCGAAAATTATTTTTTATTACGTGTAGTAATAATTATAGATGAGGTTTGAATCAGTGAATAGATTTACTGAACGCTTACAGGTAGTAACTACAAATAACTGTAACATCATTGCCGATTTTCACACTACAAATCACCCCACAGCAAGTCCTCTCAGTCTATTTTCACTAATCTTTACTTGGTAACAGCTCTCAACAATGGCTATTCCTGTACAATATTTTCACTAGACATTTGCTAGTGACGAAACTTAGCAATGGAGATTCTTCAGCTTCCGTTGCCCTCTGTTTAATACTCCACACCTGCAGCTTGAACTGCACTGTGCTCACCTTCTAAACTGAACTCGCTCCATCAAGTCATATAGCCTTGGAGCGGATCCACAGAGAACACCGCTTGCAACACCTTTCCTGTCGTTGCGTGACGTCACCGCCTACGTGCTTGCCGAATCACTCCATAGCAACGGCTGTACGCGTCACGTATAGTGACACCTTCTCTATTGTTGCGTGTGGGCCTTACCTAGCAACGGCTCTTTCTCTGGATCTACAGTTCCTGCTTTGATCAAATAAGTGACATCATAATTGTTCCTAGCATCATAGATAGAACGCTTTATAGCCTGTTGAAAGTCAACTGACGTTTCGACGCTGAAAATGGAGGCATGTTCCTCCGAATCATCCGTCAACTTTCAGTGAACTACACGGTGTTATATCCCAGGAAATAGAACTCTTTCATATCAACCGCTATGGGTACCTCAAACCCTGTATTTGGAGAAAATTTCATTCTGGAACTTCTTTAGCCCGTATTTTACTACTCTGAAGGATGTTTACAATTCTTCACATTCATGGAAGGCTAGGAAGTCTCCTCTAAGAAAACTCACTGCTTTCGTTCCTTCATAGAAGGAACACATTAATTCATTTATATGTTCTCAGCCTTCTGTTTTTCACTGCTCTAACGGTAACCTTCATAAATGCAATTAGTTTACTATAGTAATGTTATAATAATTCTTTTTCGTCATCAATTTCATTGATGTTCAGTGTGTATTATTATACGATGCATGATGCGGCACAGCATAATACGATGCACTATGTTTTTACAGAAACAAGGTGGTACAGAGTTAGAGCTCTAGACTTGTATTCGGTAGGTATCGGTTCGGATCTTGTCCGGGTCGCTGTCTAAGTTGATTGAGGTTTTTCGTGGTTTCCACTCAATAGCTGCAATCGAATGCTGGGATAGTATCTAGATTAGGCCACGACAGTTTCCTTCCAAATCCTTTCCAATTCATCAGTCATCCCATCACCCCATGCTGCATAATCTCGACACTAAAAGCATCTTTAACCAACCGAAATATAATTTGATAAAATATGTAATTACAAAATATAAATTAATTGTATTTAACACGGTTTCAGGACGCGAAGTCATGGATTGCCACGACAAAAAACAATTACTGTTTCAGTACACTGAAACTATGGATAGGAATTCCTAACAAAACATGAAAAAGCGTAAAATTATTTTTGTCACATAAGTAGATTCTAAAGGGTTCTGACGATGGGGTATAACACACAGGATTACTGGGTTTTTGGACTTCTTCCATCGTCCGTTAGTCTAGAAAATAGAACACACGACGTTTCGGAAACTGGATCTGTTTCCATCCTCAGGTGAAGAATGGAAGATACCTACTCAGTTAGGCCCTTAGAAAGAGCTAATCTCATTCATTGGACTAAGGGGCACAACTGAGGTGTCTTTCCCCTCACCTGAGGGCGGAAACAGATCCAGGTTCTGAAACGTAGTGTTTTCTGTTTTCTAGAATACGGGACGATGAAAAAAAGTACAAAAACGCAGTAATTTTGTGTATTTCTCTTATGGTTTGTGTAATAACTTTCTCTCTTATTTGTACAGTTTCCCTCGGCTGCCTGGGCTTTCAGCGCCCGTGGTAAGGCACAGTGGGACGGATGTCCCGGTATTGCATTTCAAGCAGAACAGGTGTTAATATCCCCCATGCAGCGAAATGCAGGAAATGAGATTCGATGTACAGTGTTTGGCGCCCCGTCCTATGTTTTGCAAATCACGTTACTACAAACATCCCCCTGTCAATGTGTGTATCTGGAGAATGGGGAGATTCCCGGAAAATGGTCCTGCTTCAATTGAGGTTCCACCTCTGATAACACGAGTATGAAGACCTGTTTTCCGCTTAGCTAACCTCCCAACAACCTCTAAACATTTGTTGTTGTCGACGTTCGTCGATTTGCTCCTACAGTTCGAACTTCAGCTGCAGTATCTGCTGAGAGAAACAGAACTTAAAGGTGATGTACAGGTCAACTTATACACGTATGTGCATGTCTCTAAATCATAGTAAAGATATTGTCTGACATTTATAAGGTTCAAAGACTACAACGGGCTCAATCAGGCAAATCCGTTTGCATCTTTTAATCCGTTCTCTTTTATGGATGAGCAGTCGAGGAAATTTATATCGACCTAAATCTTTGATTTCATTTTAGGATTTTACTTCCCTTCCTCTACGGACAGAAACACGGCCCACACAAAGCCCTACCATTGCAAGCAACAGGCGGTTTCACCGGGTTTAAATTCCTATCGATAACAGTGTGATTTATATTTCATAGCAAAAATTCAGTCGTAAGGATTGGACAGATTGTAGTCATCGCCGTCCCGTCATGGACGTGGTCATCACCATCATCGTCAATATAATCTTCTTATATCATAGGCAAAGCTTTCGCTTGTTCCGACCTCGCTCTTTCTCTGTCTTCTCGAATATTTCCTCTATTTTATTTGTTAGTTCATAACTCCTTTTGGTAATTTTACATCTTCAGTCCCCACCCACATGAAGACTTTATTTTATTCTCATCTCTTTCTGTCGTCTGCAATGTATATGTTAAGTTCCTTTCCTGTCTGTTTCATTTTCTATGTTACCTATTATTGAACATCCTTTAACTGCTCTCAAGGATTCTACTTCGGCAGTTTGAATCCTATCACTTATTATTTTGGTGTTCAGTCACGTCTTTACACAACATCAAAGTTTGGGACTTTCTGTAGGGCCGCGCCATAGCTCAAGCGGTTAGTCACTGGCTTCCCACCGCGGCGGCCCGGGTTCGATCCCGGATCTGGTCAAGTGGGATTTGCGGTGGAAAAAGTGACGCTGGAACAGGTTTTCTCCGAGTACTTTAGTTTCCCCTGCCAATCTTCATTCCACCAATTGCTCCACAATCATCCTCACCTATCATCTGAGGCTGGTACAACAGGCCAGAAGTGGTCGCAGTCCCACCCCACTAGCAATAAAAAAAAGGGACTTTCTGTAACTGTATGAAAGCAAAGCTGTGTATTTCGTTCTGTCGTTCCTCTAAGCGCATATTGTATTCCTTAACATGCAGCTTATTTCCCTTATCTTGAAAAAAAAAAGAAGTATGCGTTTGAAATCACTTTCCTGTCTGTGTGTGTCTGTGTATCCCCCTATTAACTTTTGAATACCTGAACCAATTTTTATATACTACTTATTACTTATATCATGCCACCTGAGCCCATCTCAACGTTGCACTTCATAAATTCCTTCCATCAATCATACCAACATTGTCTCCCAAATTGCCGAGGAAAAATCTTAATATTCCTTTAAAACCTGTACCAATCTTAATGAAACTTGGTATGTATGTCATGCCATGTGAATCCATATCAACAGAATACTCCTTTATATCACCAATACCAACGTTACAGTCTTTCATATTGCTCAGACAAAATCTTAATATTCTTTTAACACCTATATCCATCTTCATCAACCTTGGTATGCCACCTGAGCCTATCTCAATGGTGCACTTCACAGTTCTCCCCTATCACCAATATCAATATTACAGCTACTCAGTTTGCTGAAGCCAAACCTCAATATTGCTTGAACGCCTGTACCAATTTTCACGAAACTTGTTATGTAGCCTACATGCGAAATAAAGCCATCTCAACGGCATATTTCAAAAGTCCTTCCCCTTAGTAATACCAACATTACAGCTTCTCAGATTGTTGCGGTAATAGTCATAACGTTGAAGAAAGCAGTCTTCTGGGATTTGGCACCGTGTATATGTGGTGTTAACAGACGTTTCGGAGGAACGTATCGCCTCCATCTTCAGGGTAGAAGAAAAAATATAAGAAATCCGCAAGCGAAGAGACGGTGAGAACCGGTAAAAGCAGTCTGCTTTTGGAGGCGATACGTTCCTCCGAAACGTCGGTTAACACCACATATACACGGTGCCAAATCCCAGAAGACTGCTTTCTTCATAGTCACCGCCGTGAAAGCCTCAAATCTTACACAGTCATAACGTTACTTAAATGCCTGAACCGATCGCCATGGAACTTGGTGCGTATATCACGCCATCTGAGCCCATTGCAACAGCTAACTACATATATCCCTCCATCAGTAACACCAACATTACGGCCTTTCCAATTGCTGAGGAAAACCTTAATATTGCTTGAAAGCCTGTATCAAACATTTTGAGATTTGGTACGTGTATCATGACGTCAGAGCTGGTCTCAATGATACATTTCATGATTTCTTTCCATCAGTAATACCAACATTACGGCCTTCCCAATTGCTGAGGAAAATCTTAATATTGCTTGAAACCCTGTATCAAACATTTTGAGATTTGGTACGTGTATCATGACGTCAGAGCTGGTCTCAATGATACATTTCATGATTTCTTTCCATCAGTAATACCAACATTAGCGATGTATACCCTACACCACCATGCTCTAGGAGTAGCTGCCTCTCTCGCTCTTCCATAGATCCGCCACTTTCAGACATCAATACTATCTACGAATATTGAGCAAAATCAGAAATATACGCTGTCAGAAGTTTTAGACTTTTGCTGGTCGCTGTTCACAATGCATCGGTATATAATTAAACAGCACCATTTGCATGAAAATTCTACATTCGAATCGGAGTTAATTACTTTTTACCATTGGGAGCAAAAATTTAACCTAAATAATATTAAAAACTTCAGTGCCTGTCGAAAACATCTGTGAGGGTGCGTCGATTATTACATCCTAAGTAGAAGTTACTGGACCCGGCTTTCATGGCATAACAGGAACCAATTCAGCATACCAGAAATCTCGTCGAACATTCGTAAGGTTATCTGCACACTGTATGACATACCCTCACAGATATTTTAGATTGGTATAACAACCGTTTGAGGCACACGGTAGCGTAGTTTGTTGAGGCACTATGCTACAAGACGGAAGGTTGTGGTTTCGAGTCCTGATAAGATGGATTTTTCAATTGACCTATTCCTTCCGGCCGCACTATGGCTCTGGTGTCAACTCAGCCTCTGAAAGAAATGTGTACCAGGAATATTCTTGGGGGGTAAAGGGCGGTCGGCATGTAAGACTGATAACCTTATCGCCTTCTGTGAGCGTGTTACAGGGATACCTTTATAACAGCCGGTTAATGAGCCAGGATACATTAGTTAATATGGCGACGGAGTACGGGTTGGACAGAGGGTGTTGGGTTCTCCGTAGGGCAAGAGATTTCTCTACTCCGCAGTGTCCAGCCCGGCCCTTGGACCCAATCAGCCTCCTCTCCGGTTGATATCGGGGGCCTTTTCCACCGTGGTAAAGCCGCCGGGGCGTGAAGCTGACCACTAATCTACATCTAGTGCCGAAGTCAAGAATGATGGAGCTGAACTTCCAGTCCCCTATGCATTTTCATAGACTGTGGTTCAATTAAGTACTTACTTAAGAAGAGGGACGACTCTACATACATTATGTGGGCATACATTATGATAAAGTAGGTGGTACCTAGGCCTGTAGCTACCATTGCGCTTTAGGAGTCGAAACATTTCTAACGTCGTTCGCAACATGAAAATAATTGGCGTGTGTAATATAGAGAGCAGACTGTTTTGGTTGCAATCCACTGGGCCTTTTGCATGGTCTAGTAAAGGATGTGAAGACAAATTCTGATGTATTTTGCAGAGTCTTTCTGCACATTCTGCATTCTAATTGATGTTAAGGGCCAGTTTCAGGCTCCTGTAGCATTACATCTTGGTAAACAACCTCTGTGTCAACAGAATGGGCAGTTGGGTGGACCTCATAGCCAATCCAGACTCTATAGTAACGCAAAGCTAAAGTTACCCAGGGGCTTAATTCATGAAACATCACGCCATGAAGGCCAACAGGGGACTGGAATTATAGCTCCACCATTCTGGACCTCGGAACTAGTTGGATGTGAGTGGTCAGCTTCACGCCCCTGCCGCTTTAGTCCGCGGTAGCCATTGTGGAGGATTCAGGGAGAATCTCAGAGCCTATCTGGACGTTACAGAGGAGACGAAAATATTAGCACGTGTATGAGTGACAACAGATGAGGTTAGGATTGGTAATTTGAACTACTGAACACTAGTTGTATGCTTCTGCCGGTCACGGTAGCCGAGCGGTCTAAGGCATGTACTGTCTTCGCTCGCTTGGAAACCGGGATCGTGGGTTCGAATCCCACTCAGGGCATGGATGTTTAGTTCGTGTGTGTGCGTTGTTCTGTGTTTGTGTACAGGTAAAGGCCTTGCGACGAGCTGGTCACCCGCCCAAGGAGTCCTACCGAATGTGTAAGATCTAGAAAAACCGAAGTGAACGGAGAAGTTCATGGAGGTAGGCCTAGGCCCACTGGGGCTGTAGTGCCAAGGAAGAAAAACTTGTATGCTTCTCCAAGTATAATTAGAATGATTAAGTCAAGGAGGATGAGGTGGGTAGGGCATGTAGCACGAATGGGGGAGAAGGGGAATGCATATATGATATTGGTGGGAAAGGCAGTAGGAAGGAGACCACTGGGAAGATCAAGAAGTGCTCAGCTCGATGAATGAGTGAATGAGTGATTATTGTACACTTACAGAACGTAACTACAAAGAAATATAGCGCTTATGCTAATTCACACATTTTGCTATCGATTAGCCATCTATTAGATGACTGTATAATTTTCAAGAATTCTCTGTTTGAAATCACGAAGAGTAAAAGTTTTGTCCTTTCCAGTGATAGAACCTCGGTAGCCTAATTCTTATTTAACTTGAGCCATACCCTTAAATAATACAAATTAATTTTCCCCCGTGCGAAAATGTCATGAAGGGAGTCGTGAAGATAAAAATCCAGTAACTGTTGACTAAACAAGTAGCACTTCGACTGACTACTGGGAAGAGCGCTTACTTTACTTTGCTACGACATGGGCTGCATAGAAAACGACACCTCCAAAATTTCTTCGTTGTCTCGGAAACGTTTTTACCGAGCCGTTGCCTAGCAACATTAGGGAGATATACAGACACACCTACAGACTCTCCTCTGACACGATACGGATCGTATAGAAAACGACGCCTCCGACAATTCTTCTACTTTTGCATATATTCTTTGCTGCGGGAACGTTTCTACTGAGCCGTTGCCTAACAACGATAGAACAGACACATATACATACACACAGACTGATGGGAGTGTTTTATGCAGTGCCTCGTTGAGATGGACTCAGTTGTCAAGATGTATATACCAAGTTTCATAAAGACTGGTCCAAGCATTCAAAAGTTATTGGCGGGGGCTAGTTCACAGACGCAGAAAACATGGAGATTTCTCAAGCCTACTTTCTAAATAAGGAAAGAAAGCTAAAAAATGTGTAGGCCGCACAGCCAAGTCGAATGGAGTTCTAAAAGGAAGAATTCTTGCCCTCGCCGAGAACAGAACTCCGGCAGTCTGTCCCACAGTTCGTCATCCGTAGTTACATGTACGCCACTTGATAGGTACGTCTGGAGCACGCTACTTACTGCAAAGCAAACTGAACATGAAACATGCTGAAATATTTATTCACGTCAAACCAGTTTCACTTTACTCTACTGTGCAGTCATAAGGAAAACATCAACCTCCTCCTCTTCTGCGTGAGGTTCTGTCTGGTGTCTGCGTGTTCTACAGGCACAACACCACACCGGGCATGCCCACGTAACATGTGCCCTAAGCTTGTGTTCTGTATATTAACTGAGGCCGCGCCATAGCTCAAGCGGTTAGTCACTGGCTTCCCGCCTCGGCGGCCCGGGTTCGATCCCGGGTCTGGTCATGTGGGATTTGTGGTGGCTAAAGTGGCGCTGGGGCGGGTTTTCTCCAATTACTTCGGTTTCCCCTGCCAATCTTCATTCCACCAATTGCTCCACAATCACCCTCACCTATCATCTGGAGCTGGTACAATAGGCCAGAAGTGGCCGCAGTACAAACTTAGTCCCACCCCACTAGCATTAAAAAAATTATATGAACTGAGACATTCGTATTTCGCGGTTTCTTGAATCTCTCGAGGTAAATATTGAAATAGTACCTCAAAGCAGACCACTCCCGCTTCCCCCCAAATGTTATAAACGAATTATTCTTGGAAAATCCTTCCGCCTCATTCAATTCCAGGTAATAATTAAAGTTGAAACAGCATCGCTAAATGGACAATTATAAGCGAATCAATGAAATTCACGTGACTCATATACAAAAAAAAATTCAAGGAGAGAGCTAGCTGAGTGACAAAGTGTTAGTTTCAGTAATTCAATTCAAATTTTTATTATTTATATGCTGAGCCAACAGCCGCAAGGCCAATTACAGACACAGCACAATGTAGATAAGAGAAGTTACATACTAGACATACACAATATGACGTCAAAGACTAATTAATAGTAGTAGTAATAATAATTTACTAAAGACTCTGTCAGAAACTTAGAATATAGCATGAAATGATTTGATGATAGCGAATAATGAACGGAAAGGACGTAGAAGGGAGTAGCCGTGACCTGCCTGGGGGACCTGAGGAAAATTTCGAAAAATTTGAGTCAATATACTCCGTGTCCCGGCTGAGATTCGAATCGGGCACCTCCCAGACACAAGTCAAAAGCATTACAGCTTGAACCAATTCGTTCGGTGCGTGAGGAATTAGGCTTGCAATTAGGGTCATGAAAATGTCTGGTTATTCTGCGAAATTTCGTAGAATTTTTCAATTTCTCAATTTAAGAAAAATCCTCAAAATTAATTCCTTCGTATTCACCGATATAATCATAATATAATTCACACTATTCCGTCGGATTTGTGAATCAATATTTTGTGTTCAATTCTTATTTCCCCGAAGTCCATCATATGTCACGCCAATTTCAGACTTTCCATTTCTTGTATTAATATTTTATCGAGCATATAAATTGTGAATTGATGTTATGTAGGACATGCATTTGAGAGGATGTCATTCCAGAAAAAGCACAAAGAAACAAGAAACATGATATTCGTGAATCTCTCTGTTATGTACTTTTCTCCTTCCATGTTTCGTTATCCCTTGGGCCGAAATTGTGACCTCATATCATTCAACTGAAACACACCCAGTCCCCGTTCTTCCCAGAAAATGAGAGACGTAGCTTCGCGCCTTTGCTTCTGCAGCACGGCAATGACTGTGCCGTAGACATAATGCTTCTACGAGACGTCTCGACGCAGTTATGTATGCGTACAATATCCCTTAAAAATACACTCAAGCTTTCCTTTCGTTCCGGCTAGCAACAACACAACTTTTGTTGCAAACAATATTGATTGCGCGCTACCTGGCTTCGAGGAAATGTTGCAGGAGTTTCGCAGCGCTTTGTGGGGCCAAGAAAGAGCTGGAATATGAACGGTTCTCCCTTTCATACAGAATGAGATTACCCCCCCTTGCTCACGCAGTAGTCTGTCACTTCACGAGTTACCTTAGCCCTTGTTTACTTACAGATGCTCTGAATAGTACGCGACGTACAGCGTCAGTGTTAGGGACGGTAGCGAGTAACGATTTCGAAATAAAGCAGAGGGAAGTACTAGTGACCTAATTTCAGGTACAACTGAAGCATTTATGGAGCCGGAATAGAGTAGTCGGTATAGTGACTGACTGGACGACCGAGGGAGTTCGAGTCCAGGTTATGTTCAAAAAATGATTTTCTCTTCTCCACGTCGTCCAGACCGGCTCTAAGACCCCACCCAGCCTCTTATCCAGTGGATACTTGGAGCCCTTTCTCCGGGGGTAAAGCCACAGGGGCGTGAAACTGACCACTCCGGCCAGTGCATAAGTCAAGAAAATGTGGAACTATACATCCATTCCCCCATACACCTTCATGGCTTAGTGCTTAATTAATGAAGCGTAGGAACAACTTTATCTTTTTACCTTACATCGGCATTTATCTGGAGGGTTTGAGGAAGGTCACGAAAAACATCATTCAGGATAGTTGAATTGTTAGCTTTCTGAATAAGACTCGGGAGTCGTAATCACTGCGCTGCGATTTTTTATTTTACCGCTGTATCTAGTTAGTCCACTAGCTTCAGCGAAGTCGAAAGAAACACAGGAGTCCTTAAACTCCGAAGGAGTTAAAATTTAGTTTATGTAGTCCTATTGCGAAATTTATAGGATTAAGACAGAGGAATTATTATTCTGCAATTTGTAGCTGATTGTCATTCAGCCATTTGACATTCATCTCTCGCAGTCGTTAAACAGACAATTTATATGTGAAATTAGGACGATGAAGTCCGTAATATACCAGATGCTGTCAGATGTTAAGTCTGGTTAGGCTTCACAGGAATCGATGGGCTTTCTTTTTCTTTTTCTTTTTCTTTTTGCTTTCATTGATTATGACTCAGGAGCAAGAACAGTTCTCCTTTGCCTTCATCTCTGTCTTCTTGCTAGACAACTACAAATATTCTTATGTCTGGTGTCTCTGTATACACTAAGTCATCATGGGTACCTCTAAGCCGCTTAAATGTAAGGGGTTTCAGTAGTTTCCTCTACCGTGGCCCGTCGTCTGCGACCTGTTGGCGACCGCTCAACGGCGCCAAGGGACAACTACTGTCGCGCGCATCAAAACAAGTCCTTTTTTTCAAACACAATAATTCCCTTGCAACCCACTTTCTCTCAAATGGTCTCATGTAACATTCAGAGATTCTTTATGCGGAGAGGAACTAATGCACGTTAAAATCAAAACATATATTTCGAAAGAGCATTTCTATTTTTTTGATTATGACGTTTCTGTAGCAGTTGAACCATTTGTCTGAGATAATAATGACCAGTGTTTCTTTATTATCTGCCTTTTTTTAACACCGTAAGAGAAAAGAATGCAAAAGGTATGATCCATATCTGTCAGTCTGTCCTGAAGGTTTCATGTTTAAACTTGTAAAGCGGCCGACAGATTCTGACGAAATATGATATGAACATATATATATTACTGGACTCACAGTAAATTCGTATTTTTTTAATTTTTTTGCAATGAGTAACCGGATTCGACGGGCTCACGATTTCACGAGGTGCGTGCATCACTAGCGCCAGTGAGGGAATATAGATAGTAACTATTGTAACAAATAATACACATTAAAACTACTGTTACTGTCTATATATCTATTTTTTTTTCACTGGCTCTACAGCCCCCTCTGGCCCTGTTCTCTGATTTTTCAGTTTCATGATCATTTTACAAACCTTAGGATTCCTTGGACGAGTGATCAGCCCCTCGTAAGGCCTCTACTTGAACACAGGAAAACACAGACACAAAATAAACGCATACACATACCAAACATCCATGCCTTGTGTGGGATTTGAACCCACGATCCCGGCTTCCGAGGAAGCGAAGTCAGTACCAGCCACATATATCCTAATGCAGAAGATATTTCTCCGATATATGTGTACTGTTGTATCAAATTATACGGCAACACATTCGAGAAGACAGTAAATTTCATAGTCATCTTTGGGAAAAATCATTGCAATCATATTAACAATAAGAAACGTGTTGACAACAGTATCCAAGTATGGATAAGAATTAAAGTAATCACAATGATTAATTTTTCAGCAGTATAAAATGTGCATCTATTCGAATACGAATTCAGAGCGTCAAGTTGCAAAGAAAGCACAAGGGAACTGTCTGCACTTCGGTGTGGATTGTGCCTTTCCTGTGCTCTTCAGTAGTCACCCTGCCCCAAATGGCCGCGCCATAACTCAAGCGGTTAGTCACTGGCTTCCCACAGCGGCGGCCCGGGTTCGATCCCGGGTCTGGTCAAGTGGGATTTATGGTGGAAAAAGTGGCCCTGGGGCGGATTTTCTCCGAGTACTTAGGGTTTCCCCTGCCAATCTTCATTCCATCAAATTCTCCATCATCATAATCACCCGGAGCAGGCTACAATAGGCCAATCAGTGGCCGTCGTGCCGAGTAAACCCAATTGGACTCCACCCCCACTAAGCGAATTAAAAAAAAATACTCTGAAACAAGTTAGCTTACCAATATAGTATCAGAAGTGGCCGCGGTACAAGGGACATAGTCCCACCCCACTAGCAATAAAAAAAATATCAATATAGTACTATCTTGGTTGGTTTGTCAGCTTGTTAGACGTCTAGGAGTCTTAGATAGGAGGGAATTAAATAAAAATATGTCTTAATGAAGTATTAACACGTGAACTGATTAGAAGTAGTTCAGAATAGGGACCTAGTTGCAGACTTCGAAGGACTTACGACGAAATTCTTGTCCATGGTTTGGTTGGGAATTTACAGAACACATAGACGAGAGGACAATTTGAACTTGCGCCTATAACATGCAGGAACGGCCTGAAAGGTACGAAATGAAATACACGGTTTAAGACAGGATTCAATGGCCGTTTCTCTGAATATATTTACGAAATTACGGTTTCATAAATGAAGGGAATTTCTTGAGCAGCTAAAGAAAGAACTTGCACCGCAGACCAACACACACAAAACAACAAATAAGGCCTACTGAAATGACACAGGATAATCTTATTATTAGGCCCTACAAATCCAGAAAGGTAATGTAAAGCTGTCCCTGTAAGAGGCCGTGAAAGTCCATAGGGTTGTGAGAGGTCGAGGTTCCCACATTTTCTAGACGATCGGCTCATTGATGGCGGTGAGGTTGTCAGCCTTCCACGCCGGCCGCACTTTACCCCCAAGAATATTCCTGGTACTCATTTCCGTTAGAGGCTGAGTCGACCCCCAGGCCCATAATGCAGCTGGAAGGATTAGGTTAATTGAAAAATTCATTTAACTCATCGGGATTCGATCCTGCCACTTTCTGGTTTGTAGCATAGTGCCTCAATCAATTATGTTACTGCGTGCCTCATTCCAGAAAGAATAAAGAAAAATCAGTGGAGAAACTAACGAGATTACAATAAAGTAAAAGTACGTAATAAAATTAGCCTTCTGACTGAGCATTGTTCCATTAATTGATTAACAAACATCTCTGACATTCCATCTTACATGCAACACTAATTTAAAAACTGTTTGAAAATCACTGCATACTATGAGTCTTTTAACCCAATTTAAAACCACATTGTACACTACACGTTTCGACAGCTAGTGGTCATCATCAGGCGTACAGTGGGCATAGAGGTAAAGCTCAACGCATTTGTTGAAGTCTAAAGGAAAGTGAGTTGTCACAGCACCAGTCTCTCTAGCCGTAGGGAAAGAGCCCGAGTCATTAGTGGGTAGATGACTCTATAGGCCTTAGGAGAGGTTCGAAAACTACAGCATGTTCCTTTGCGGGAAGTCAAACTCAGGTATTCCAGCACGTGGTCAAACAATTTGAAAAAGTCGATGATTTACCAAACACAAGACAAGGAAACACCGTAGAGTCCGGTGACCCACACTGAATTTCGAAGGCCAAAGTGCGATCCAGATTTCGATACCCCTTGTTATGACTACGTCGAAACTGTTGCATCGACGTCAGGACGAAACGCTCTCCATTCGGAAACTGCTGCTTGTGTGGCTGGGGAATTGATCAGCTAAGCGCGCCACAAATTCAGAATTCATATAAAGTAGAACGTCCACAAGTCCATTACACTAAGGTTCAATTATTTACAGCACGGGGCTCCACTTTGCCAGCCATAAACCTGGGTCTCCATTGTATCCGTAGCTTTACCTGCAGAGAATTGCCCATTGCTCAAATAACAACAGCCTTAAACCTTCAAACATTTTCTGGCTCAGTACATTTCCGACCAGTGCATCCTGGGTCTATATTGATAGAAGAAATGTTAGGTTCCATGCTACATAGCTTACAGATGCACGCCTTAACTCACAGCTTTTTATTCATTTAATCTTTGTCTATTTAATGATGCTTTTAACAGTTCTGATTAGGAGTGGTGAATGATAGGATGATTAGTGAATAATTAATTTGGAAAGATTGAGTTGTTGTACAATTTCAGATACTATCCCACCCTTCGCCTGGAGGGACTAAGGAAAACCACAAATAACCTCAGCGTGTAGAGTATGTGTATTTCGATGTGACACGGTATGAAATAAAGGGCCAGATAAAGTTGTCCCTGTGCTTAACTTATTAAGCACTGCGCTATGAAGGCTTATGGAGGGTGAAGTATAGATCCACATTTTCTTGACCTTGGCACTAGCTGGAGGTGAGTGGTCAGCGTAACACTCCTGTCGCTTTACCTCGAGGAAAGTGCCCCAGAGCCGGCCAGGACGACGTGGAGAAGAGATACACTATTATGCTTGCAATTTCTCTTAAATACTATGAAAGTTTAAATGCAGAGAAAATGTTTCCATCTTACCAAGGCCAGGGGGTGTGACATCACGGCCTCCAACTGACGAATCCACATTCTGCTCACAGAAAAGAAAAAGAAAAAGATTAATTTTAGGAAATAAATCACAAAAATACAGGATCTGAAATTCTCACATATGTGAGAATATGTGGCATCAGACGAAGAGAGACACCAAAAACTGATGCCGGAAGCAGCGTCATCAGTAGCGACTTGAAGCACAGAGCAAATGATGCTCGAGATGGTTCAAGTTCGTATAGCAGCAGGCGTGACCAGAGTGGTTTGAACGGCTGCTGTACTGCGATGTGGAAAGCAAATGGAAAAACTACCACATTATCACTTTTCCTGGATAGTCTCTTTCCAAAAACAGAGATACCATATATGCGAGATGTTTCCTCTGGAGGCAAAACAATCCGGAGGTAAACTACTCCCCCAATCGGATCTCCGGGGGGGAGTGTTTCTAGAGGAAATGTCATGCAGGCGTTACAACAAGAAAAAGTGCGAAGATCAGAAGAAACAGCATGGATACAAGATTGGAACATGGAATGTCAGGACCTTGAATCAAGCAGGAAAATTGGAGAATTTGAAAACGGAAATGCAGAAGAATGAAGTGTCTGTGCTAGGTGTCAGCGAAGTGCGGTGGAAAGGACAAGGTGAAATAAGAAGCGGTGATTATACAGTGTATTATTCCGGAGGTGAACGGGCTGAAAGAGGTGTGGCAATAGTGGTGCATAAAAGTGTAGTGAGGAGTGTTGTTAAGAAGATTGCTTGTAATGACAGAATTATTGCTCTGAAGTTAAAGGCGGAACCGGTAGATATACTGATTATACAAGTGTACATGCCAACATCAGAGTATGAAGATGATGAAGTGGAAAAAGTGTATGACACAATTGAAGAAATTCTTCAGGAAGATGGAAGAGGAGACACAAACAGCATCATATTGGGAGACTGGAACAGCATTGTTGGAGATGAACCATATCAGAATATTGTTGGATCACATGGACTAGGAAGACGGAATCACAGAGGTCAAATGCTTATTGACTTTTGTGAACGAAATGGATTGATTGTTACCAACACTTGGTTCAAGAAGCCAAAGAGAAGAATTTACACATGGAAGGCACCTGGGGATTGGAAGAGGCATCAGCTGGACTACATCCTTGTGAAACATCGATTCAGAAACAGTGTGAAGGATGTGAAGACGCTTCCTGGGGCAGACATTGACTCTGACCACAACTTGCTGGTTGCCAAGTTCCGAACCAGGTTGAAGAAAATTATAGGATTTCGAAAGCGCAGACCCAGATGGGATTTGGAGAAGTTATATGCTCAAAGACAAAGCGTGCAAGAGACTCTAGAAGAGAAACTCGGTGCAATTGAAGGTGAAAGCGGAAATGCTGAAGCGCAGTGGAACGATATAAAAGAATGCATGTTAGATACTATCAGTGATTTGGTAGGTAAAGTTGAGAAGATAGCAAGAAAACCATGGGTTACACAGGAGATGATGAGTAAAATGGAGGAGCGAAGGAAATGGAAGAATGTCAACAATGAAGAAGGCAGGAGGAAATACAGGAGACTGAGGAATGAATTGAAAAGAGCCACGGACAGGGCCAAAAAGGAATATCTTGAGAAGATATGTAATGAGATTATGGAATTTCAAAGAACAGGCCGTTATGATTTGATGTACATGAAGACAAAAGAACTAGGATGGAAAGAGAATCATGGGATTCAAAATGTTGGCATCGAAGACTCCCAGGGGAATAGAATAGTAGATCAGAGGCAAGTGCTGAAAATTTGGGAAAATTATATTTCAGAACTATATGATCGACCTAATCGGCCAGAAACCTTAGAAGTTGAACCGGAAGAAGAAGTAGATACAGACGAGAAAGGACCATATATTTTACAAAGTGAGGTGGAAAAAGCTATCAAGGAAATGAGGAAGGGAAAGGCTACAGGAGATGATGATGTACCTGGAGATGTGCTCAAGTTACTGGGAGAAGGTGGTTTGAAAACACTGACAAAACTAATGAACACCATATATGAAAGTGGAGAGTGGCCCAAGGACTTTACAGAAGTTACAATGATTGCCTTAAAGAAAAAGACAAAAGCTACAAAATGCAGCGACCATCGCACAATAAGTCTTATTGCACATACAGCAAAGATAATAGCAAAGATACTTAAAAGAAGAATTGAAAGGAAAATAGAGGATGTACTTGGAGAAGATCAGTTTGGATTTAGAAGAGGAAAAGGAACCAGGGATGCAATTGGGATGATGAGAATTATAGCGGAACGAACTTTGGAGATAGATGAAGAACTGTGTGTTTGCTTCATAGACTGGCAGAAGGCATTTGACCGGGTAAACTGGACCAAATTAATGCAGATCCTGAAAGAAACAGGTATCGATTGGCATGAAAGAAGATTGATTAGCAAATTGTACATGGATCAGAAAGTTAGAGTACGACTGGACAGGGGGGAGACAGGAAGTGTGCAGATTGGAAGAGGAGTTCGACAAGGATGCTGTTTATCACCAATTCTGTTCAACTTGTACAGCGAATGCCTTACCAAGGAAGCTCTGGATGGGCTCGGTGACTTCAAAGTAGGAGGGCAAATTATTCAAACTGTGAAATATGCAGATGACCTTGTGTTAATGGCTAAGGAAGAAACTGTGCTACAGGGCATGATTGATAGACTAATTGAAATTGGAAGGTGCTATGGCATGGAAATGAATGTGGAGAAAACAAAAGTAATGAAAATTTCGAGACAACCAACCCCAGTCACAATAAAGATAGACCAAAAACAAGTGGAGAATGTGAAATGTTTTAAATATTTGGGTAGCTTGTTAACAGATGATGGAAGGTGTACTTGTGAAATTAAATCCAGGATTGCCATGGCAAAAGCTGCATTTAGCAAGAAGAAGAATCTTTTTACCAGCAAATTGGACTTAAATTTGAGGAAGAAACTAGTGAAATGCTACATTTGGAGCATAGCTCTGTATGGGGCTGAAACATGGACACTTAGGGCAGTAGATCAGAAACATCTGGAAAGTTTCGAAATGTGGTGTTGGAGAAGAATGGAGAAGATCAGTTGGACCGATTATGTGAGAAATGAAGAAGTGTTAATTAGAGTCAGTGAGCAGAGGAATATCCTACATGAAATAAGAAAACGGAAGGCTAATTGGATTGGTCATGTTTTACGCAGAAACTGCCTTCTAAAAGAAGCTATCGAAGGAAAGATAGATGGGCGGATAGAAGTGACAAGAAGACGAGGAAGAAGACGTAAGAAGATGCTGGATGACCTTGGGGACAGAAGAGGATACTGTCATTTGAAGGAGAAAGCTCTAGATCGCATTAAGTGGAGGAATTGTTTTGGAAGAGACTGTGGACCTGTCGTCTTGACAGATTACTGATGATGATGATGTGCCTATGCAGAAATATACGTTCTAGGATATAACACCGTGCACTATCGTGAAACTCGACCGACATTTCGGAGGAACAGACCTGTTTGACTTTTGCTTCTTGCTGGTTTGACACTTCTCTTATTCTCAGACACTGAAGATGTAGGTGATAATTTTCTATGAAACGTCGGTTGGCTTTCACCGCACTGCACGGTGATATATCCCAAAAGATAGAACTTTCGAACATATGAAAGGTGAGTCCATTATATACACACTCACAACATTAAACTAAACTAAACTCCGTGGTTTTAGTCCGCAAGCGAATTACACCGACCGAGCGGCCGCTGTCCCTCACAGTCTTCAGCCCACTTCCTTGTAACACAATGCGGTCGGAGCGTGAAGTTAGCCACACACCTCACGTACTACCAAAATATGGACCCCCATACTGTCTGTTCTCTACTTACTAAAGAAAATGGCCCACCCGGTAAGGCTTATAAATTTTATTCGTGTAGTGAGGCTTCGAATCTCTGTCGAAACACCAACTATACTGAGAGGCGTGTTTACTGGGTTTGTGCAGTCCCTTCAGACAAATACCGGGATAGTATCTTAAAGTAGGTCACGACCGCATCCTGCAGAAGTCTTTCCAATTTATTATTCATTGCACGCCCTATAGCTGAGACAATGAGGACACCATTAAATAAATTATGAACAGAAGCATAAATAGCATTGCTCTCACTGCATATACGTATATGCATCCTCAGCCCTCAGTGATCAGATATAAACTTGAGTCATTCTCCCAAGTACGGTTTCCACTACGCATAACTTACTGCTGTGAATACATTTATGTTCATTAACCCAGACAATGAGATAGCCGAACTGGAGAATAAAAAACAGTAATAAAGCCCACATGCAGACAGACTTGCCGTGATGCTAGATTTATGTCCACGAGCTGGTGATTTGTGGTTTATTTTTCTGCGCTGTATCCAGATTACATCGCGTCGAATGGTATTATGGCTGATGAATGATGCATTGCGGAGGATTAGGAAAACTCCGTCAAGGACTAACCGACGTACTATCACGGCATTTGCTTGGAGGGGCTGAGGAAGACGGCGAGAAACCTCAGTCAGGTTAGCTGGGGTTCCGGCCCAGTACGAGTCCTGAGCGGAACGTGAGCCAGGTTAGCGACTGGTTACGGGCTGGACCACCGAGGAGTCGGAGTTCGAGTGCCGGTAGGGTCAAGAATTTCTCTTCTGCACGGCGTCCAGACCATCTCTGGAGCTCACTCAACCCCTTATCCAATGGGTAGCTAGGGTTCTTTCCCCGGCTCTAAAGAGGCCGGGGCGTGAAGCTGACCACTCACCTCCAGCTAGTGCAGAGGTCAGAGAAACACGGATCTATACACCCACTCTCCCATGGCGTAGTGTTTAATTAGTTAAGCACAGGGACAACTTTGTCTGTTACGATTCTAGAGTATTATCTCTACGCTAACCGGCCCGGTAATGTCTGTTCCATGACAAGGAGCTTCGGAATTTGTATTCTTTAACAAAAGCTTGTATGGGGATTACATTAAGAAAGAGATGGGCGAGGCATGTAGAAAATATGACAAAGACTTGAAAAATGTATACAGATTTAGTGGGGAAAACACAAGAAAAAAGAAGCCGCTTGTGAGATATATGCAGACAAGAAAATAATATGAAAACAGACACGACAAAATAGAGTTTCCTGTCAACTGAGCAGTTTACTCTTTCAAAGTGGTTGTACTCATATTATAACTATGCTAATTGGGAATATATTTTGGGCACCCTGTCCTAAACAAATCAATTCTTCGTCATAAAAGTTTGCTAAAAACCAGAGTAGCTTGCATTACGTCTGCTGGACAGCACGTCGGAATTTTTTAAGGCTTGTAGAACATAGGAACCTACTGTAAATTACGGCTGGAATCTTAATCCAGGTTCGTAATCCTGCATCTACGGACATAGGTCTGCTCAGAGCTGGCAGATTTCAAGAAACAAAAGAGTTTTTGCCCCTTCCCCATGCAGTTCCTCTGACAGACATGGCTTCCAGTTTCGTATCATCTGTTCCTCTTCACAATAGACGGTTACAAGCTTATCATTTATCATTGTACGTACGCCATTAAAAAAAAGGGGGGGGTATGTTTCTCATTCCGCTTCTTTTCAAGAATTTGACGTCATACGCGTTTTGCTGGAAATGCAGGGCTAGGAGATAAAATTAAATTTGGAACAAGATTCGTTCACTGAAATAAATGCCAAAAACAGGATATATGTTCTAGAACGTCGCTTCACGCCGAAATCATTAGGACCAGATCAGTTATGTTGATGACGCAGACCAAAGTTCAGATGAAATTAAAATTTAAAATATTTTGAACGAAATTAGAATAATGACATTCTCGCTAACCAGTGCGGATAGCGTTCCATAGCAATAGTTCTCATGGATATCATAAAAATATTTGTAGTCCGTTCACTGGTTTTAATGCAATTTTCTAGTAGATTCTAAAAGGTTCTGACGATGGTGTATATATAATACTCAGAATTACTCGTTTTTTTTTTGGACTTTGTCCGTTGTCCTGTATTCTGGAAAGTAGGAAACACAACGTTTCGGAAACTGGCTCTGTAGTGAATGCGACAGGAGTTTTCCGTTGATTGAGTTTAGGTCTTTCTAAAGGACCCAAAAGAGTAGGTGTCTTCCCCCCGCCCCCACCCCACCTAAAGACGGAAACATATCCAGTTTCTAGAATACCGGACGATAGACAAAGTCCAAAAACCCAACAATTCTGAGTAAAATTTTCTGTTTTGTGCTAACCAATAAGTCTAACGTAACATAACAGCAAATTGTATTTTTAAAATTAATTCTGATTAGAAATCTGAACAGAGATTATTTTCCATTATGTACAGTTTTTTTGTAATTACTCGTAATTCTGAGCTAAACAGAGAGTTCTTATTCACTTTTTTATTCTTCCTAGTGTTCTTATAATTTTTGTCAACCATTATATCTGGGAAAGAACGCTTTATGAGTGACAAATGTCATTCTAATTTAAATAACGGCATTCAGTTCAAATAGCGTAATTTCATTTACGTTCGTAAGTCTCAAATATGCAAAGAACACACAACAACAAAAATATTTCGAGCGTTAACAACCCTCAGAATGTAATTTTCATGATACACTTACTCCATATAGTAACAAACAACTTTATTGTACATTCTACAGGGGAAAAGTGAGAATTTGTTAAGCTCTTTTATCAATCCTGCTTTAGGGTCCGGAGTTGTGCCTGTGATGTATGAATGTGAGTGGACAGAGCGCTCTGTGGTTTCCTCACTCTCTGTAAGCAAGAGCAGACTAACATGGGGGTTCCCCGCCGTCTCCTGCACAGAACAGCCACTGCATGTGGCACGACAACCTTAGCGTAACCGTAAACAGCTCAGCAATTGATACCGCGATACAGAGGTCAGCACTGCTGCTCCGTACATAGATTTACGGTTCCAAGGTAGGGTATCATGGTTACATATCTTCGTCTTCTTCTTCAGTACCTCCTGGAAAATTCGGAGCAGTTCTTTCAGGTGAAACAAGGCACCATCTTGCCAAACTCTTTCCTCATTATTCACACCGACATATAAAAAAACAAACTCCATGGCCTGTAGTCCGCAAGTGAACTATACTGACCGAGCGACCGCCGCTTGTCGGCGAAGTTAGTGTCAACTTTTGCAGATAGAGGGTGTCGCGTGGTCAGCGCAACGGATCCCCACGGCCGTTAATCTCGGTTTTCTAGACGGGAGCCACCGGAGCTCCTCAATTATCCTCGCGATGCTGAGTGCACCCCGTCCCAGACCCACTACTTCTCAGAAAATCTGGTAGGGCCGGGAATCGAACCCAGAACCTCTGGATCTGTAGCCAGGAACTCTGACCACTAGACCACATGAGCGATCTTCATAACCGATGAATATTAAGTATTGTCGTGTATAAAAAAAGAAAATAACTAAAACGCTTCATGAGCTTAAGTGGCTTGTACATAGTTTCTTGCCTTTTTTGAACAAGAAATGCTCTGATACTATGAATGAGCACTCTGTGTTTGGACTTATTGAACAACGTCCAACTGTCTCGTATTTCCAAGCGAAACTGACCTATACTTTCAATTTAAAATGTAGCAGAAGTCAAGGTCAATGAAAAGTTTTGATACTGTAAAGGACAGAAATAATGTCTATGATCACTTTTTTGAATTAGATGTAAACTTAGCACGGTTCGCTACAGTAGTGAGTAGATGACGTACGGTCTTTCGTTTCATATGCAGGAAACACAGGATTATTTCCTCTAGCGTTGTCTTGTGACCTTTCAGTAGACCCGAAAGCGGGTTAAGATTCTGGACTTCCGTGCATGATTACACGTCACTTCCTCTTTCCACTCATTGCCAGCACTCAAACGTCCAATATCAGTAATTTAAAAGGCCAACATATTGTTACTAATTCTGTTTTACAAAAGTCTCAATTACTTGAAAGATTTCACTTAAAATAAGTGTTCAAAATGTCCTCCGTGTAGTTCAATGCACGTCTTGATACATCTCGTTATGGACCGCCGCATCCATTGAAAGATGCCGAGGTAGATGCAGTTAGTCTGACAGGCATCCACAATGCGATGGTGAAGTGCCTTTTCGTTGTCAACAGGAGCTGCATAAAGGGATTTTAGATGCACCACAGGTAAGAATCCAGAGGATTCAAATCTGTCAACCGTGAAGGACATGCAGTGGGTCCTGTACCTATCTCTAGGTCATGTCAGGTGTTACTGAGAACATCTCGCACGGCATGGCTAAAATGTGCCGGAGTACCATCATGCAAGTACCACATACGTGTTCTGCTTCCAGTGGCACATCTTCCAGTAGGTTTAGCAGGCCATGTAAGAACAAATCTCGGTAGTGGTTGCCTGTAAGACGATGTGGCAAAACATGCGACTTGCCAAACAATCACCAAGAATTCCTGCCTAAGTACTAGTGCTGAACTGCTGCTGGTGTCTTCATAGTATTCATTCAGCTGTAGCTCACAAAACTAATGTTTTCGGACTCGTGTTGATTTGGACTTTTTTCTTGTATTGTTATGTGGAACTCGTGTCCAATATCTGTCCGCATCTTTCAGTTACATCCCGTATGTGTATGTACTTATACATGTGTGTATACAGGATGTCCCAGGAGGAATGGACCAAACTTCGGGAGGGTGTTCCTTATGTTAAAGTATGCCGATACAACCCAAAACACCTATGTCCAAAGTTGAACGGTTACGGAGATAATGGCCAGAGAAGTGTCAAACTTTGACCGGTGTTACACACTTGTTGATTACAAAATACATATTAAAACTGGCAGGAATATGTGGATTCTGTAATGTTAATAATGTACGTAACATCAAACTAACTTGTGAGTGACGGAAAGCCATAAAATTGAAGTACGAAATACTCGCTCGCCATGTCATAATTGTCCTTGGGGTTTCCAAGCACTATACATGACACATGACTGGCGAGCGATGACGTAATATGGCTGCGCTATAACCCGACCACATAACTGTAAACCATTCACAGGAAATCTCTTTTGGAATTTCGTTTCCATTATCTCATGTGGATTATTATGGAACCACGTATGCACATTTCGTAAATTATTTACACCATCCAGGGTAAAAGACGCCTCATCACTGAATAAAATGACGCTTAACAGTTCGGGATGAACTTTTTATCCAGTGGCACAAATCCATACGCTGTGCATGGTCGCCTGGTTCCAGATGTTGTACCATTTGATCATGGTAAGAATAACTCTTCATGATGTAAAGTTTGCCACACCTGAATACGTGATACGCCGATGCGAGAGGCGATTCTACGAGTGATAGACGCGGACTTCACTGAACAATATCAAGAATGTGCTCTCGTGTGTCTATCATTCGTACATCCTGCCTTTCAGAGTGCACAGAAACACTTGCAAGAGAACCAGTATCACGCAATGTCTGGTGAATTCGCGTAAATACACTTCGAGATGGAATCCTTCGATCGGGAAAACGCCTTTGGTATTCTTCAACAGCAGCACGTGCATTGCGACCGCAAAATCCACACACAAAATGCATATCACAATATTCCACGTGTGAAAACACAAAAGGCATTTCAGCAACTCATCACACAACTAATTTACCACCCATTCACGACCCCGCCGCAACGTAAACTGTAGGTTGCGCATGAGATCACGGCTAGTGTGACATCACCACACTCAAGTACAAACAGATAACAGTCACAGCTGACTGTCCACAGTGCGTGGACCTGCAAGAAGACCACACTTTTCTCGGGCCATTATCTCCGTAACCGTTCAACTTTGGACATAGGTGTTTTGGGTTATATCGGCATACTTTAACATAAGGAACACCCTCCCGAAGTTTGGTCCATTCCTCCTGGGACACCCTGTATAATCTGTATATGTATATACAGAGTGTCCCAGGAGGAATGTGCCAAACTTCGGGAGGGTGTTCATATGTTAAAGTATGCCGATATAACCCAAAACACCTATGTCCAAATTTGAACGGTTGCAGAGATAATGGCCAGAGAAGTGTGAAACTTTGACAGGTGTTGATCAACACTTGTTGATTACCAAATACATATTAAAACTGGCAGGAATATGTGGATTCTGTAATGTTAATAATGTACGTAACATCAAACTAAGAAGTGAGTGACATGAAGCCATTAAATTGAACTACAAAAAACTCGCACGCCATGTCAAAGTTGTCGTTAAGAGTTCCAAGCACTATACATGACAAATGAATGGCAAGCACTGACGTAACATTGCTGACTGCGCGTTCTGGTATGCGAGTGTATGGGGCTAACGTGAGCTGTCGTCACCAGACTCAAGGACAAACATAGATAAGACGTGTCAGCTGACAGGTACAGTGCGTGTAAACGCCAGAAGACCACATTTTTCTCAGGCCATTATCTCCGTAACCGTTCAACTTTGGACATAGGTGTTTTGAGTTATATCAGCATACTTTATCATAAGGAACACCCTCCCGAAGTCTGGCACATTCCTCCTGGGACACCCTGTATAAAAGTAGGTATGTATATACGTCTGTCGCTTCGCAATGTTCTATCTGCTACGTCTCCCTGTGCATTCAGACTCATTAATTCAATTGCCTTCAAATTTCTCTGTAACTGACACAAAACATCAATGTGTTAAATTAGTAGTGACACACAGAAATCTATCTTCCTCCAAACTATACTTCACTTGTCTCAGAATGGTTATTTCGGACCTGAAAAGAATTCGATAATCTATCTGAGGCCTGCATTACTCTTGACCTCTCCCTGTCTTTGCCTGTTTAACATATTTTGGTTTATAAATAATTGAAACGGGAGGGAACTAGATCCAATTATGTAATTAACTGAACCAGTTCAGGATATTCCGCTAGGGAGAATGAGTTAACATAAGAATTCTTAATCTAGAGCATGAGAGGATATCATGCATGCGAATCTTGAATAATTCTGCTAGAGAGCTGTTAGGTACTTCTTTGAAACCTCATAAAATTCTACAAAGTACCCTTGTATACAAACTTGCCCAGGTTATGTAGTAGCTACGTTAAAAGACCGCAGTGTGACTTACTTAATGGTATAAGAGATAAAATGTTAATCAATAGTAATGCGCCATACATACACAGCCGATTCGAGAGGCAACGTGGTCTTAGGCTAGGAACACATACAGCGACATCTGTCGTACGACGTCCTTACGGTTGATGTCGCATCAACTAGCACTAGAATACAAATTGTAGTCTTAGCTTTCATACGTAACGACATGCGACATGTACCGTACGACAGTCGGAGAGCAAAGAAATGTATTTGGTCGCTCTAGTGTGAAAAGGAGGTCGTACGGCAAAAAAACTGTACGACATTTTTCCATACGACCGATGTCGCTGTGTGTGTTCCTAGCCTAAGGCTAAGGCTCGAACACTGGGATCGTGGGTTCGAATCCCACTCAACGCATGGATGTCTGTGTGCGATTATTCTGCGTTTGTCTTGTTCTGTGTATAAGTAGAGGCCTTGCGACTGGCTCATCCCCCGTCCAAGGAGTCCTACCGACTGGGCACAGGATCAAAAAACTGAAAAAGAGGCAAGACCCAACAAAGGGTTATAGATAGATAGAGAGACATATTCTCTCATCAATCGTTTGTAGCCCGCGTGATCTACACTTCCTCCTAAGATTCTGGTCCGCGCCCGTACACTGCTCCAGAATATAGCATGTCCATAAATGATTGATACAATTTTAATTTGTTATACTAAGATAAGTATTACACTTATGCAGTTGTAACTAGTATCAATTTGAATGACAAACTCTGAGAGTTTTACATACCCTAAAAACTGGTCTTCTCTGGGGTGTGTGACAAAACTTGTGTATGTAGTTCTTACTTCACTATGCATGCTATTTATCTCGCCAATCTCAAACTTCTTGAAATTCATCACTCACCAGTATCAGAAGAGATCACGAAAAAAAGGGTACAGCTATCTCCGTAACAGGTCGTGGAGGTTCACAGGGTTGTGAGACGCCGAAGCTCCCACATTTTCTAGACAATCGGCTCACAAATGGCGGTGAAGTTGTCAGCCTAACTCGCCGGCAGCCCTTTACCCTTAAGAAGAATCCTGGTAATCATTTCCGTTAGAGGATGAGTCGACCCCAGGGCCACTGTGCTGCTAGAAGGATTAGGTAAATTGAAGAAAGAATCCAATGACCTCATCGAGAATCGAATCCGTGACCTTCTGGTTTGTAGTATAATACCTCAACGAACTACGCTACAGCATTAACGGTATAATACATTTCATGAAATTAATCTGCTCGAAATTTAGTCATGAATAATGATGACTACTCATGTGCTAAGGGTGACGAACGTTGAATTCCACTTAACTTCTAAAAGGGACAGAAATATATCTGTAAGATCTGAGGTTTTCCCGACGGTGACTATGAAGAAAGCCGTCTTCTGGGATGTGGTGCTCTGTAGAAATTATGTTAACCGACGTTTCGGAGAAACGTATCGCCTCCATCTTCAGGGCAGAAGACAAGAAGGAATTCGCGAGCGAACCAGCAGAGCAGGTGAAGATGGAGGCGATACGTTCCTCCGAAAAGTCGGTTAACACAATTTCTACACGGCGCCACATCCCAGAAGACGGCTTTCTTCTGAAGTATATCTGTTTTCCATAGCGTCCGGAACGGTTCTGGGTCCTGTTGACCTTCCTATTCTTATTCCTCTAAGGTCAAACGGAAGAAACGTGAAACTGCCATTCACCTCCATACAGCGCCTGTCGTTCTAAGATAGTTGCAATCTGCCACATTTCAAATCGTTTATTAGCTATTCTCGCAGGTCCTCGAGTTTGTGCTGCCTTTTGATGACTTGTGCTTTAATTTCTGCACAAGAATCCTTGATAACTGCTAGAAGCGCTTCCACCATTTTCTTCATAGCATTTGTTTTTTTCTAACAAATTAATTTTTCTACTGAGAATGAGATGTTTTCAGCACAGAGACACAAACGTAGCTCATAATAATTACCTTAACGGCATTTGTGCAGAAAAATATTTGAGAATTCCGTCACATTCAGTGGAATTCATCTCCGTTTCTTCTGATGTGGCTAAAAACCACGTAGTTCTGCTTACTGCCACTGCCTCTCTTACTTACTCAGCACCATAAACACTCATCTAGGGCAATGGCTAGTTGTTTCGTGAGGACAGACACAGTTTACTGCAGGTACGGAGACTTTAAATGCTCCTGTACAATGACGAATCGAAACCAATAGAACTATGTAACTTCATAATATGCCTGTTTATCAGTCGCCAGTGCAGAATTCCGGCATCTCAGCCTCTCCCTCTTTGTATCTTGCTTCTAGGTAGAGCTTTACTGCTATTAACTAAATTAATTACGCGTAGGCTAAGCTCCGAAAATCGATCTGCAGGTTTACGTTTAATTTAACTTTAATTGAATCAGTTAAGAAGCTCACTACATTGCGCAACTACAATCGATTTAATCGGATAATCGAAAGAAATTAAATAATATGTAAGATTTGAGGTTTTCATGGCGGTTACTATGAAGAATTCCGTCTTCTGAGATGTGGCGCAGTGTAGATCTTGTGTGAAACGACGTTTCGGAGGAACGTATCACCTTCATCTTCAGGGTAGAAAAATATGCGAGCGGGGAACCAGTGTAAGTAGGTGGTTGCATTCTGCAGCACAAGAACTACACGGCGCTACATCCCAGAAGACAGTATTATTCAGTTAAATAATAAATAAACTAAATGCTACTGGGTTATATATAATATTAATCCCTCAGTGGCACCGTGCATGTATTCACTCATATTTGTAGCGCTGTAATACACATTAATAAATGAACATGGAATATTTCCAACGTTTTATATCACAATGAGGGGACAACTGACAGATATAAAGGAGATTAGAAATTCTTACAGAATATTAGAGACCCTCCCGGAAGGAGATGAACCGGGGGGGAAACGAATAGTATAAGAGAGAGAAATATTATGATGAACTTTAGAAGTTGAAGTGTGAGTCATTGGGCTAGTACTTTTTATAAGGGCTTTTTGTAAATATGATATTAAAACGTCGTGTAGCACCGGGATTTCGGCCAGCTGGGTAACTATAAACTACACCATGAAAGTTAAATATAAGCTTGAGTCTACTAAGGATCCGAGTATATTTGTTTCGTCTAAGGATTTCGTTTGTTTACCTTCGTAGTTCACTGTATGTATTAGGGACGTCTTTTAAGAAACCTGGGAAAGAGAAACATGTTCGGACAGTTGAAGAGTATATTTATTTGATCTGCTAGTATCCGTTACTATAAATGATGTTCTTAGCTAGAAACCGCCTCTGTGATATAGTGGTCAGAATTCCTGGCTACAGATTCAGAAGTCTTGGTTCGATTCCCAGCTCTACCAGATTTTCTGAAAAGTGGTGGATCTGGAACGGGGTTCACTCAGTCTCGTGAGGATAACTGAGGAGCTTCGGTCTAGAAACCCGAAATTACCGGCCGTGGGTTTCGTTGAGCTGACGACGCGACACCCTCTGTCCACTAAACTTGGTACTAACTTCGCTGACAAGTGGCGGTCGCTCGGTCGGTATAGTTCGCTTGCGGACTAAAAAACAACGGAGTAGTTACCTAGATGTAATACTTCAAGGGAGAAGCTAATACAGATTTCCTGACATTAGGCCTGTATCTCTTACAGCGGCTACACCATCAGTTGATTACATTATCCTTTAAAAATTGAATATCTTCTAAATAATGTATATGGAAATTCGGTTCGTACCTGCGAGGGAACGTATTACATTTCCGTTATTGTTGTTTAGACAAGCCGTCCTTTTTTATTGTGAGAACAACGCAGAACACGCAAATACACTCTGTGGGCGGAAGGCAAGTTTTTTATACATTAAAGCAGGTAGTATACGAGTATATAGAGACCTCTAGGCTTTAAAGGGTTAAGAACGAGACTAGAGAACAGAGCTGTGTATAGGTAGCGCTATAGACTTGTATTCAGAAGGTTCTCGGTTTGAATCTCGGACAGGACAACGGCTGATTTGGGATTATCGATATTTTCCTCAGTCTCTCCAAGAAAATATCGGGATAGTACCTCAGTTAGGTCTCGACAGTTTCCTTTCAAGCTCTTTTCATATTATCTGTCATCCTATCGTCTGACGCTACGCAGCCTCGATACTAAAGCTTTGTTAAACACATGGGATCCGTTATACACGAGCTTTGCTCTTATTTTAAGAGAATATTAAGAGTGACAAGAAGGGCGGTGTATGTAGTAAGAACAGAGGAACTGAGAACTTACATAACAGTTTCGTTAGAAACCGCCAGGCGTAGTACAGCTCTTGATACCGAGTTGAGCAGTGTCGACACAAATCTCGGAGAACCCGAGAGCGAAGGTGTGAAGCGTATTGAGTAGGATTCTGATAGGATCAATTGGCATGCTCCTGCGAATATAAAGGACAGAATACCGTTTCCTCACAGAAGCTACTAGTCTTCAGCTTTGCTGAACAGAATATAGAATCAATTTGGCAACAGACAGGCAATTGCTATAGCAGCAGATTAAGCGAGCTTATGTTCTAATGACCCCTTTTCACTTGTTCAGAGGGCATGAAGTTTTTCAAAGACCTTACCAGTGTTCATTTTTTTTATTTTTCTTCTTTTCTGCTCCAAAGAATGGGGATTTCGCTTTTTCGCTTCGCCGGTGATAAGTCCGGTCAGAAAGTGTTTTGCTGACACAATGCGCCCCAAATGAAGTAGAGAAGACGTTGACTCACTTTCCGGCAGACTGACTCCGCCTCAGAGCCCGACAGACACACCTGTGTTAAATGAACAATGTCAGGTCGGTTCGCGGCACATTATCATATGAATCTGAATGACTCGGGGACAGTGCTGTTTCCACCATGTGGCCGTCAGTAAGATGTCTGCAGAGAGACATGCCTGTCGCCGGGTGACACAAGGATGGTGAAGCAACCAGCATTTACCAACCTGTAATCCGCGGACGCATGTCAGCACGCCGAGTGATTTATTCCGGCCTACGGAAGCTAGATATCAATATATGTTTATACATATTGTGACGTGGACGGCGCAACAGGGAGTAGGGGTCACGTGAACTCTGCGTTTCCGCGAGTGACGTCACATACCCCCACTCCTTCCATCATTATGCATCGCTCGGTAAACACCCCTCCCCGCTAGGCTGTGACGTCATGCAACAGGGGAGGCCGTGCAGCGACTATTGCTAGACAATGCGTGGGTAGAAACACCTGACAACAATACATGATATCTGATGCCGAGCAGCAATGTGTTCTCTATGTTGTCCGTGAGCCTAAATAAAGAACAGCGAACACTATTCAGACATTGAGACAGCTACTAGAGAGAGAGTTACTACTATTCAGTATGGGTTGAAGTCCTACAGCTAAGAGTTGGGTTGTACCGAGTGAATGGCAGTGACTCCAGCAGGAGAAGTAATTGTGATACTGCAGATGGTAGTAATTGGGAAATTGTGAATTTTATAAGTGTAAGAGCGAGTGTTCAATAAATTCGCTACATCCAAAACGGCATGAAGTTATTTGTCGCGTAACATACTCATCACGTTACAATATTATTTATTATATTCCTGTCAACAAAATACTATTTCGAACAGGTAGGGCTCGCTATCAAGGACGATATGTTTCGGCACAAGTCAGCAATTACAAGTCCGTTGGTTAGTTACAAATTTTCTATCATGCACTTGGCTAAATTATTTATTAGAGAATAATACAAAAACAGACTTATGGGATTCGAACCATTGCCTTTCTGCAACTATATTTTAAGAATACGAATCATCCATAAACGGAAGTATGAAAATAATTACGTCCTTGCTAAAGCTAAAGCTATCCCTGTAACAGGCCGTGAAGGTCCATAAGGTTGAGGGACGTCGAGGCGCCTACATTTTCTCTAGACACTCGACTCACAGAAGACGGTGAGGTTGTCAGCCTTGAGTGCCGGCAGTCATTATCTCGAGGAAGCTTCCTGATACTCATTCCTGTTAAAGGCTGAGTCGACCCCAGGGCCACAGTGCGGCTGGAAGGATTAGGTCAAGTGAAAAAATCCAATGACTATCGGGAATCGCACCCGCGACCTTCCATCTTGTAGCATAGTGCCTCAATCAACTACGCTACACGCGTGCCCCTATGATGTCCTTGACTTGTGTAAAATAAACTCTAAATTATGGTAAAACTGAAACAGTTGTAAAAAGGTAATCAATAGAGTTGGAAACCTCAGGTTTGCTCCTGGAGATTGAGAAATTTACTGTGCGCATGCGTAGCAACTTTATTTTTACTCAAATCCATGGTGACTTGTCTGAGCACAGGTGATATTTACATTTGCTTCTCATAGCCGTCAGACAACTGCGACTGGGCAACAGCGCACGAATGTGAACTGTAGCTCCCTGCAGGCGACCGCGCTCAAAGTCATAAGATATGAATACTGCTCTAGTCTCTCTATTTCCATCGCTATTACTTTCTTCACTGCATCCAATCTCATCTCATTCATCTCCAGTTAATACACATAACAATACGAGAGGAAGAATGCAAAGAGTAAAGTTCCTATTAATGACATTTTCTGAATTTCAAGTCGCTTTATCTCCCCCGAGTGCAAACTTTCCCCATTACCACTTTGTTTAAGAGTTCTGGCACATTATACTCTTCTTTGGAACTAGGAGACCGAGTTTCAGGTCTCCACCTTACACTCCTGAACAAGGGCAGCTCCAATAAACTCTTCTTGGTACTGAACTCGTGCATTGGTACTAAGAAAGGAACGTGGGTATGAATTTTCGTGGAAAGAATAATTAGGGTCGCATTTCAAGCTCGGGCACTCATTATACTGTTCGCTCTAAAAATAATAATAATTGAATTCAATTCTTTCAATTCAATTCAATTCTTTATTATTAATGTGCCGAGTCAACAGCCGCAAGGCCAATTACAGATACAGCACAGTGCAGATAATAATAATAATAATAATAATAATAATAATAATAATAATTATGAAGTTATTTCTTTGCATAAGAACTACATCATGAACACCCACAAGGACATAAATCTCTATGCATGCTTTAACTTGGTACTATATGAAAGTAAGAGGTATGCTTCATCACAGGGGAGAGAGACCATACAGTCAGTGAATGAAGAGGGTAGTTCCCTCCCCCCCCACGTTTTCTGCCTGGAATTGATGTTGAAGGAACAAGTCTAAATCCATGCCAGGAATTGAAAATGAAACATGGCATATAATACTAAAATAGACAGGGAATATTAGAGAAATTGGCGTGAGGGAGTATACAGGATTCAACTGGTTCAGGACAGAGTCCAGTAATGGGATTTTGTGAACACGATAATGAACTTCCGGGTTCCAAAATAGCAGGCAAATAATTGATCGTTGAACAACAGGTATAGCTCAAAAAGTTTTTTATGCACATTTACATTCCTGCAGATAATGTCTTACTGGTATAATGCAAATTTGCAGTTCACCAATAACGAAATTTAGCTCACGGGCTGGTAACGTGCCGAACTGAGAACGCGCCATAGCTCAAGCGGTTAGTCGCTGGTTTCCCACCGCGGCGGCCCGGGTTCGAGCTCGGGTCTAGTCAAGTGGGATTTGTGGTGGACAAAGTGGCGCTGGGGCAGGTTTTCTCCGAGTACTTCGGTTTCCTCTGCCAATCTTCATTCCACCAAATTCTCTATCTTCATAATCACCCGGGGCAAGCTGCAATAGGCCAATCAGTGGCCGCCGTGCCGAGTGGACCCAGTTGGACTCCACCTCCCACTAAGCGAATTAAAAAAGTGCTGAACTCATGTGTAGACACTCACATGACATTCATATGATTGTAGCCTAGGCAAGTTATATAATTTTATTGCTTACTTACTTACTAACTCATGGAGTTGGGCTCTTCTGGAGGAGCCGCCAATTCTGCAGCTACTCAAGAATTTCCCAGCATTTTATTGAACCCGAAGGTTCATTACCGTGCTCACAAGAGCCCTCCACTGGTCCCTATCCAGAGCCAGATATATCCAATCCATACCATCCAATCCTGTCTTTCTAAGATCCATTAATATTGTCCACCCACCTACGCCTTGGTCTTCCCTGTGGTCCCTTTCATTCTGGCTTCCCCACCAATATTCTATACTCATTCGTCTCCCCCATTCGTGCTACATGACTTGCCCACCTCATCCTTCTTGACTTGATTATTCTAATTATACTTGGAGAAGAATACAAGTTATGAAGCTCCTCATTATGCAGTTTTCTCCAACCTCCTGTCACTTCATCTATCTCCGGTCCAAATATTCTCCTCAACACCTTGTTCTCAATCACCCTCAGTCTATGTTCCTCCCTTAATCTCAGAGACCAAGTTTCACACCCATGCAGAACTACAGGCAAAATTATAGTTTTGTATATTCTAATTATCATGTTCTTGGACAATCAATTATAAATACTTTACAGACCTTTAGTATATTGTTATTATTATTATTATTATTCATTTGGCGAAGAACTTACTATGACTCCTGAAGTACAGGTTTTTTTCACTTTAAATTTGTCAGACATATTGCGAAGGTTTGCACCGCCGCCATGTCTGTAACTGTGGATTCATAAACATTACATACGTAAGGACCAAACCCAACGTTTCTTGTACAATATGAAGGTAGACCCTTAATAGATAAGCTGTACTTTTCTGAAACACTTCGGTAAATATCTATCGGACTAGGCAGTATTATAACCAAGAATACCACAATATGAAATTTTACCGCCGCGGAAACCTCACATGTTACGAGTTTTAGGTACGTTTATGATATCTCTCTCTCTCTCTGCTGTAGTGGTCGAATTATTTACCGCCATCAAACCAAAAGGTAGACAAAGATTTCATGCAACCGCCGTTCTTTTCCTTTGCATTTACTTTTGGGCAGTATGTTAAGCAGTGCGAATATCCCTTCCACCTCTTATGTCCGCGTCTTGTTATTACCGGTTGGAAGAGTAGAAAGTACTAGGTTCGAATGATCTCTCAAGACATACGTGTATATCGTTCATATCAAACAGTGAAAAATCGATCATCTACTACTAACAGGAGACAACGAGACACACAGACACACAACGCAGATACTCTGGTGGTCCCCTATGCCTACTTTCTTAGCATAAAAAGGAAAGTAGGAGAATGGAGTTTGTTACATAATCGCACACGCCTTAGTGATTCAGGAAACTTTGGCAGTATAGTAATCGTTGTTCCAGAACTTCATAGAACTTCTGGAGTTCATTACTTTTTGGTGCATCGTAACACGAGAAGAGCTCCGTCCGGTATTATTTTCGCTCCAGAAGATCAATACTGTTAACACCTTTCAATTCATAACCGTAAAGAATATTATTGCGTCATGCTCGCGGAAGTGGTTCTCATTTAGAGCCCAAATGACAGAAGTGACTAAAGAGAAGGGGTTTATAGCGCGGTTAGACCTGTGGCAAATCTGGGTTACTGTGACTTTCACCTAGAGCAGTGCACTGCAGACAGCTGCAGAGTTCAGATGGAGAGGCGTGTGTACTGCAGGAGAGGGTTCTCTGTCTCGCCAGGCCATCAACATCCTCACTGCACAGTCACTATCAGAAGTATGTACTGACATGTATAACAAGTCAAATTATGACAATATATGGCAAATACTCTTATATCGAGTATACCTAACAATAAAATGGCGCCAGATGAAATTTTTCGCTGGCTCTACACCCCCCTTGGGCCCTGGCCTCTAATCTTCCTGTTCATGATCATTTTACAGATGGTAGGACTCCTTGGGCGAGTGATCAGATTGTCCCAAGGCCTCTACCTAAACACAGGACAACACAAACACAGAATAAACACATTTTTTTTTCCTTGGCACTACAGCCCCAGTGGACCTAGGCCTATCTCATGAACTTCCCTGTTCACTTCGGTTTTTCTAGATCTTACACATTCGGTAGGACTCCTTGGGCGGGTGATCAGCTCTTCGCAAAGCCTCTACCTGTACACAAACACAGAAAAACACACACACACAAACTAAACATCCATGCCCTGAGTGGAATTCTAACCCACGATCCCGGCTTCCAAGCGAACGAAGACAGTGCACGCCTTACACCGCTCTTCTACCTTGACCGGCACAAAACGAATTAGCCAAAGAAAACATTGTAAACAGGAAGGATATTCAATGAAGCAAGAGTCAATTAATAAATACAACGGAAAATTTTAATCCCAGAAATGGCTTTCAAATTCTTAAGTGTATACCATGATCTGAACTTCAGCTTTAATCTAATATTTAATTATCTTCTTGAACCATAATTGAAATACAGACATATGATTTTAACAGAGAAATAAAATTTAATTACTCAGTTTCTGATGATTAGATACTGTCACGTGAATCAGTGACTTGTGGACTGGGTTTGGATTGGTGAACCGGTTTATTGGATATTTATCAGTCGTAACTACAATAAGTTGTTACACTCTCAAGACTACCGTAACAATAATACATAAACTACGTGCGATTATCGCACACAAAGCAACGTCTTCAAAGTCTGCTTGTCTGCTAACAAGATGAATCTTGAAAAATCTGTAAACTCTCGAATTTCTTCTCGAACTCCGGATCTCACTCACACTTTTCTTAAATTCGCTTAGTGGGAGGTGGAGTCTAGTTGGGTCCAGTCGGCACGGCGGCCACTGATTGGCCTATTGTACCTGCCCCGGATGATTACGATGATGGAGAATTTGGTGGAATGAAGATTGGCAGGGGAAACCGAAGTACTCGGAGAAAACCTACCACAGCGCCACTTTGTCCACCACAAATTCACTTAACCAGACCCGGGTTTGAACTCGGGCCGCCGCGGTTGGAAGCAAGCGATTAACCGCTTGAGCTATGGCGCGACCTTCACTCACACTTACTTGCTTCCCGCTTCACACTTACTTTCTTGGCGAGTCCTGTTGGGTCTTATGATACGACCGGCGGTCACTCGGCCAGTCTCTCTTGGAATGAAGAACCCATATGGGGCTTAAGACCAGATTTTTATTACTGTCAAACAGCTGCGTGTTTTTTGATATGGGGCGCTTTCTCTGATGAGAGGGCGGGTCTGTCATTTACAATTGCTGATAGCCTTCACTAGCGCAGTCATTCTCGGATTCGAGTCCCATGGAACTCGCGACCATATTTTACTGCCTCCTATTCGAGACTCCCCTTCCTGTCGCCTCCTACGACTCGCAGAGCTGCGGTGGAGGTATTCGACTCCACCTCCACATGGGATTAATAATATCATTTTTTTTTTCAGTTATAGGCCCTGCATATGACACTACTCGTGTAACACTTTTCGTGTTTGATCACAATGAGCATGGCAAACTTCTGTAGAGACTTCCTTGTCTGGAAAACTCTTAGCGTTTCATTACCTTCGGCCCATCGCGTGTAGAACAACTAATTGTAAGTGTTCAGTTTCTCGTTGTAACTGTTTGTTTATGTACGCGCTGTCTAGCAAAATGGGTAGTTCCATGTCTGGCTCCACTATTCCGGCTTTTAGGTAGTGTTTACAGAGTCGTTGCCTGGCAATGGACCAATGGCTCCAACTCTACTATTGCGGCTTTTGGGCATCAGGTCACAGTGTATTTTAGGCATATATTTCAAAACAGTATTTTAAATCAATATTATTGCTAGGAAACCAAGTTCTTACCTCAATGATGGCTTCTCGCCGAGTCGAAACATGTATGGCATGAAACCAAATAAATTGTAAACAAAAGATAATTTTAAAATATGCTTAACTGGATCAGTTTCATTTGATGGTAATCAGCATTGTTTACATTTTGAACGTCAACTTAACCTCAGAGAAATGAGATAAGACTTTAATGACTCAGCACTTCAGCCTGAGTAACGTTAACCCACGTATATTTCATAGCTGACCGCAGGAATTCGTTCACCTATTCAAAGTACTGTGGCAATCTTCTTTTTACCAAGTCAAATTTAGGTTACAGCCCTTCTTACTTTTATTTACGCCGCTACAAAAGTCGTTAAAATTTTTGTTGTTACTATCCATTTCATGCTCATTAATTTTGTCTTTCAGACATTCTTTTCTTTATTACTAAAATGTTCTACTAGTTTTACACCTTGCATTGTTCAGAATACCTCCATTCATTTTGCTTAACTACTGTAACCGTTGTAATTTAACCTATTTACTTTCCTTCTCAGCATTCCTCTTCGCACTATAATCTGGGCCTATGCTGCTTTAACTCGTAAGAATCCAGGTCCATTTCGGTCAAGATTTTTTTTTGCATTTTCTATGATATGTTCCAGAGCTTCACTGTTGCCCGCTTGATCATCCAAGTTGCCAGAAAATCTGTTTCAGATTTCAGTCTGATTAGTTTTTTAATTTCAACATTCTTACAATTAAAAATTTCCATGTCAAAATTGTTTTCCTTGCTCATTTATTTACTGAGAGGCTGTTACTAATCCTTGCAGACATTTTGTTGTCGCTAGTATCAGATCCTCAAAATATACGCCAAATATACTTACACGTTTCATTTTCGTTTTTTTATCTTTTAAGACGGAGCAAATTTGATTTTTATTTACACCAAGAAAAACGTTGCGATGTGGGAAATTCCATCTCTTGATAATTACATTTTCTTAACGTGACGAAGTTTCTTTCTCTAATATCACTACTATTAATAGTTCCATGTAGTTCTGAAATGTCTGTTTGAAAGTATCTCCTTAGCACTAAAACATTGCAGCGAACTGATAATGCCGTAAAAAGGTAAGGTAAAGGTGTCCCTTGTACTGTCTTCGCTCGCTTGGAAACCGGGATCGTGGGTTCGAATCTCACTCAGGGCATGGATGTCTAGTTCGTGTGTGTGCGTTTTTCTGTGTTTGTGTACAGGTAGAGGCCTTGCGACGAGCTGATCACCCACCCAAGGGTCCTACCGAATGTGTAAGATCAAGAAAAACCGAAGTGAACGAAGAAGTTCAAGGAGGTAGGCCTAGGCACACTGGGGCTGTAGTGCCAAGGGGGGGGGGAAGTGTCCTTATGGGCCATGAAGGCCCATAGAGTTGTGAGACGTCGAAGCTATCGCATTTTCTAAACAATCGACTCACAAATAGCAATGAGGTCAGCCTTACGCTCCAGCAGCCCATTGCCCCCAGGAAGATTCCTGGTGAATAAGTAAGTAAAGTAAAGCTATCCCTGTAACAGGCCGTGAAGGCCCATAGGGTTGTGAGACGTTGAGGGTCCCACATTATCTAGACAATCGGCTCAAAGATGGCGGTAAGGTTGCCAGCCTTATGCGCCGGCCGCGCTTTACTCCCCAGGAAAATTATTTAATTAATTTCTGGTACTCATTTCTGTTAGATGCTGAGTCGACCCCAGGGCCATAGTACGGCCTGAAGGCTTAGGTAAACTGAATAATTTATATTAGAGTCTGAGTCGACCCCAGGGCCATAGTGCGGCAGGAAGGATGAGGCCAGTTGTAAAAATCCAATGACCTCATCGGGAATCGCACCCGCGACTTTCCGGCTTGTAGCATAGTTGCTTAACCGCGCGTTCCTTCATAATGTTGAACTTAGTAAATACATAGAAGATAGACTCTAGTTTCCCGTAAAGGAATCATTAATTCTGTGCTGGCATGGGGTATGCACATTCCGAACATAATGACTCCCAATGATCCTATCATCAACAAATGTTACCTTATTATCTCCAGAAATGATTTCTCTGTTTAGAAAAAATCTTTCCTTCTGTTTGTTAACATATAAATTTGAATTGCCATTGTATAATCGTCTGCTTGTTCAGTGCACCCTTATGTCACTGAACCAAAGTTACAGTCTGCTAATTCTTGGAACCTAATCAATAGAGATCCCTGATTTTCTAAGCTCCAGTTCAACTTCACTTTCCATTGTTTAGGCCATGCCAAAAGGCCTCCAAAATTTGCAACTTTTAATGTAATACAAAAAGAAATAAACTCCGTGGTTTTAGTCCGCGAGCCAACTATACCGACCGAGCGACCGCTGCTTGTCGGCGAAGTTAGTGCGGATAGAGGATGTCGCGTGGACAGCGCAACGAATTCCCACGGCCTTTAGTTTCAGTTTTCTAGACCGGAGCCGCTATTTCCTTGAAATAGCTCTTCAATTATCCTCACGAGGCTGAGTGGACCCCATTCCAGACCCACTATTTCTCAGAAAAGTTGATTATGTACTCGTTGAATCTGCTGATTTATGCGAGACATATATCACACTTGCGCAAGGTCAGAAAATCTTACAGAATGGCTTTTGAAATATTTCTTACTTTAACATGTATTTTCCAAAAGTATCATAAACGCAGGGTACGTCTTGGCCGGTTGAATAACAAGCTTATAACACGTTGCCATTACTTCCAAATGACCTTCGAATGTCATCTCCAGAACTCGACCAAATTGTTGACAAAAACTCCTCAAATGAAATTTCCTTTATAATCTCTTTGTACGGGCTACGCAAAAAATATAGCCTTTCTATTGTTTTGAAGGCGTGTTTACAACGCTGTTGTATAGCAACAGAAGTTACTCAATTATTGCTTACCCAATTCTTTGCCGCGTGAATATGTTTACCTGATCGTTGCGTAGCATTGGACGTCTATACTGACTTCACTATTCTGGCTTTCGGGCATCTTGTTACAATATGTTGCTAAACTAACTTCGTATATTCACGTAAAATTAAAACAAGACGAGATTTTAAGATTCTTTGTGACACCAGTCAGGTAAAAGAAACCCGCATCCAATTAATGGAATCTGCACAGGATATCGATCAGTGACACTGCTACTTATTAATTCATAATTCCCTATAAGTTCTCTACACTGAAGGAAGTCTGTTAAGAGTGTAGGCGTCTAAGCCCTTCACACAATTTCTTGTTAAAGAACCCCTCTTCAAATTCTGTCTTGTTTAGAAGACAAGGCGTTGTCACCAGGAAGCTTTGTGCACCAGGCGATGTGTCTACTAACGGGTTGAGTTTAGAGTACTTAAAGTGTTAATGTCGACAGCTGGTCGATGTGGTTTGTCTCAATTTCTGCTTTATGAAGGCAATTACATCTGACAGGTAATTTATTTTTAAAACATTATCACACTGTCAAAATAAATTTAAATATTAATGATCTGGATGGCTTCTTTATGAACCACTGTTTTCCACACTTATCGGGATAGTTCAGTCGGTATAGTGACTGGCTACGGACTGGACGATCGAGGGGTCTGCGTTCGAGTCCCGGTAGGGTTAAGAATTTTCTCTTCACATCGTCCAGACCGGCTCTGAGGTCCACCCGCCTCCTATCCAATGGATACACGGGGGCTCTTTCCATGGGGGTAAAGCGGCCGGAGCGTGAAACTAACCCCTTACCTCCAACTAGTGCCGAGGTCAAGGAAATGTGGATCCATATATCCACCCCCATACACCTTAATGGCGTAGTGCTTACTTAGCTGAGCACAGGGACAATATATATATCTGTCCTGTTTCTATAATACACAGACTACAAGTACCTTTTCCTGTATGGCAGATGTAAGTCTTCTTTTCTATTTGACTTGCAATTAATTTCAGAATTAAAATTGTTATTTAAGGATACTTCCAGCATCCCGTCTATTTAACTTCGCAGGATGAAANTTCTGGGGCCCACCCGTCTCCTATCCAATGGATACACGGGGGCTCTTTCCATGGGGGGTAAAGCGGCCGGAGCGTGAAACTGACCACTCACCTCCAACTAGTGCCGAGGTCAAGGAAATGTGGATCCATATATCCACCCCCATACACCTTAATGGCGTAGTGCTTACTTAGCTGAGCACAGGGACAATATATATATCTGTCCTGTTTCTATAATACACAGACTACAAGTACCTTTTCCTGTATGGCAGATGTAAGTCTTCTTTTCTATTTGACTTGCAATTAATTTCAGAATTAAAATTGTTATTTAAGGATACTTCCAGCATCCCGTCTATTTAACTTCGCAGGATGAAGGTAAAGAAGTAAAACTGTCCCTGTTCTTAATTAATGAAGCATTGCGCCATGAAGGCGTATGGGGGAGTGGATGTATGGAACCATATTCTCTTGATCTGGGCACTAGTCGGACGTGTTTGATCAGCTTCACGTCCTGGCCGCTTTACACACTGGGAAGAGCCGGTACCCTTTGGATTGGAGACTGGATGAGCCCCAAAGTCGTTTTGGACGACGCAGAGAAGAGAAAGTTCTTGACCATACCGGGACTCGAAATCTGACCCCTCAGTCGTCCAGTCAGTAACCAGTCGCTATACCAACTAATGTGGATAAAGCACTAAACCATGAAACACTAATTTTGGGGCTGGGACCACATGAAATGAACCCAAAGAGGAGGGAACTCTTAGGTCGGGAAACCTTAGACGAGAATTTATAATGTGAATGACATTCTTCAGAAGAGCGTCGCATGATGGGAAGATTAATAAACGTCGTTTGAAGGAGTTTTGGCAGGGGAAAACCAAGTGCTCAGAGAAAATCCATCCTAGTGTCATTTTGTGCAGTACAAATGGCACATGAACAGACCTGGAATCGAACCTGGGCAGCCGTAGTGGGCCACTAACTGCCCGAAATATGGCGCGGCCCTGCCAAGGTTCTGAAACTATCTTGTAATGATGCAAACTCTAGGGCTATTTATTCAGACTGTCTGAGGTTAAGGACGTCATGTATGTGCGCTGTGCTTAACTGCTGTTCCCAGAGGCTCTGTCAGTTTTCTGTGGGAACAGGAACGTCGCCACCAGATGTGACCCGCCTTTCAGTGAAAATATTAATTCTGATTTCACGGCGAACTAACAACAAATGTGTGAGTGTGCGTTGTATCGGATTTATATAACTTTAACTAAATGACTTATTCCACGAAACAGAATCATTAATATGCTCATGAATTATCTTCCTTTTATGTAAACCGAAAGTTCATTACTGTGTTCACAAAAGGCCACCACTTATATCTACCTTTGGGCAGTTGAATAACCTTGATATCCAGTTTATTCAAGATCTATTTAATATTATCTTCTCATTGCACTTAAGCGTATCTGTGATTAATTTCAACTATCGGACAAAAATTGTGTATGCAGGTCTAACCACTCTCATGCGTGCTACATGCACCACAAACCACATTCTTCTTATATTATGTATGTAAATAGCTCCGGTGTTAGGATGTTGCACGAGAGGATAATATATAGATAGTTAATTGCAAACGATATAAACGGAAGCGGTCGTGGCCTGATTAAGGTAGGAGCTCTACAGTTACCTGGATGGATTGAGGAAAACCATGATAAACCTCAGTAAGGATATGTGGTAGAAGTTGCGATATCTGAACCCGGGGCCACATAATACGAAGCAGGAGCGATACCAACAAGAATCGAAATGCTGTTTGGCGTCAGTCTTATTCGCTTGGGCATAAATACATTTTAATATATCTACAGTAATATTCGAGATGTATACTGGGTCATTTACTCCGCAGTTTATGATGCTTTTATAAATCTTCCCGTTATCTTAAAAATTTGACAGATATTACTACAGAGACCCGGATATTTTACAGGCTACAATGTTGCTGAAGTTCCTGCTACAAACGAAGTTAAGTTAATGAAATGTGAATTGAACCTCCTAACTTAATTATTGTTTCATTAAAGAAAAAGTACACGAGAAAGTCGCACTGAACCGGTCAGATGTCTTATCAATTATAGCGGACATAATAACATAGTTTACTTCTCGAACTGCAGTAATTGCATTAAACTTTTCGAAGTTACTTTACTTCGCATTGTGCAGTAATGAAATTCTGCTCTGAAGTCAAATTTATTACGCGTGTTAACTCCTATTTCTACTCATCTTGTTAAAGGAATTCAGCAATAAAATGGAAATTAGTGCTGTAATTAGGCCACAAGTTTCAGGGCGTGTAAAGTTAATTGAATAACACTCCGCGGATTCTCGAATTCGATACTAATACGAAATAAGTGACCAGCTTCATGTTCTGGCCGCATTTACACTCGAGAAGTATATTCACAGTAGCAACCGGAGGAATTGGCGCAGGTAGAACTGGAGGGAGGGTGGATACGAATTGTAGAGGAAAGCTGAGAAGTGCAAATAATATTCTTATGAAAATACCTGATTCCGTAGACCTAGGGAGATGGAAGCAAAGTATAGAGTGTCAACAGAGCCCTTATCTAATTTATTAAGGACGTAAATTACAAACTAACTGTAGAGGCCGGAAAAGGCGTTTCGCAATGCAGCTGAAAGATTTGTGTTGAGCAGAGAATTTTGCCATGCTCCTGTAGAATCCGATGACTGTATTTAGTAATGACCAGGGCCCGGGTTTTGATGACATGTGATCTTTTTTTCCTTGTATCCTATGCGATGCTCTTAAATATATAAATCTCGGACATGAGCTGCTGGTTACANCTAATTTTTTGGTAAATTTTTGAGCTTTTAAGGGTATTTCTTGTCAATTTTGACCATTTTAGGAAAATTTTCCTCATATCTTTTCTGAAATATGAATAATATGGAAGCGAAGTGTTCTTTTTCTTTCTCCAAGAGCTCTCTACAAAGGCCATAGTATACAATAATAGGTTGTAATCATGGCTCGTCCTTTCCGTTCCTTTCGCGGAAGTGCTGCAATACATATCATAAAACAGGGTAAGGCGATGACTACTCACACTGCGGCTCTTTGTACAAAGCATTAAGCTTAGTTACACATATTTCTAATCGGAATCCCTTGCTTCATATGGCATTGTTGTCCAATAAAACTCCTTCTGTCTTCAGTTCCTCGCCCTTGATTATACAGGTAAAGATACAGTTGACGAAAGGTTCTCGGTGAGAAAAGTTAAGTTCTGTGTTGCGCTCGAGTGATTAATTTTATCACGATGCCAAAAGCAAAGCCAACTAAATCGTGTCATTTAAAGCAGATTGTAGCCGAGTTTGGCGATGATATACACGTATTTTCAACTGACGGTGACATGTTATAGGCAAGATGTGCGACACAAAAGTAGCGGCAGAAAAAATTCACGGTACAACAACATATCGGCCGCGAGTAGCATATACGAGCAGTGCAATTTTCGAACAAAAAGAAATCTGTGCAAATGTTACTGCAACAGTGTAACAGTGTTCATCTGGAGGTGGAAATAAAAAGTCTGATTTCTTCAGAGATTTGTGTGATGCTCTGGCACCCGCAAATATTCCGTTTTGGGCTCTGAAAAATGAAAAACTGAAAAAAAGTCTGGTAGTGAATTGTGGTCGTTCCATCCCGGATGAATCCACACTCAGGAAGAACTACCTTTCCCAGTGCTACAACAGTATCCTGGAAATTATTAGGAATAAAGTGCATGGGAAGAAGCCTTTCGTTTCTATTGATGAGACCAGCGATACTAAGGCTCGCTACGTGGCAAACGTCATCATTGGAACCTTGGAAATTGGCGGACCAGGTGAAGTGTTTCTGCTTACGAGTGAGGTGTTAGAATCCGTTAATCATTCCACAATTTGTAAACTCTTCGACAGGCCGATGTTTCTACTGTGGCCAGAAGGTATACGACACAACGTCGTCTTGATTTTTGTGACCGATGCGGCCCCATAAATTTTAAAAGCAGGCAAAGTCAATAAAGTCGTTTTATACGAAATTGGTGCATGTTACTTACCTAGCACATGCACTGCATAGAGTGACGAAGGAAGTGAGGTCAAGATTTCCTAAAGTGGATGCTCTCGTGTCGAGGACGAAGAAGATTTTCGTCAAGGCTCGTAAAATGCAGTTTAAGTCCACGGCTCCTGGTGTTCCACTGCCCCCGGTACCCGTCATCACAAGGTGGGGAACGTGGATTGAGGCTACAATTTACTATTGCGATCATTTTCAGGTAGTGAACAACATTGTAGGTTCAATGAAGACGGAGGATGCGAGGGCAATTGAAGCTGCTCAGGAACAGTTCTCGTGCAGCGAAATGGAAGGACAGCTGGCCTTCATAAAGGCAAATTTTAGTTCCTTGACGGAATGAATCAAATGCTTGTAGGAGAAAGGAGCAAAGCTAGAAGATTCGCTTGCTCTTGCGAAAAAAAAAAAAATAGCCAGTGATTCAGAGAAAGTGTCAGGGGACATTGGTAAAATGGTGTCAAGAAAAATGAAACATGTTCTCAGATTATGAAACATTATGCAGCATTTCTCGAATTCTGACAGGAGAGTCCTTCAGCGCTCTCAGTATTGAAGAGGAACTAACTGCTAGCGATTTGGTACACTTCAAGTGCGCTCCCACTGTGTCTGCAGATGTGGAAAGGAGTTTCTCTAAGTACAAGAATGAGGTGTCAGACAACAGGCGTTCACTCACCTTCGAGAATCTCCGCATGTTGACTGTCATCTACTGCAACTCTGAATGAGGTGGCACTTAAATATTGAAATACGTAATATACCGTATATGTACCTTTGATAAGCGTTCCAACGCGATAGAAGAAGTCGTATTAAGACATTTAGCTTAAAATTCAATCAATATTGCTTAATTTTCAACATAAAAACGAGGACGAACTTAAAAGAGTAAAGATGAGTTCAGTGTTAATAAAGATTAAAAATTCAGTCTAAAATAATTAGTAGACATTCTGACATATTACATTTTTGGGTTATATTTTAGGTCATTTTTCTGGGTTTTTTTTTTGGTCATTTTTTAAATATTTTCAGATCATCAAAATCCGGGCCCTGAATGACATATATATTTTCTACTGACCTCTAGCTAGTGCCGAGATCAAGAACATGTGGATCTATACATCCACTTCCCCATACGCTTTCATGGTGTAGTATTGAATTAGTTAAGCACAGGGGTAACTTTACATTCTTGCTCTTACATATATTTTCAAATATCAAACAATTAACTAATAACATATGGTATAATGAAATTTAAGCATTGCTTATGCTATTTAATTAATTACTGCGTTGATTTCACGAGGGAGAACCAGTAAATAGGTCACAGATGAAAGTGAAACAGCTGTAATGGACGTAATAGATTTTGTATGTTTATCACTAGGTAGCAGCACAGTTCATCTTCATGAGTCTAGGTGGCAGACGCACATGCGCATGTTTGGAGGTTGATCGCAGTAGTCAAAATGGCGACCCTGCTTGAGGAGTAATTACCGAAGAACAGTGTTCTGATGTGTATTTTTGTGGGCAAAATATTGAATGTAAAGAGTATTAATAAAAAAAAATGTGTCCTGTTTACGGTGGGAAATGTTTGTGGCTTAAAGCGGATCCAAATTGGGTCGAGAAATTCTCTCCAGGACGTTCGAAAGTCCCAGATGATGCCTGACCAGGTTCCCTGTTGAGATTGCGGCAGAAGCAACTGTGCAGCTGGTGGAAGAGTTGATTCGAGCCAACAGGAGGATAACGACAGACAGTGTAGCAACTGCAATAGAATGTTCCCGTGGTTTAGCATATAGCAAATGCACGATCATTTGAAGTTTCGGAAAATGTGCACACGTTGGGTGTCCAGAGAACTGAAGGATCGAGAAAAATTTAATCGAATGGGACTGTCCTTGCAACATCTCTTAGTTTTGCAGATAGATAAAGGAGAAGATATGCTTAACAGGAATGTTACTGGGGACGAATCAGAGGCGCATCACTGCAATGGAAACATCCCAGTGCACCTCCAAAGAAGTTTAAGGTTACACCATCAGCTGGGAAGGTTATGCTTACAGTGTTCTGATATACTTAGGGAATACTGTTAGCCCATTTTCAGAAGCCTGTTGAAAAATGAATTCTGCATTGTACTGTGAAGTTCTGTTGAAGCTTCAAGATGCAATTCGCAGAAAACTTCCAGGCAAGAGGGTTATTGTTCGTCATGAAAATACAGACCATATACTCCCCGAGCAAACCAGAAGAGAATTCATGTACTGCATTGGGAAATTCTTGAATATGCACCTTACGACACGGACTTTACCCCTAGCGACTTCCATTTGTCTGGTCCGCTAAAAACCATCTTTGTGGACAAACGTTTCGCTGATGACAGAGGTTGAAACGAAAGTGCAAAAGTAGCTGAGAAAACAGTCAATAATTTCTAGGCTGAGGGTTTCGACGCACTGCCAAAGTAACGGAACACGTGTATCAGAATTGATGGAGAGTATGTCGATAAATAAATGTTTTTTTTTCAGGGTCAATGATCGCATGTTTTGCTTCTTATATCCACGTGTGACCACATACTGACCCTCCCTCGTAACATAACAGAGAGGAACGTTACAGACGCTCGTGTTAGTGCAATTGGTTTTGATGTAGACTGAATGGAACTAACTTAGTGTAGTGTACAGTTTCAGTCTTCGGCGAAGACCTTAATGAATTATCGGGATTCATGAAGGCAAATATTTTTCTAACTCTCTAACTAACGAGTGTTCAGAAGTGTTCAATACAGGGTTACTTAAATATTTCACTGTTGCATTCAAGGGGAGGTCAACTTAATTTTATTGGCGATAAGATCCAATTTTATGACAAGAAAAGTAAGCTTTTACATATATCATCAAACTCCAACTTACTATAAACAGTTTGACAGCATTTCTAAATGAGATATGTTATTCATCGAATGAAAACATTTATTTAGTGGCAAGGTTTCTGACGATTATACATTAAGGGCCTTGGACGTGTACAGCTCAGTATGCTACCAGTGAAATCTTAACCTGTGATTCCTGTGTTAAAGCGCCTTATTCCCCTGGAGAACGGAATGTAATTTGTAATGTTAGAGGAAGTAAAATTCCAGGCTACTCATTTTAATAATCTGGTGGATGGATCACATGACTGAAGGCATAAATGAAAGTTATGTAGCAAACCTAAAATCCCTTGAAGATAAAATAAAATATTTTGCAAGGGCGGACTCTGTAGGAAAAATCAATGTTCCTTCAGTCAAGTCGGGCCGACACACAGCGCATTATGAGTTCGCTACATGGCTGCACTCTCTGGAACTGTCACTGTATAATGTGGAACAGGCAAACACTTCACAGACCTTATGGAAGAAGAATAAATCAGACAGCTTTGATTTGTGACCACTTAAAGTCATCTCTAAGAAAGTGAAGTTTATAAATAAGAGACACTCTATTTTAGGGTCGAACTGGAGGTGTTCAAAATGGCCCATGGTTTTGTACTGTTCCCGTAAATACAATGCACTGGCACGTCATTCTTTGTTGGCAAGTCGTCAGATGTTCTTTTGGTTTATTTAGAGACAGATCTAGAGGTCCCGGGTTCGATTCCCGGCCCTATCAAATTTTCTGAGAAGTAGTTGATCTTTGAACGGGGTCCACTGATTCTCGCGAGGATAACTGAGGAGCTATTTCAAGGAAATAGCGGCTCCGGTCTAGAAAACCGAGATTAACAGCCTTGGGAATCCACTGTGGTGACCACGTGATACCCTCTATACGCAAAATTTGGCACTAACTTCGCCAACAAGCGGCGGTCGCTCGGCCGGTATAGTTCGCTTGCGGAGTATAGGTCACGAAGTTTGTTTCTGAACTGTATACTTCTCCACTCGGCAGCGTAGTTGGTTGAGGTACTATGCTACAAGCCGGAAGGTCGCGGGTTCAAGTCCCGATGAAGTCATTTAATTTTTTTTTTTTTTCAATTGACCTAATCCTTCCAGCCGCACTATGGCCCTGGTGTTGACTCAGCCTCTAACAGGAATGAGTACCAGGAATATTCCTGGGGGTAAAGGGCGACCGGCGCGTAAGACTGACAACCTTGCCGCCAACTATGAGCCGATTGTCTAGAAAATGTGGGACCTTCAACGTCTCACAACTTTATTGGCCTCCACGGTCTGTTACAGGGATACTTTTACTTACTTTACCTTTTATATACAAGAATTTTTAAGCTTGTTGGTTAGAAAACACGGCCACCACGGCATTAGCCGGAGTTAACGGGAGTAGGAAAAGTAACTGTGATACTGCCGATGGCAGTAGTGGTGTAATTGTGAGAGCGAAAGTGCAATAAAATCGCTATATCCAATACGGGGTGAAGTTATCTGTCGCGTGACGTACCCAACACGTGACAATATACGTGTATCTTGACAAGAGACCCGTTGATAGGCAACGACCGCGAGATAAGCAAATATACAACAGCCGATACTGAGTAACGGTTTCACACACAAGATTGTTTCTGCGGCAACAATTGGATAGAAAAACAGAAAAACGTTTGTTTTATGTGCGGTCCGTGCCTAGATGTTATAAAAATTATCATGAAACTGCGAAATTCGCCCTGTACTCGAAATTGGGAGCGAGAGGAGAGAGAAAAATGTATTTATCGTGATTGAGAGGAATGAGAGAAGAGGGTAAAGTACGGTGAATCGAAAATTATTTCAAAAGAACAGCTAATGACATATTTCATGGCAGAACACTGTTTTCTGATACTGACAACGTGCAGTCTGGTAACGGTTAACTGACTCTACCACTATTGTACCATGGAGATGGAGGAAGTATGGTCCTGCTAAACGTCTTTACACTTCTATCGGAGAACTCTCCGTTACGTGGCAGAAGATGTTCACCGCAGTCAAAATGCCAATCTCACACGTTTTCGAGCGCTGTCCCTAACGTCGCTGCAAGGACTCGAAGAAAGCACAAGTCAGTATGGCCGACGCTAGCGTAAAGATATGAACCGGATATTCACGTAACATAAGCCACATGACTTTCTGCTGTTATCCTACTTTCGGTTGCGTGTATGTCTGCGCCGATAAATGCAATGCACATATCAACACACGCTGTTTGCACCGATATTAATTAATATTCAAGAACTTATACAGTTATCAAGTAACAGTCATGCAATATAACTATAAGACACTTTTATACAAAACCTGATACTGGCGTGTAAATCGGTTGGGTTCGAACAATTTAAGTCGACTTTTCTCGTACAAGATTGCGGGAGTGCTTTGAACCGAATCACACTTTGATTTATACATTTTCAGTATTTAAATTACTCATTTCACTTGCTAATACACGGCTTATCTTGTTGCCGCTCACTCATGTCTGTCTCAGGCTGAAGATCGATGGCATGGCGGTCTCTGGAAAGACGACAATGAAGTTCCCAGTTCCTTAAAATGAAATTTCTTTACAAGATGAGCGACTATTAGCTTCTGAAGAAGGGCTGTGTTCCATTGTGTGATACGTATCTTAGGAGGTTAGTCGTCGACTTCTCACAGCAAAGAACTAGGTTCAAATCCTAGGGTAGTTTTTATTTTAGTTTCTTGGGGTGGGGTGAGACTGAGTCCATTTGGTATGTTGGCCACTTCTGACCTATTGTACCAGCCCCGGATGATAGATGAATGTGGAGCAGTCGGTGGAATGTGAATTGGCAGGGGAAATTCAAGTACTTAGAGAAAACCTCCCCCAGTGCCACTTTGTTCACCACATATCCCACATGATCTGACTTGGGTTCGAACCCGTGCTACCGCGGTGGGAAGCCAGCGACTAACCGCCTGAGCTATGTCACGGCCTTAGGATAGTTCTTTGGATTCTGTGTTGAAAAAATTATCTCTGCTCCAAGGTTTTCTTCGGGAACTTCTTTATCCTGCCAAGTAATATAGCATTCCTGTGATGCTCCATGTACTTCCATCTGCAGAGTTTAACACAATAGGCACATCTGAGACTGCTCTATCAAATAGCTTCGTGTCATCTCATTCCTACAACTATAAAAACTTATAGACGGTGAAATAGTGGACTGATCTCGTAGAGAACACAGTATATGTTGCTGTCGTTATCAGAGTGATTTCCGTGTTTGGCAGCAAACACGGAAGAATCCAGTGGCTCAAAAGTAGCTCAACGAACATGGTAGCCTACAAGAACACACAGACGCTTCTGGGCACAATTAGATTCCAAAGGATATGAAGGCCTACCTGCTCCAAAGCACATCCAGCTGAATTAGTAAACTGTCCATTGTATCATGATAAACCTTACAGAGAAGAGCGGGGATGCAATTTCCTGGAAGAGCAGTAGATATTGCAGGACTCTGTAATAATTCTCATCTCGTTCGGGAAGTAGTAGAGAGAATGTCGGGGAAGTGAGCATTCCGATGAAATCGGTCGCAGCAATGAAGTGTCCCTTACTAATCCGGGTTGATTTCATTCAGGCGCTAGCCACACGAGTAGAGGCGGACGGCGCGACACAGCACACTAACTGATTCAACAATGGCCTATCTTCCGATCTAGGAATCGAAGGTCTCTAAATTATATATAACCAGGCGAGAACGGGAAATGAGGCACAATGAACAGCTTCATAACTTGTAGGTCTCATCAAATATAAAACAGAATGAAGGAGACTGAGGTTGAGTGAAAGACGTAGAAAATTGTAGTCACAAAACCTGAAGGGAGGAAACCACTTCAGGCATCTAGGAGTAAATTGAAAGATAAGATCAAACAAATATTTTGTGAATTTGTGGACTGATTTCAAATGATTAAATTTAGGGTTCTTGTCAGTACGGTAATGACAATTCTGGTACCACAAAATTCTGCAAATTTCCTTAACTGCTAATTAAACATTAGTCCCTCAAAAAGAATTCTGCTCCCTCGGTTAATGTAGTAACCGATAATACATAACTTTTTTTGGGGAAAAGTGGGTTCCTCAATTCTGGGGACGTTTGAAGAACAAAGTGCCTAGGATAATATTAGGGCTTAAGAGAAAGCGAAAATAACTGCAGACTGTAGAAAATTACATAATGAGGACCTTCATAATTTCCACTCTAATGGATTATTATTATACTCGTAATTATTAGGAGAATGAGGCGAAGGACCACATAGCGCGCATGGGGTGGATAAGAATTCGTAGAATTTAACTGAAAGAAAGAACATGTTGGAGCATGATGAGAGTATATTAAGTAAAGGCTAAGTTGTTCCTGTGCTTAATTAATCAAACATCGCTCCTTGAAACTTATGGGAAAGTGGAGGTATAGCTCCACCTTTCTTGACCTGAGTACTAGATGGAGATGAGTGGTCAGCGTCACGCCCCTTTCGCTTTACCTCCTTGGAAAGGAGCCCCCGGTACCTATTGAGTGGGAGGCTGGGTGGGCCCCAGAGGCGGTCTTGACGCTGTGGAGAAGCGGAAATATTCGCATTGTAGGGAATCGAACCGGATCCCCCTGCCTGTAGTCCATCGTTGTACCGATTGAGCTATCCCGACTCCTAGTCTGATTGGAGTATATTAAAATGCAAGTAGGAGGTGTAGACTTTAAGGTTGCGAATGGGATTCAAATGAGTCTGTTCAGTGTCCAATGGCATGCTTTTTTTTTTTGAACGTGGTAAGAGTTAGTGGGGAATTTCTTGACTATTTTAGTGACTAATAATCTTTCAAGAAAGACAGCGTATTATGTAGTTTGCTTATGTTGAACTTCTCAAGCCTGTTACAACCTCAACTCTAGTGTATGAAAGAGACACCCGTTTAACCTTTAGGGTACAAATTTATATCAAATAATATATGCCTTTTCAGTTTCTGCCTCAAAAGAAACACACCTTTTCGCCATTACAAAGCCCAGTTGGTCAATGCTCTTTAGTATAGCAATAGATATTTATTCCCAGAATCGTACGAAACACATGAATGCATTCCATGGATAAAATGAAGAAGGCTTCAATTAGTAACTGCTTTATAATTTCCAATTAAATTTGTTGCCTCATTTATCAGTCTGTACCAGTTAGAGGTCCTGTCCCAGATCTAAGGGCCTTTGAAAGGTCCAGCCTCGCAACTGATCTGGACATGTTCCAGGCAACTGCCCATATTAACAGATCTCTTTTAGTCTGTTTCTGCTACATCTGTTTCAGTCTGTTTCTGCTACATCTGCTTCAGTCACAAAATGTGTCTTAGACCTGTTTCTGTAGTTAACTGATTATAATTTCAAACACTCTCTTGTAGGGGTTGGGTTTGTCACAGAGGTGGCTAAAAATATTTATACCTTCTGGAATATAACGCCTTGTAATTAGGCTGCTTGCAGCCTGCTTCCTACTGATTTCTTGCTTGCCTTACTCTTCAAACCTGAAGATGGAAGCAATGTGTTCCTACGAAATGTCGACTTACTTTCAGCGGACTACGCAATATTATTCCCCAGAAGATAGAAATCTTCGCTCTCTATTGTTGTTTTGTAAATTGTCCTATTTGTTCTTTCTCCTTCATCTTGTCACGAAACCCAAAACAACTTATTTTGTACACAAACAACAGTCCGTCAAGGTTGTTTAGGAACGACATTAGTCTTTGCGAAAAAAGTAAAGCTATGGGCGTTAAAGAAGGCGGTATAAATACTTAACACTGCAATACTCGTATAAAGCGGAAACCACGTCATAGCTCCAACCCTCTTGTTCTTAAACTGAGAGCTCTCGTTACATTAGTGCACAATCCTCTGTTTCGTTGCTTCTTCTCAGTATAGATCAAAGCCTCTTTAATTAGAGCATTGATATTTCACGTGCAGACACATGAAAGAAACCTCCTCCCAACAATCTATTTCTATTTACCCCATAGATAATGGTTATTTTACATAAGGGAGTGAAGTGGCACAGTGGTTTGCATTTGGGCGGTATTCAGTTCTAACCCCAGGCAGAAACTGGCTGTACTCTGTTATATGAACATTCTTAAGCCCCCAGGCCTGGACAGTCCGTACAAACTCCGACACCTTCTCACAAATTCCTCCTAGTTATCATACTGCATGCTGTCGCGGAGTTGTCAGCAATTCTGTCTCGTATTCGGAATATCTCGTGTTCTAATCCTGACTGGACTTTCTCTTTGCTTTCCTCGAGTTTTCTAAGAAAACAGTGGGGTAATTATTAACTCTTTAAATACTGATCTGTCTGTTAAATTGCTGCTGGTCTTCTCCAGCAAAGTTATTCCTGGCTTCAGTCTCCTCGATGTTAATAACCAAGAATTGTATTCCCTCATAGACATGCACGTGCTTCAGAATGGAACCTTCTTCGGCGAAGGAGGTGTCGGTCTTTCTATGCTGGTGCTGCATTTGTTCTAAAGAATATATATGTGAACTTAGTTCGTACTTCACAGGAAACACATTACGTCTCTACTACGAAGCCCGCCGATTAATGCTGTTTAGGGAAATACATTATTTATTGCGAGAACCATACGAAATATACAATTACCCTCTGTTGGCAGAACATAGTATGAAGAAAGCAGTCTTCTGGGATTTGGCACCGTGTATATGTGGTGTTAACCGACGTTCCTCCGAAACGTCGGTTAAAGCCGTGAAAGCCTCAAATCTTACACAGAACATAGTATGTTAGTACGTTAAAGCAGGTGATGCATAATAACTATTGGGATTTGAAGGGTTAACATTTTGAAAAATAATTTCATCTAAACGCAATAAAAATTTAGTTCTGTCTCACAGAAAATGCATTGTGTCTTCACTGCAACGTCCAGTCAGTTAATGAGGTGTAAGGAAATTATTGATTTTTGTAATCAGAAGCATGACGAACATCAAATAAACTCTACGGGTGAACTCTAAAATGTTTTAATGTTGAAGAACAGGACAAATATTGTTTTCAATGTACTTTTAAGGTTTAAATAGAAAGATCGATTCCTTCCACATCGTTTCAAATTCATCATGCATGAGAGTCTTAAAACTCGATGTTGTATAACACATCTTAAGAAATAAATGTGCTAAGGAACCAGAAATGCCAAACAAATCAAGAGGGAAGTAAATATCCTCAGAATGAATGAAAAGTGACAAGATAGACAATTACATTTTAAAATGAAACGGAGAAGAATATATCTCTATAAAAAGAGAAAAGCTCTACAAAATTCAATGAAATACGATTCATCTGATGCCATACAGCTCTGCCAGTTGATGCAGGACCGTAAAGTAACCAAGTAACGAGCCCTATGTTTCTACGTAGCTGTATGGCATGTATGAACACAGAGCCACACCCCCACGGGCCCTGCGAGTCTCTTCGTGGCTAGCTCCAGGAAGTGCGGCTATTGGCGAGCAAAGCTGCATTATAAGAGTAATTATCGGACATCTTGCTTCCTTGGTTGCCACATTCATATCGGTTGGACACGTGAAATGTTCAGTAGCCGAACAATTGCTTGTTTCCCAGTATGAAGGAAGATAGTGCAACTTTCGAATTTGAGAAATAAAATGTTGTCACGTCAAGGAGTGAATATAGACGGGGTTTGGATTGGTAACTGGATTTATAGAACATTTTAACACATGACTAGAGGCTAAGCCTACGGGTCACTATCGAGTTACAATCTCCAGTAGTTGTTGCGTGGTAACAACTTTCAACGGCGGACGTTCCATAACTATCCCCGTTCCTTAGCTACCAGCTTCTAACAGCAAAGGCTCACAGCTGAAACGCAGTTCTCTGACTCACCAACTAACCAACTCTTCATTCCCCTGCACTGCACTGGTGCTCACTAACTCTTCTAGTTGTAATATTTTGACATGAACCGCGCAGAAAACCCTGTTCCTCTGTTGCTGATCAATTGTTTCCTTTGGAACATATTTGTTTGGGAAGCCGATATTCAATAACGGCTCTTATATGTATATATTTGCTTATCTCGCAGTCGTTTCCCAGGAAAGGGTCCACATGCTACAATATATTATGTTTTGATTGGTGTTGTAGGATGTCTCTGAAATCTGAATTACTAGGGAACAACACCGACATGAATAGGTTTCTGAATCACCTGATACTAGTATTTCAGGCATTTCTTGATCATTGCATGTTCAAGATTTTAAATTGGTTGCATCATTCTACGGTAAATATGAAACGAAGTATAGAGATTATACCCGTGTGATGTTGTTATGCCTAACTGACTCAGTAATTAGCTACCTCTTTATAACAGGGGTTTCGTGAAAGTGTCAAGAGTTACGTGGTGTCTCCCAGAAAAATAAGTACACAGAACGAATGTGTTTAAGAACAGGCTGCTGAAGAGAATGAAACACGTGAGAAAGTAGGAAACAGCTCTGTATGCTGCATCCTATCTCTATCAGATGGTTGAACCAGGGAGGATGGAACTGGCGGACAGGAAGTGAGTATCAGAGAGATGAGCAATGCATACAGAGCTTTAGTTCGAAAGCTTTAACAGAAGGGCGACAAGTGCAATTTTATCTAATTAAGCACTAAGCCATGAAGATGTATGGGGAGTGGATGTATACATCAAAGTATTTTTGACCACGGTACTAGTTGGAGGTGAATGGTCAGCTTCACGATCCGGCCACTTTATCCCCTGAGAAATAACCCCCGATACCCGTTGGATGAGAGGCTAGGTGGGTCCCAGAACTGGTATAGATAATGTGAAGAGGAGAAAATTGTTGCCCCTAACGGGACTCGAACTCCGATCCCTCAGCTGTTCAGCTCGTAACCAGTCGCTATACCGGCTAGACAATATTAAAAAATATCTCATTGAGAAGGATTGTGAGGGCGTTGATATAATTCAGCTAGATCATGGCAAGACCTAAGTAATGGCTGTTATTTGAACATTGTAATGAGCCATTAGCCGGTCACGGTAGCCGAGTGGTCTAAGGCTTGTACTGTCTTCGCTCGCTCGGAAGCCGGGATCGTGGGTTCGAATCCCACACAAAGCATGAATGTCTGGTATTTGTATGTGTTTATTCTGTGTCTGTGTTGTCCTGTGTTTAGGTAGAGGCCTTGCTACGAGCTGGTTACTCATCCAATGAGTCCTACCGCCTGTAAAATTTTCATGAAACTGAGAAATCAGCCCCAAGGGGGCTATAGAGTCAGCGAAAAAAAAAGTCATATAAGCAGATTATTTCTTGACCATCTGAATACAAAATTGAACGTCAGAAGAATCTTCATTGTCTATGGGGCTTGCGAGTTAGGGTTAGTGGTACAGCCTCAGGGAAGTTTGCAAGTCATCCCTGAGCTTCCAGTTACGTGCGGATGGCTACCTGTTCTCATATGATTGACAGGTTCGTGAGTTTATGCAGGTCAGCCCACAAAACACAGTCGATTATCTTATTTTCTCCTTATGGGGAACGAGAGTGAGTAATTTTGGTATAAATTTCCCCAACCCAACCGCGCTATCAGCTCTAATTTCAGAGGCCGCGAGCATTTCCTCGCGTGATTAAGGGTAACTTTAAGCACAAACCCGAAGGTTTTATATTGTACAGCGGATGATTATCGGGGCTCTGGGTTGCAGCACGCAACAGCTGTTGTGCCCGGCCGGGGCTGCGGACTTGTGAGCTGCATGACTTACTGACGGCGAACTAACTACCTAAACAACAGCTACAAAACAGCATTACTTCCATTGCCTTCTGACGTGCAGCTTAGGCACAGGCGTGTATTTCCTTTATTATATCACAGTTATTTTGTATTAGTATTAGTACTAGCAGTAGTTGTAGTACTGGTGGTAGTAGTAGTAATCGCGGTAGCATAGTTAGTTGAGACACTATGCTACAAGCTTGGAGGTCGCGGGATCGAATCCCGATAAGGTCATTGAATTTTTTCAATTTACCTAATCCTTCCAGCCGCACTATGGCCCTGGGGTAGACTCAGCCTCTAACAGAAATGAGTACCAGGAATACGTGTACGCTTGGGAGTAAAGGGCGGCCGGCGCGTAGGTCTGACAACCTTACCGCCATCTATGAGCCGATTGTCTAGAAAATGTAGGAACCTCAACATCTCTCAACCCTATGGGCCTCCACGGCCTGTTACAGGGATACTTTTACTTTTGCTAGTAGTAGTAGCAGTAGGAGTAGTAGTATTAGTAGTAGTAATAGCATCAATAGCAGCAGCAGCAGCAGTAGTAGTAGTAGTAGTAGTAGTAGTAGTAGTAGTAGTAGTAGTAGTAGTAGTAGTAGTAGTAGTAGTATACCAAGCAGGGCTGTGTACAGACTTGTAGTCTGGAGGTATCGGTTCGAATATCTGCCCGCTTACAGAATATCATTGAGATTTCTAGTTGTTCTCTCTCTCTCCCCCTCCCTTCTTCCCTCTCCACCTCTCTCTCTCCCTGGCGAATACTACTCAGTACTGAAACAGATCGCCTCATCATTTCAATTCTTCACCCAATGATTATCCATGATAAATCCAAAATGTTATTCGACGTTAAAGACTCGTGTAAATGAAAGAATTAAGCAAGCCGGGAACTAACAACAACAATAAGAATAAAGATTTATATTTTCTGGGACAAGGTGCCGGTAAGGCCAAAACTGATGTTACGGAGGAATACATCGCCTCTATCTTCGTGGTGGAATTGGAAGCCAAGAAACAAACCAGCATGAAGCAGGCAGCAACCAGAGCTGGTTTCTTGCTGGAGCAACTCTTTTACCCTGATAATAGAAGCTATACTCGTAGGTTTTCTGAATCTCCGATCTCTATCAAACCACACGCCATTCTCTTAAGGAGAATGATTGGAAAGTAGCCTTCTGCTAGCATACTAACTTTAATCCTCTAGAGCACGGTGTTTACTATACGTACCACCTGCTTTAACATGACCTCGAATATTCCCACAGAGTGTAATTACACTTTTCTTACATTTCTCCAGATAAAAAGCGATCATTTCACTAAATAACGCTGATCACAGTGGCCGCGCGGTCTAAGGCAAGAAATGTCTTCGCCCGCTCGGAAGCTGGGATCGTGGGTGCGAATCCTACTATATTAATCGATTTTCGTCTCTGTTTATTTTATGTTTGTGTTGTCCTGTGTGTGGGTAGCGGCTTTGCAGCGGGCTGATCCCCCATACAAGGAGTCCTACCTACTGCCTAATATTAAGAAACTTAATTGAAACAACGTTTCACGGACGCCCTGTGATGTACATGGGATAGGGATAGAGACAGACTCTAACAACGTTAATATATCTGACGTCATAATGGAGGGTCAGTGTGTTTCCTATGAGGTAAGAACTGAATATTTAACTATTATTTAGAATAAATTCGTTTTTCGAAGACTGAATGGAAAGAGAACAGAAGAAAATGAAGCAAAATCTCAACAAACTTTATTTGATTAAATGATGATTGTGAAACTGTGCTCGCCAGTTCGCAAAGTCAACTTTTGTCCCGGGAGTGTATGAACATGTGTTTGAAATCTTGCTTATTGTTATTCTAAGGACACAGCTGTTAATGATAGAAGCATTCTGGCATAGCTACTGCAGTGCTGCTAATGTAGCAGAACGTTCAAAGAAAAGTTCTCAAGTTTTCGGATCCATGCTACTATTTCCGGTAAGTCCATTTGTTGACATTAAATTACAATCTCTAACAAGAGTACTGACTTAACGATTTTAATTCTACCTGATAATGGCCGTTGAAACAGCGCACGAGCGGCTGGAGCAAACTTATGAATAAAATCACTGAAGCTCATTTCTACATTCCGGTGTGTTATCACAAGTGCCAGTGTGCGGCAGCATGCATACCCCCTGGGTGTATGGTGACGATGGAGGCAAGATGTTGCATCGAACCTCTGATAACCACCTATGAAACTACACGGCGTGAAACCTCAGAAGACTACAGTATAAACAAACAGCAACTTATTAAGTGTGTCTGTACAATCATAATCTGGTCAACGTTACCCAGCAAAATGCTGATCCTCTTTAACGCTCTTCATTCCGAGAATTAATGGCACTGAAACAAATATGTTTCGCTGTTGGGAGAAATGAAGATTTCACAACTGATTAATATAGTGAATAAGGGAAATAATGGGATGAAAACTGTCACCAAAATTGCCAAAGTTTTAAAACAACACTAAAGTGAAGTTAAAAGTTTACGGTACGATACACCGGCTCTGAAGCCCACACAGCCTCCTACTCAATGTGTATCGGGGAAGACTTCTCTGGGGGTAAAGCAGTCGCGGTGTAAAGCTGACCACTCATCTCCATCTAGTGTCAAGGTCAATAATGGTGAAGATATCCCTCCACCCCATACATCGTCATGGCGTCATGTTCATTCAATTAACCACAGGGGCAATATTACCGTTTTATGCGTCTACAAAAATGCTTGGAGAATAAAATTTCAGTCAAGCAATCAGCTATTCATGCCGTCTTCTGGAAAGAAGCTAACAGTTGCTAGGGAAATGAGCCACAGCTGGTCCCACCTGGCAGTAGTCGAAGACAGCCTGCATAAACTATGTATATTTTGCGATAATTTTAAATAAATTAACAACCATAATTCTATTGGTCCATATCATTTATTGTATAATTATAATAAATTACGATTTTAGGAATAAATTTCATTAACTACTGCACTAAATGAATCTACGCAACGTTTATTCCATTAGCGTTGCCAAGAAAGGATTCCCAGCGCTGAAGAGGGTGTGATTGTAGCCGGTACAGACGAGGGCAAAGATAGGTTGAAATTCTCAGTAACGGTGCCTGAGCACCGATCTAGGAAGGCGGTCATTGGGTATTTAATTAGGTTTCTTCCTTTCCATGCCCTCGCAGCATGCACACTTCCTTGAGACATATTCCCGTAAGAAGCATTGTAATACCGTATTTACGCATGTATAGGCCGCAGCACAATTTTCAGAGAGAAATTATAGAAAAAATAATTTTTTTGGAATATTATTTCAGGAGTAGAACACCCTGTATTACTAATTATGAATATATTTTTTTTTAAATGAAGTCTGATTTCGAATATTTCGAATATAAGCCGCACCCCAGTTTTCCTCTTGAATTTTTGGCAAAAAATCTGCGGCCTATACATGCGTAAATACGGTATCTCCCTCGCATCTACTTCTATATTTCTCAAAGTGGTTTCCTAACAAAATATCTATGCATTTCTTACTTTCTATCACATCCACGTGCCCAGTCCATAGTAACACCTTCATCTGAAACCTGAACAATAGGCCTACAGAGTAACCTTCAGGCCTGTAGAACATGAAGTGTCTCGTTTTATAGCAACCCTGGTTCCTTCTTCATTTCATTTGCGTTACAACTATTTTGTCTATTAGCACTGCACGTTAAAACGTGTTTTCTTTCCCAAATCTTTTTTCATGAAATCCATCTTTATATCACTGCAATTTCCCACTTTTCTAGAGATTTCCGCACCAAAACAATGTACATGCTGCTTCCGTTCCCTCGGCCGCGCGTCCAGTTCCTGAAGTTTGTTAGAGTGACAACTGGAGAGACAGGTAAGGGAGTGGTGTGCAGTTCCTCCATTCCTTGCTATCATCATTTCTCTGATGACAACCAGGCTTCTAGCAGCTCGCAACCCTCCTATCAGTAAAAGGATTAAGTTGTCCCTGTGCTTAAGTAATTAAGTACTACGTCATCAAGAAGTATGGGGGAGTGGATGTAGAGATCCACATTTTCTTGACCTCAGCACTAGTGCCCCTGCCGCTTTACCCCAGCGAAAGAGCCCCATGTACCTATTAGATAGGAAGTTGCGTGGACCCCAGAGCTGGTCTGGACAACTTGGAGAAGAGAAAATTCTTGACCCTATCGGAACTCGAACTCTGACCCTTCGGTCGTCTAGCCCGTAGTTAGTTGCTATACCGACTGAGCTATCCCGGCTCTTGCCCTCATATCCGTGCATGTGCCAATTGTTTCAGGACACAAACTGAATAATTGAGAGGTGGAACTAGGTCGGGGCGAGATGGATCCATTTGTCAGCCAGGAAATATTAATTGAATTCTCTCAGTGTAGAATTGACTATGAGTCGAGAGTTCTAACACACACATTTATTAGTCTGCTGAAGACATGAAATATAGATGTTACAAGGCCGCGCCATAGCTCAAGCGGTTAGTCGCTGGCTTCCCACCGCGGCGGCCCGGGTTCGATCCCGGGTCTGGTCAAATGGGATTTGTGGTGGACAAAGTGGCGCTGGGGCAGGTTTTCTCCGAGTACTTTGGTTTCCCCCGCCAATCTTCATTCCAACAATTGCTCCACAATCACCCTCATCTATCATCTGGGGCTGGAACAATAGGCCAGAAGTGGCCACAGTACAAGGGACTTAGTCCCACCCCACTAGCACTAAAAAAAAATAGGTGTCACAAGAGGTGCTGCTAGTGAACTGAAAATGTGAACTATGCATTTCAGAAAAGGTCCCTTCACATATCTGTGCCTTGGGTCTGTAAACGGAAAGAAGAGATAGTGCCATACTTTGAACTTGCTTCGGGAGAAAAATAGCCACTTTAAGTCTGAATACATATGAAGAAATGACGCCCGGTCTATGTTGGCAAAAAGTCTGTGACGCGTAAAATTAAAACACATACTCTGCGTGTTCCGTGGTGTGCAGCTCGAGAAACCTTACCACAAAACAATGATACTCCAGAGGACATAAAACATTTCATTCCCAGTGCACAGTAGGAAGAGTAATGTCGGAACACAAAGACAAGCAAAAAACTAATCTCATAAGCCTACTTTTTTCAAAATAAGGAAAGTAGGCCAGTAAGTCTTGTCGCCTCTTGGTTAATTTTAATTTTGAAAAATGATCGACTGTTGCAAAATATCATGCTCCCAATATGTACTAAATCTATAACAGTATTCAGTGATTTCAACCGCAATAAACAAATTGGTGGTCTCTGGCCGACGTTGGACTGTTATAACTTGCCCTCGGTCTGAATAGGGAATACCTTGTCGAAGGATTAATTCCCCCCCCCCCCATTTTACGCAACGAATGCAAGAATACGTGTCTGCCTTAAACAATTCGTGTGTAACGGTGGAAACTCCACTGTTAGACTTTCATTTCCTGGTCATCAATTTCCTAGGTTACGTTGCCTAGGAATTACTAGCCGTTGTGTAGCAATGGATGCGTTCTGGTTCCAAATATTCCGGCCCTAGGCTGCACGCCATACCCATTACTGGTTAACGACCGCGAAGCAAACAACGAAACAACATCCTCTGCTAGGCAATTTATCCTTAATAAGCAAATGTACGCAGCCGTCCCTGAGTAACGCCTTTGCAAACAAACGTATTCCCACGGTAACGAATCCAAACGCAACAACGGAGGAAGTGTTGGAAACGGCGTTTCCTACAAGGTTCGTGAAAAGGGGTTATCAATAGGACAAGTTTAAAAATTAGTTTCTCCTGTCAAGGCGGTGTCGAATACTTTCACCGTAGCCCTGCGAGTCGTAGGAGGCGACGAAAAGGTAAATCTCGAATCTGAGACAGTAAAATATGGTCACGAGTACCACGGGACTCGGACCCGAGAATGACTGCGCTGACGAGAGCCAGCAGCAATTGTAGACGACATATGCATCCTATCGTCAGAGATAACGCCCCACATCAACAAACCCGCAACTCTCTGACAGTAATAATAACTTGTCATAAGCCCCAGATGGGTGCATTATTCCAAGAGAAACTGCCCGACTGACCGTCGGTCGTAACGTAAGACTCAGACTCAAGTTAGTTGTAACGGAGAGTTGAGAGATAATCAGGCGGACTGTATCGACGTGAACATAGAAGCCGAAGATTAGTCAGTTGTAACGGAGAGTTGAGAGATAGTCAGGCGGACTGTATCGACGTGAACATAGAAGCCGAAGATTAGTCAGTTGTAACGGAGAGTTGAGAGATATTCAGGCGGACTGTATCGACGTGAACATAGAAGTCGAAGATTTGTCAGTTGTAACGGAGAGTTGAGAGATAGTCAGGCGGACTGTATCGACGTGAACATAGAAGCCGAAGAATCTCCACTGTTGAAATCTGTTACCAGGGAACGACTGGTGAAGACATAGCAGGCTAAGAAGGCTTAGCGTGTGCTAGAGCAATTTGTAAAGCGTGGATATTAGCAACGACACTAATTACTGATAGTTGTATAAGTGGTCAATAAATCGAGTCATCAATCCAAACCCCGTCTGTAGTCACTCATACACGTAGCAATATGGTCTTGGGCCCCAGATGAGGCTTGGCACCAAGACTCTCTGACCGACTGACCTTCGGTCGTAACGTGGCTTTGATTTTGGCGTTGAGCCACAGTACACACAGTCGTCTCCAGGCTGTCTCAGCCAGTTGGAGTCCGCATTTATTGTGAAGCGGTTGTCAGCTAGCGGAGGCATGACTGAGGAGGAATCCTCATAGTTGCAAACCGTTGCATAACAAAGGATAATTAAGGCCTAGAAGATTTAACGTGTGTCACAGTAAACTGTAGATTTGTCAGAGTTCCTAGCTACAGATCCGGAGGTTCCTGGTTTGATTCCCGGCGCAACCAGATTTTCTGAGAAGTAGTGGGTCTGGAACGGGGTCCACTCAGCCTCGTGAGGATAATTGAGGAGCTATTTCAAGGAAATAGCAGCTCCAGTCTAAAAAACCGAGATTAACGGCCGTGGGATTCGTTGCGCTGACCACGTGACACCTTCTATCCGCAAATGTTTGCACTAACTTCGCCGACAAGAGGCGGTCGTCCGGTCGGTATAGTTCGCTTGCGGACTACAGGCCACGGAGTATATATAATCATGTGGTCCATCTCGTGCCGAACTTAAATTATTTATATAGATTCATGACTTCCCTTAGGGATGACGTTCGTTATTTGTTACCATAGCTACTAACGCTTTTATCACTGCATTCTGTGAAAGACAGACACAATGTATTGTGGTGTAATTGCTCAAGGCAAGGACTGTGGAGCCAGAGTAACAGCCGATGCTAGGTAATTCCGCCGCACGCAACAATACAGGAATTGTCAGGAAACGAGATGTAACGTGTACAGCCGTTGCTATGGAAAAATTATATAAACACGTTTCCACGGAAACGAATACATACAACAATAAAAGAACTATGTTTTATGTGCGGCCTCTGCCGAGGGTTTATAGAAAAAACAAAGATGATCATTTAAATCAGTTGAGCCTTTAGACGCCAGCCTGCCAGCATGGAGGCTCAGGAACAGAAGAACTGAAGCATCAGACTTACTGAGTGCGGTATAGTTGAGTTGAAGTCTGACTTTATGTGTGCTGCGATTGCAGTGAGATAGTATAATCTTCATTGTTAACATACGTTACTAGGAAACGACTAATGAAAGCAAAATGAGAATATTAATATTTGCAGCAGTGAACTGTAAAGTGCGGAGATTAGCTGTAGCGCTCTATTACTTGTAATTATGAGTTGAGTGTACTATATAAGTGCAATAAATCATAGCATCCAATCCAAATCCGGTCTAACAGTCATTCGAAACCATGACAGTGTGAAACATGAATGGCTTAAGGTAGGAGAAGAAAATATATTTTTCTCTCTAATTTCTATTGTAGCTTTACTCAGCTTAATCATGGATATACATCATTTATGCCCTAAGGGACAGAATACGCTTATAACCCGCAGAACAATGATAGTTGAAGACAGAATCATTAACTCCCAAAATCACGGTCTGTAGGACCTCTCTTTATGTATTGTTTCTAACCCACCCGTTCCCTCTCGGTAAGCTGATAGTCGCACATATGGTTAAGTCATCCCTCCAACCTTTTTTGGCACACAAAGTCTCATTTCCATGTTCACAAGAGGTAGTCACTGGACCTTATCCTATGCCACATTAATCCAGGCTACTCTGTACACCCTGTTCCAGAAAGAGAGCCCTCAACGACCTCCCATCCACACTCCGGTCTCCAAGCGGTCTCCTCCTTTCAGAGAATACCAGAACTGTTAAAGTGCGTGCATATCATGTTGAGAGGCTGCTCTAACCTTTTGCACATGCTCTGCAACAAATCGTCCTTTACGGAACCTACTTGCTTGCTTCTTCAAACTAAAACTCTTATGCTAAAATATGATTATGTGAAAATTACTGTTGTGGAGTGAAGGCCAACTCCCGGTAATATGTTAACATAGTATTAACATTTTTGTATTTTTGGGAAAATATTTGTTAGGATAGATTTGGTTTTGGGAAATATTTGTAAGAGGTACGAAAGCGGATGTACGAAAGGTTAACAACTTAAAGGAATTTCTGCGTATGGATTTAGACGGACATTGGCTTGCCACGAGGGAATGCCCAGTCAGCAGAATAACGTTGAATGTATATCGAACTGCTAACTACAGAATTTACACTTGTGTGATGGGGGGACGTTTGGAGGTAAAAGTGTCAGCCAAACGGTTTAGCAGTAGAAGGGGGTGTGTCCCCTTAGGATCCCAGCCAACGAGATCACCCACCTTGGGATAAGACGTCACTGGAGGCGGACTTACACCCTCCGGGAAAATAATGAGTAAGCATACATAGGGGTATATAACCCAGAGACCAAATTAGGAAGGGGATTATTCTAACAGTAATTTTGGCCATTTGCGGCCGTAGGCTCTGTCCAAATGGACACCGACTCGACTCCCGGCAACGCCATCCGTCTGCAGACTCAACGCAAAGTAAGTGGAAACTACTCTTATCGCCATGCGCAATAATTGTAATATTATTAAAGTGTAACTCCTCCAATGGGACTAGAGTTAGGAACGTTAGAAAAAGTGTACAGGGCGTAAGAATGATCAACCGAGTGATGCGAGGTAGCCAAGTGTAATGTGTAACCCGACACCAGTCGGCCCTTTCAGTGTGAGAATCCCAAATGTATATAACTGTATATTGATTGTGTTTTTACTAATATAGTGTAGCATAGGGTGAGGATGTGGGTTTTTGTGGTGATTTTCTCCCCTTCCACATTTCGCACCTGCGCCCTCCTGACAAGCCCGGTGAACAGAGAGCCCCTAGCCATGAAGCAACGATAGAGAAAGCTGTTCAGACGTTTCCTTAGTCCATACCCCTGTGACTGCAAGAGAGGAGGTGGCAGTGGGGATACCTCCACGCCCCTGTCACTTCGACGTAACAATTACCTTTTCTCGGATGTGAAACTCTGGTAGATCTTTACCAATATTTGTGGAATTCGCTGTCTCCATCTTCAGGGAAGAATTCTGGAGATGGAGGCAGGAGGTTCTTCGGACAAAATGGTACCTTTATATCAGACTACACGGTGTCACATCCCAGAAGGTAATCACGTCGGTGACTATAGTAATAGCACTGTCGGGAGAACCCCAAAGCTCACGTTTATGTATTTCAGATGCTCTAAGTGCTGAGCGGGAGATCAACTTCAGCGACACGCCTTCGAAATTCCAGCAGAGGCCACTGAACGCACGTTCCTCAGCCGTACTGCAATCAACCTCCATAATCACTGACGAGATTAGTCCTCAACTGCAGGACCACGAGCCCACGACTACCGGAGAGAATGCACTAGAGCCCAACTCCAGCGACTGTCCGGCTCTTCCAATGTTTTACCTGATACCACTGATTCCATCCTGCCCGGAGGTACCACCACTTCCGACATCCTCAGTTACCTACCAGAACAGTCTTGAATTAGATGACGTCGAACTCGGGTACGAGTTTTGTGCTAAGACAACAGCAGGGTCCACCTCCAGAGACTGGCCGGTTCTTCCGATGTTCTACCTGACACCACTGAATTCTACCGTCTAAGATTAAGAAACTGAATTGAAACGAAGCGTTTCATGGGTGCCCTGTGCTTCAACTGGGAACAACAGGAATAGATAGATAGAATATTCGTTTATTTATTACGAATTTCTAATGTTTGGTTTGAATTTCAATCGGTACACCCGCTATCCTGAGATTTTTCGTGGTTTTCTCAGCCTCTACAGCTAGACCATAACCGCTTTCTTAGAAACCTTTCCCAGTTCATCATTCATGTGTACTCATACCATCCATGTATCTATACATCTAGACATCCATGCCTCGAATGAGATTCGAACACACGATCCTAGTGTTTGAACTGACGAAGACGGTTCATGCCTTCGACGGCGCGGCCGTTGTGATCAGCAATCGTAAAATTCGATGCTATATAATCACGGTGTTAAAAGAGGTCGATAAATCCACAGAACATAAGAATTCTGAATTTTAACCAGAGTATGAACACTGTCGACATAACACACAAATATCACCAGTATGACCGCTACTTGTTTACTTTTTTAGCATAACATAAAATATATTTGCATTTTTGAACACCATATATATGTGGATGGGTCGTCCATAAATACAACTTATTTCTGTCAACATTAAGACGCAAATTTTCCTTATAGATTCTGAAATATAAATGTCGGGATATTATTGTAAATTGATGCCGAAGCATGTAAATTTGTCTGACACTTATAATGTTATCGTTTAGCACAGACGGATACTTCTTTGTGGGACTTGAGGTTCTCACAGCGGTGGTTATGGAAAGGTCTACATTCTCTTTATATAATACTGCGTACTTGAAAGTCAATGGATGTTTCGGAAGAATATGTCCATTTTCAGGGGCGAAGAATAAGCCAAATAAGAAAAGAATATGAAGAAGTAACAAGTGGAGTCTGGATGTTTCTTGCTTGGCGTTGTATGCCAGAAGATAGAACTCTTCGTTCATTCGTATGTTATGAATACAGCGTAACGGAATGATACGCAATCAAAGCATAATTTTATGTTAAACGTCATGCAGTGCTCTGAATTAAAAACAAAGTCTGGGCTCTTTGAAAATCCCGTGACAAGGAAAATATTTCGACAGTAAGAAATGTCTTCATTGGAGCTGTGGACCGTCGCATTTGACCGCAGCGTGGGCAGTCAGTTCCTGTTCAAGAGCGGTTCAGTTGAACCTCGACATACCCTTTCCCGATTGCCTGACTTACGATCATATTAAAATGATATCCGTTAGACCTACGCCCTGAATTTTCAGACTTGCGACACGAAACTTGAATTTCTGACTATGGATACCTTCATAGAAAGAGCAAGACCCCAGAGGTCACCCTTCCAGTCGAGCCCTTTCAGAATCCTGAATTACCAGAGCTGTGGTATCTGTATGTGTCGAGACGCTGAAGGTGTCGGATTTCGATAAAATCTTGATTTCATATTATATTTACGTCAACACAACTATTGTATAGACACACTGTATTTTAATTATCCACTACGTGTTTCGGCCATTCGGCTATCATCAGATATGCACATTCACTATCGGCTGCACTGCTAACTCCTTAAATTGGTCGGTGTTTACGCCTGGTATATTTTGTATTTTTGGTTTGATATACTTTCATATGCTTTCTTGTTAAAATCATAAATATTGAAATCGTTAAGTTCTCAGAATCTCTTGAATTTTGAATTGCCTTTGTTACAAACGTTTAGTTCTTTCTGTAGATGCATTATTTTAGGTTAGTATGTCATTTTATAGACGCGGATGTGGGTTTCCGAAGATGTCTTGTCTGTAATCCACGACAAACTGATTGAAACTATTAGCAATTACCATGCGTTGTGTAACCGTGAAAGTTACGATTTAAAGAATATTTAAATACAAGAAAATAATACGGCAGGTTGTAGCCTCAACAGTTGAAAGAGATGGAAAGTACAAAGTCTTTCATTTGTTTACTGGCTTTATTTTATATTCTTATTTATTAAATAATCAGTGCATCATAGTTTTGTGGTTACACGCCCTGAGTCTTGCCTGTGAGACTGGTTGCAGTAGGATCATGTCATAACGTAGATCCGACAAAAAGCAACTACTTTGTTTGTAGAAGTATCCGAACTCTCACCGCCCTCTCGACGACTAATTCCATAACCAACACGGGCAGTAATCGGCAGTAATGTTGTGAACTGGGCAGGTATGTATGCACATGTCAGCATGAGCAGTGTGTGTGCAGGTCTGCGCGATAAGGAAAACCAGTATTAACCGAGTGCAATTGGGAAGTATGATGGCGTCGAATCTGGCCGGCCTACTTCAAGAATGTGAGCATGTCTGCCCGGTTATTTTTACCGTCTCTTTACCTCCTTTTCTCTTCCCCTTGAAGTCACCTTTTTAACAGTCCTTCTCTCACCTTACCGTTTGTTAACTCAATTGTTATCTTCGCTCTCCCACACACTTTGGTCGCACTTGTAGGTGCTTCTTTCTTGTACTAAATTTCATCTCAGGGTTATTTAATTTATAAAGAGTTGAGGTTCGTTGATTCGGTAGAGCTGAGGGTCTCTTTATCTCAAAGCCTTGAACGGGCCACAACTCTGAGAAGCAATAAATGAACACAAACTACAAAAGCACATATCAAGTTTGGACAATTATATTATTGAACACTTGTTTAGCCACATCTTAATACAACTTCAAATCAGTAACTTTTATGTTTTGTTTCTACGAGATCCTGTGTGTGACTTCTCACGTCTAGTTCTTACGAGTCCCGGTGTGTGACTCTTTGGTATGATTGCTTCGGAGCACGGTGTGTGACTGACTTCGACAACTGATTTCTACTCGGACCTTCAAGTCCTTGTTTCCTCAGCGTCTCTACCCTGTCACACCCTTAAATTTTAGTGATTGGTTATATTTGAAAAATAGGACTGTCTTAATTAGATATTCCTCCACTCCGTTTAAAGCTTATAAGGGTTTAAGAATTTTTGACTCCCATGTATTTCTGTCAGAATTTGACAAATGCTTAAGCGTCGCTTGGGCCCTAAAAACTTCACTCTTTTTAAGTTATGGCATGCACAAACTGCCAAGTATTGAATTCACAAAGAATTCTTTAGCTATTCTTTAACGTAACTTTCCTCTAATAAACCTTTGACGGGTGTCTTCCTGTTTCTTGTTGTAAGCGTGGGAAGACGCTAACTCTTACATACAAGAATTGATTTATGTCTCACTACTCTTGTTCATTGCATTTCATTTTGAACAATTCAGCTTTCAAATTAATAAAGTTGATTACATTAAAATAATATTAGAGTCAATTTTACCGACCACACAACATATTTTATTATTATTACACTACATGTTTCGACCTCAAGAGGTCATCCTCAGGTGTACGAACACAGCTGTATAATTACACGCAATGATATTTGTCTTTTCACTTATTCGATCCTGTATCTTATTCAGGCCCACGCCATCATGACAAGGACCGTACAGATCCAGCAACTTCAGAGGACGCAGAAAAACAGCGAGACCTCCAAAAAGTGAAAAGTGCAATATAATAAAATTGAACTTTAATTCATGAACTTTTTAATCAATAATATAATTAAAACTAGTTAAAGTGAACTTGACGCAGTGATGAGGGTAAGTAGGAAGTGACTGTATAAGTGAAAGTGAAAGCACACTAGTGATCTGAATTGAAATTCGATTCGCAAATTTTAAATTTTAACTTTTGACATTTAGAATAATATTTTAACTTGTGTTTTGTGAGAGGAACTTGATATATTATTGAGTGTGGGCCTGAATAAGATACAGGATCGAATAATTGAAAAGACAAATATCATTGCGTGTAATTATACAGCTGTGTTCGTACACCTGAGGATGACCTCTTGAGGTCGAAACATATAGTGTAATAACAATAAAAATATGTTGTGTGGTCGGTAAAATTGACTCTAATATTAATTAAATACACAACAGGATGCAAGAAACAATTAAACATTCAAATAAGTTACGTAGCAGTGGGACGGTTACATTATACAGGGTGGTAAGTTCATTGTTGTGTCAGAGTACTATTTACTTGTACGGTTAAGCATATTTCCGTCACGTGGATTTTCGTTTACGGTACCGTGTACCACCGCGATAGCCGGCCAAGTAGAATATGTGACTGTCTGTTGGTTCTCGTACTCGGGGACTACTACCAAATAAGGGTACCCGACTGCACGGTTCCAGAAGAACTGCAGGTAGTATGGCCTGTAATTCGAATCTGCTATTAATGACATCCCCCTATTTTAGATCTAATGAACGTTCATAAATCGACCCTGAAGATGGAGGCAAAATGTTCGTCGATGTACACTTCTGCCGGTATATATGGCGTGCTTATTTAAGCACTATGCCTTCGGCACAATATGGAGGTGAGTGGCCAGCTTTACGCCACTGTCGTGCAATCCTCGGGCAAGGAGCCCCAGTACCCATTGGAGAGGAGGATGGTTGTGCCCCAGAGTCATATACGAGAAAACAGTACCCACCATAGGCTCCGTTTGCCACCTGCTTCTTACTGGGTTTCATTTGACTTACTCTTCGACCTTGAAGCTGGAAGCAATGTTTTCCTTTGAAACGCCAGTGGATATCAACCAGATTACTTGGCATTATATATGAGATGGTAAAACGCTACATGGACTCATTTCCCACCTCGATCTTTAGTGGTGGCTTTCGTGGGTTACGTTTTGACCCTGAGGCAGTACTTTTGTCCAGAACGTCGGTAGACAGACTACATGGTGTTACATCTCAGAAGGCAGTACTCTCAATATCCTAGAATAAAGTACCCATAAAATTCATTTTGCATCTATGCCACAGGGAAAAACAGGCGACCAGCCTGAGGTCTGCCAGATTGATAACGAATGAAATTTAAAGGTCAGTATATGGTCAGCCTGGCTTTTTAAGTTAATCATGTTTACTAGCTTCATGATGCTGAACTTTTCTTGAGAAACCGCCAGTTGTGCAGCTATCCACTGGTCCCTATCCTGAGCCACATCACTCTAGTCCATACCACCCCTTCCTATCACTTTAAGATCCATTTTAATATTATCCACTCACCTACATCTTGTTTTCCCTAATGGTCCCATTCCTTCTGGCTTTTCCACCAATGTCCTATATGCATTCCTCTCCTGAATATATTTACTTGGCATTTAAAAACTGAAGGTGTGCAAGAATACAAACTGTAGATATTTAGGAAATTAGTTATCTTCTTCTTATCTGGCCCTACAGCCCTTTGTGAGTCTTAACCTCCTTGCTAACAGCCTTCCAACTATTTCGTCCTGTGTCTTCTTCCACGAAGCTGTCACTTTTAAAATTTAAAAATTTTTAAATCTTAAAATCTTGCAATATGTCATCCAGCCATCTTAATTTTGGTCTTCCTTTCTTTCTATTGCCTTCTAGCTGGGAGATGTTACCGATGTTACCAAGGGTGGAAATTATTCCAAAAGTCCAATAATAAATGGGCTTTCAGATCACGATGCCCAGACTATAACATTACATTCTTTTAGTCTAAGACCACCCACTAAAAAATTTGTGCTGACTAGAAACATTAACCAATATACAATAAATGACTTTCTCCTTAAATTAAGCTATGAAACTTGGGATACTGTTTTCTCCATGGATGTCAATGAAATGTACAATTCCTTCCTAGACTCCTATTTGAAAATGTTCTATTCTAGCTTTCCTTTAAAGAGAGTCAGTATTGGGAAAAAGAATAATAATAATTGGATTACTTTAGGAATTCTAACCCCTTGTAAACATAAAGGAGAACTTTTCATAGCATGTAGGGACAGTAATAATCTAGATCTCTTAAACTACTATAAAAAATATTGTAAAATTTTATCAGCTGTCATCAAGGAAGCAAAAAACTTAATTAAGCAGACAAAATTAGTGAATCCCTGAACAAGAATAAAACCGTCTGGGATATAGTTAAATTAGAAACTAATAAAAGAAAAAATACTGATAAGACTATTACTTTAAATATTGAAGGGACTCTGGTCAATAACCACCAATTGATAGCAAACGAGTTTAATACACGTAAATATTTTTCTTCTATAGTTAAAAATATTAATAAATATGACAAACTTAGCTTTCATAACCCAGATAATATTACTCCTCTTCATTACTTATAGCAGTCCTTTAAGACTCCATTTCCAAACATCAAACTAAAATTTGCATCATCTAAAGAAGTTGAAAATATAATAAAATCTTTTAAACCCAAAAATTCCTCTGGGTATGATAGAATATCTTCTAAGATACTAAAAGTAAGCTCTTCTTTTATTAGCTCGCCTTTAACTTGTAATAAATCGTTATCTTTAGGAATTTTTCCAGATCGTCTGGAATATGCAGTAGTTAAACCTTTGTTTAAGAAAGGTGATAGATCTTGTATTTCCAACTATAGACCCATATCTATGTTAAGATCCTTCTCTAAAGTTTTTGAAAAAGTTATGTATAATCGACTTCAGGTGCATTTGTGTAATCATAGTATTTTAGCAGAAGACCAGTTTGGGTTTAGAGCAGGTTCATCAACAAACAAAGCCATATATAAATTAGTTAATGAAACCCTGCAAGCTTTAAATAGTAAATCTCTAGTAGGTGGTATTTTTTTGATCTTGAAAAAGCATTTTATTCTTTAAACCATGATATATTAATCTCTAAATTACAATTTTATAGTGTTAATGGCAAAGCTAAGTTATAGTTTGAATCATATCTTAATAACAGATATCAGAGAACTCAGGTTTCTAATGAGGAATCAAATCTAATAAATCTTTCTACATGGGAAAAGATAACTGATGGTGTTCCCCAGGGATCAATTCTGGGCCCTTTGTTGTTCCTTATTTATATTGTGACGTGTCGCGCTAGCTGGATGCCCCACCCCTCCGGAGATGACGAGCCGAGCGGAGCCGAAGTTAGCCGAGTCCCAGCATCCTCGTAGCTATGTAACGCGAGTCAACAGTGGTGACGTCACCAAGGGATAGCGCGGTTGCTAGGCGGCAGCAAACAACTCCGGACAGCGTTGCTAGCAGCAAGGCACAACACAACAATGGTGCCTATTACGTGGCTGTTTTCTGTGTTGTCCGGAACGAGGCTAGATACGGAGCAGCGAAGACTATTCACAGTTAGTTCCGAGTTAGTTCCGAGCCAGTGTGTGATCAACAGTTCTCCAGACAGCAGTGGACGCGTTAAAGTGTATCAGCGGCCGAAGACAGTTCTCAGGGCAGCAGTTACTGACGCGTGAGTGAGAATCAATGCTCGTTCGTGGTAACAGGGTAATAATTGGGAGTGTGCGATACAGTGACACTTATATAGCTCCCGTACTGTGAAACGTGTAGACTACTGACAATAGAGTGATTTGATTTGCGAATAGGGTTATAAATCGTGAAACCCCGCAACAGTGTAACCAGATTATTGCGATTAGGGTTATAAAGTCTAGATGGTCAGCTTAATGCCCCGACCGTTTTACCCTTTGGGAAAGAGTTGTTGATACACGTTGTATAGGAGACTGCGTGGGCCCCAGAGCGGGTGTGGACACTGTGGAACCCCCAAACCGAATTCCTGCCATCCAATTCATAACCCATCACTATACTTACTGAGCTAACCCAACTGAACCGAAATCTTACAAAAAATGTTTTCGAATTCCATTTGAGATGTATATATTTTTGAATGGCTAAGCGACAATCAGCTTCTCAAAATGGGTTCTGCTTCATTACGTTAGTTAACAGAAATGACCTAATTTCTTTGTGCCATATTCAAAGAAATGTAAATGAGCTTAAGAAAGGCAAAAGCTTCATTTGTTATTCAGTTGTGGTAATGCGATTTGCGATAACAACATAAAGAATTGCAGGAGTCTCTTTTGTGACCTTGTTTGTTCCCGGTGAGATTTTCCCATTAATTGGCCTCGTCGTTAGTGGCATAAATGTATCGCATGATTCACGCACAATTAACAACAACCGTGGAAATGTAACCTATGAACCTACGCCGATAAAATATTTACTCGTATTTTCCAACTGCGTGCTTTGTGACGGTACATATCTCATTGACCTTGGTGTCGGCTTATTGCAGACACAAATCCGCTGTTGAATAGTAACGTAATTACAGGAATAACATTGCACCGAGTCAGATGTTTATGCAAAATATCCATCATACCGAAAACTGTTTAAAGTAAAATTTCTCTATAATACTATCCATAATTTACGTGCCAATGTAAGGAAAATCCATGCAGTAAAATCTATCTAATCCTTAAGAAAGCTGATCGTCGCCCTGCTGGGCAAGAAATGTACTGCTTCTGTGTAAGCAGCAGTTATATTTCTATATTTAAGAAGTGCACGACTGTACTTGCGCCACGGAAATCCAGTTCCTATAAGCTGTCTTTATGTTCAACTGTAATTTGAGGGCTATTCGGAAAGTAAACTCTGGTGAGCTATTAACAAAACAAGAAATAAATAAAAAAAAGTATATATAATACGTACACACTTAAGCTACTTCTCAACGTAGTCACCCCCGAAATTGAGGCACTTGCCTTATCTGGGAATAAGTTTTTGTATGCCTATGTCGAAGAAGTCTGCCTCCTGTGAGAGCCACGATTTCACACTATCCATCAAATCCTCACTATTGTTAAAGCGCTGTGACCTGTAGGTAAACAGGTGGTAGTTGATCAGAGCGAGATCAGGACTGTAAGGAGGGCGGTCAAACAACTCCCAGCTGAAATGCTCCAGCAATGCTCGGGTGCGAGCGGCTGTATACGGACGCGCATTACCATGGATTAGAACTACTTGTACATTGGATACCAGCTCTCCAAGCCTTTTGTTTTGAATGACCCTATGCAGTTTTTTGTGTTTCGCAGTACACTTCTGACCGCTTCTGGCATTATTGTCGCTCCTTGTTACATGTACTCCACCATCAGCATTCCTTTCCTATCACAGAAAAGAGTTGCCAACAATTTTCTGGCAGACAACGTTTGTTTAAACTTTTTAGGTTCGTTTGGTAAATGTGTCTGTATCCACTGCTTTGCCATTTGGTTTCATCATTCACAAATAAAACCCAGGTTTCATCACCTGTTACTCTTACGATATGATGAGAAATTCATCGCCATCTTTGTGGTATCGTTCTAAAAAAGTCAAAGCCTAAGGAATTCTCTGCGTTTTGTGCGCACCCGTGACCATTTTCGGAACCCATGTTCCCAAAACTTGAGATAGTCTAGGCTAACTGTAATAATCTCGTAGAAAACGATTCGTGAAATTTGTGAAAATTCGCCAAACGTCCTGAATTTATCAAGCTCCGTATCTCACAACTTTTTGTCAACATTTTGAATTAAATCATCACTCACTACAGATGGCCGGCCGAGCAATTCGCTCTCCTTCGTGAACATTTGTTCGATCATCTGTGAACATTCTACACCATTGTCTTATATTCCTTCACTCATAATATTTTGGCCTTAAACCGCGAATATTTCACAGTGGATTTCTGCAGCAGTAATGTTTTTTAGCATGAAGAAAACGAATTACAGCGCAAATTTCGCAGCTGGTTGGATTATCAATTGCAGGACCCGTTATAACTCACTCTGTAGAGACAAGAACAAACAATAGTTGACCAGTTATGTGGTGGTTTACAAGACAATGAGTCATGTGACGCTACATCGCATGCGCGAGTTCTCGCCCCTCCTACATTAGTTGCCTAAAATAAACGGAAGTTACTTTAGGAATTCTTCTTCTTCTTCTGTTGCTCCCACTTGGAGTACAGGGAATCCGTGAAACGCTTCGTTTCACTTCAGTTTCTTAATCTAAGACATTCGGCAGACTTCTTGGACGGCAGACCAGCCCGTCGCATAGCCGTTACCTAACACAGGCACAGAATAAACACAAACAGACATCCATTCATTGAGTGGGATTCTAACCCACAATCCCAGTGTTCGAACGGGAGAAGACATTTCATGCCTTAGATGCGCTGACGCTGTGATTGTTTATTTTCCGAATAACTCTCGTATGATTCTATATATACGCATAGGTTTTCAAGGTTTTTTAAATGATGGGAAATAAATTATACTTGAGTTCTCTCTTTTATTAAATAAGATCTAATAAATCTGACTGTATCCTCCCATTAGATGGTTTCGAAGTTTATTTACAATTATCGTGAAGTGGGAACTTTGAAATTCTAACAATTGCAGGCTTTACTATTACTAATTTCATCAACACTATTGACCTAAACTGTAGGTTTGGAAACATCTTCCTCTCCTTAATATTTCATTTAAATTTGAAGCGGTAATTCCTACTTATGGAGTTCAATGGCTACAAGCTTCCGTTCCCCACAAATTCCACTATATATAGAGGCTATACAGAACTGTCATTCACGTTATTTTACCGGTAAGTACATTGATACAGCTCCACGCACTCTTAACCTCGGAACTAGATTCAAGTCTCGGCTGCTTTACCATGGGGGAAAGGGTCCCATTGCCGGGTTGAACATGGTGGCGGAGAGATACATTTCTGCCACCTCCGGGAATAGAACATCAAGTTTCAGGCCTCCCAGTCTTTATTCTAATCGTTGTACCGATTAATTCACGCCGATTCTCTTTATATTGCCACGCTTATGGAGTGACTATAGACGGGTTTTTTGATTCAATATTGGGTTTACTGACCAATTTAGCACACAACACGCTACTATATTTAATTATGACGCCATCATCACTGGAGTACATAGACTAGTGTTCTCAGCCTGCTACAAGACGTCTCCTGGTAGCAGCTGCGACAATGGCTAGTTTCTGCTTCCGCGCTCAAGTTCTCTCTGAACGTTTGTTTCCTTCAATCTGTCTATTCTTGTTTCAGTTGTCCTCCCTGTAACCCCTCGCTACGGACCGAGTAGGAAGCGCTGTTACCAACAGTACGTCTATTGTTGCATGCGTATCAGTTACAGCTGGAACGTGTTTACCGAGTCGTTGTCTAGAAACGGCTCTACATATTATAATATCTAAAATAAATAGACATCATTCCGAAGAGAATTATAGCATCATTTTCAATTTCTGTGCAGTCCGAAATGGAGAAGGCCTGCATCATTTCCCTCTGTTGTTTCTATGAAACAAGAGAAGGCAGCATCTGCGCTAAGAATGTCACTGTTTATTACCTTACATGAAAACAAATCCGTTAATTTTCATTTCTTCCCCCCGTTATCTCATGCAACGTTGCAACTAGTGGAGTTTCTTTCCTTCCTTATCTCTTGTAACGTTGCAACTAGCTGAGTTTCTTCCCCTCGTTATCTCTTGCAACGTTGCAACTAGTTGAGTTTCTTCCCCTTGTTGTCTTGCAATGTTGCAACTAGTTGAGTTTCTTCCCCTCATTGTCTCTTGCAACGTTGCAACTAGTTGAGTTTCTTCCCCTTGTTGTCTCTTGCAAAGTTGCAACTAGTTGAGTTTCTTCTCCTCATTGTCTCTTGCAATGTTACAACTAGTTGAGTTTCTTCCCCTTGTTGTCTTGCAATGTTGCAACTAGTTGAGTTTCTTCCCCTCATTGTCTCTTGCAACGTTGCAACTAGTTGAGTTTCTTCCCCTCGTTATCTCTTGCAACGTTGCAACTAGTTCAGTTGCTTGAACCTTTTATAGACAGAAGAATTAAACGCCATAGAACTTACGGTATGGATAAATGTTGATTAATATCATTAGAACAATGTACAGATACAAAAGGGTCTGCTGGTAATTAGGGTTGTCGAAATTTGTCGCGCTGCTGGTAACAAAGTTATACACATTTTAAGGCTCTTATAAGAGTCATTCGCTACTGAACGTGTATCTGTGGATGAAAATGATATTTATGCAACAAAAAGCTATGTGTAAATGAATATTAGACGGAATTGTCACACGGTTTCCTGGTTTAAACTGAACACAAAGAAGACAATCCTTCTAAAATTTTGACTTATTTGAGTGCAGTTTATGACACCTGTATTTATATAGATTAGGTTAAAATTGCAGCTAAAATATCACTATATTTACTCATTTATGGTTCATTTAACGATGCATCAGTGCCTCAGACTATATACCGTCATAAGTAATCATAATAACTGTTATAGATCACGCTAGATAGCACCTATGTAGCAATCGATTATTTAAATGTTTGGAGTACATGTATACATGCAGACAGAAAACAAACAAAATGTGTCCATACAAAAAGAAATATAACAAAGTTTTAAAACAGTGAAGGTTTCGGCTGTGAACGTTATGCAAATTATCGATGAAGTTGAGTCACTTGGCATTCAAAATACAGCCCCTCCCGTGACATATACAATAGTGACAGACCAGTTTGCTTACTCAGATCTTTTTGTCAGGGATTGACTTGTTCAACAGATGCAATGAGGCATACAATTCATAGCCCGATCCTTCATAAGGAAAGTAGCCCACAAGAAGTGCATTCCGAGGTTCACTGGTAACCGCCCACAAGCACGAGTGCCCACAGTGTAGGGCGTATCGAAGCTTGTCCACTGGCTCGTTTGGTGACAAAAAGTGACAATTCAGAAGAATGTGGTAAGAGAGGAAAAAGTTCAAGAGATTCAAGCACGGCCCTTTTAAATCGTTGAGAGACTTGGAACAAGAAAGTGTGGCTTTTCGCTAGGATCTGCATTCACAGACAAAAGACAACCCAAGTTTGTTTTTATAAATGTGCAATCAATTACACATGAGCCTAAACAATCATATTAAGCAGCATGAATTCGTCTTACCAACTCGTTACTGCAAAATGTACACGAAGGTTTCGTGAATCAACAGATGCTCTACGTGACTGATGGTGAGTAATACACAAAATGTGCGAATGTACAGTTAAGGACATCCTCACGACAATCAACAAGTGCCATTGCACAGTACAGAAACAGGAGCCTGGCCTGCTGTAAATAAGGGACCGATATTTTTCGCCAAACTAAGATACCGGCAAGTGAGCGTTATGAATCCGTCCTTCATCCAACAGATAGATGTAGAGACATTACATTGGCTTCCTCAGCAAGTTTATGCTTCACAAGAAATCAGGATGACTCAGGATACGGATGGCGCCCGGGGTCGAATTCCGGGAAGGGATAGAATTTGTTGTCTTCGCTACTTCATCCAGAGTACGAGATTCCTACGTAAGAATTTCCCGGGACGGTTTCTGCAGATTTATGGAGGCCGAAGTTGCGAATGCTTCAAGCTACACCTCCAGTTAGCAATACACAGCATAACGTGCTGCTTAAGCTCGGGGATAACGTTAATACTTTAGTTAGTTAGTTAGTTAGTTAGTTATTGGAGAGGGTGGGTTTCCCCATGCACTTAGACCAGTATTGGTCCATTGTGCTTCCCTCTATGATATTCTACCAGTCTCTATATACTACCGATATTGGTGCGTACCATCAGTCCCGACCGAGCCAGCGAGTTCGGCCTCCACTAACTTGGCTGTATCTATAATGATTTCCCCATCCATCAGAGGTGTTAGAGACTACTTGTTGGGCGGGAAACGTCCTTGAATTTGGCTCAGTGACCTCCTTTGGAGATATGAGGTTCTTTTACGTGCCGTAAAGCTACTACACGGGACACAGGGCTTAAAGTCCCTCCCGGAGGACTTGTTCCCTGAATTTTTCCGCCCTTAAAAATTCGACGACCTCCGCCGGGTTTGAACCCGCGTACCACGACTCATGAGGTGGGAATGTTACCTCTAGACTACGGAGGCCGCTTACGTTAATACTTTAGTATACACAGCTGAAAATTCCTTGGGCATTATACGTGAGATGTTCGAGAGCAGAGTACCGTATTTACGCATGTATAGGCCGCACACTTTTTGCCAAAAATTCAAGAGGAAAACTGGGGTGCGGCTTATATTCGAAATATTCGAAATCACACTTCATTAAAAAAAAAATTATATTCATAATTAGTAATACAGGGTGTTCTACTCCTGAAATAATATTCCAAGAAAATTATTTTTTCTATAATTTCTGTCTGAAAATTGTGCTGCGGCCTATACATGCGTAAATACGGTAATTAGCAAAGGACTCTGGACTGTTAGAGCCTCAGATTTTGTAATTGTAATTTTTACATGTGGGGGAACATGAAAGAACATATATAATAATCCGAAATGAAATGACTCATGCAAAAGATTCAGTTCCTGAGGATGAAATTGAGTGTCCCGCAGAACTTGTATAGAACAAGTGAGGCAAGCCTGAAATTAAAAGCTTGTGGTCACATGTGGTAACTTCATCTGTTTTAGCTTTCCGTGAAGTCAGCGACACTAAGAAGCAAGCACTGAGTTATTGCGCCACCTTATAGCAAGCTCTGAAACTCCATTTCAAACATGAAGTTGAATTCTTTGTACATGTAATCAGATCAACTCTCTGATAGTAAACCAGTGGTATTATTTATTTGCTAGTGGGGTGGAATTAAGTCCCTTGTACTGCGGCCACTTCTGGCCTATTGTACCAGCCCCAGATGATAGGTGAAGGTGATTGTGGAGCAATTGGTGGAATGAAGATTGGCAGGGGAAACCGAAGTACTCGGAGAAAACCTGCCCCAGCGCCACTTTTTTCCACCACAAATCCCACTTGACCAGACCCGGGATTGAACCCGGGTCGCCGCGGTGGGTAGCCAGCGACTAACCGCTTTAGCTATGGCGCAGCCCAACCAGGAGAGTTAAACGCCGTTAATATCATGTCCTGCCACTAAACATGATCCTATCTGTTACTCATCCCTATGATACATTCCTTTAAGAACAACTTTAATTTAGATTTTCCGAGAGTTGGAGCTCGAATAGATTCCTTTAACAAAAATTCTGCGTGCATGTATTGTCTTCTATGTGACAGGCTATTTCAGCCACAACTGTAAGTGACCAGCATATGCCACAAAATACGTACTGAATTGCTCACTTGTATATACTGTATATATTACTTTTAACGTCTCCACGGAAGAACATCAGAATTTCTGGGTCACATCGTCGAGCTGTGACACAAAGGGCCTGTCTCGTCTTCCTACTCCGGTCGTTAACCCTTCTGGTTGGAACAGCCGTCCGTCACCTAAGCTGGCAGCTCGAGCAGTAGTGGGCGTTCAGTATGCATTTATCATTCTCCTCGCTTTCTCCTCCTGTTCTTATCTCCTCCTACTTCTTACAATTCTTCGTTACTTCGAGATTTTTCTTAGTTTCTTTCTCTGCTCTTGTGTTTTTATTTCCTAGCCTGTATCTTTTATTAAGGAACTACATAATGAGGAGCTCATAACTTGTACTCTTCTCCAAGTATAATTAGAATGATCAAGTCAAGGAGGATGAGGTGGGCAGGGCATGTAGCAAGAATGGGGGTGAAGAGGAATCCATATTGGTGGGAAGCCAGGAGGAAAGAGACCACTGGGGAAGACCAAGGCATAGGTGGATGGACAGTATTAAAATGGATCTTAGAGAGATAGGATGGGATGGTATTGATTGAATTGATCTGGTTCAGGATAGGGACTAGTGGAAGGCTCTTGTGAACACGGTAATGAACCTTTGGGTTCCATAAAATGCTGGGAAGTTCTTGAGTAGCTGCAGGTGTGGCTTCTCCTCAAGAAGGGCTCAGCTCCATAAGTAAGTAAGTATCTTTTATAATTATACTTTTTTTAACCTTCTATCTTTCCTTCTCTTCTCTCCTTCCACTCTCTCTTTTCTCGTGTCTTATAAAATATTTGTTATATTTCCTACTCTTTTTTCCTCTCTTCCAACATTTCCTTGGTTCTATTTTCCTTATTTTCCTTCTTTGTCTTTTATTTGCTCTACTTTTTCTGGTATTTATTCCTCGTTTCTTTATTGTTCTGTTTTCCCTTCCCTTTTTACTTGTGAAATTATATCTGTTTTTTCCCGTCCATCCTCTTTCCTTTAGCCTTCTATTTTTAACTTCGCCGGTTTTAATTCTTTCCATTTTGTCAATTTGCTCTCCATTTTCTTCTACGTTGGTAGTCATTTCACTCTACGTCTCCAACCACTGGCTGCTACTCCCAGAGAATGTTCTTCTTATCTTGTCATTAATATTGATATGCATATGAACGTAGTCTAGGTTTGCAATGCAGAACACATCTCAGAAGGAGTCTATTGAAAGTTTCAGTAAATGGAAAAACAACCACTTTTAACAACACTAAATTTAAAAAATTAAAGAATCTTGGGCCGGTCACGGTAGCCGAGTCGTCTAAGGCATGTACTGTCATCACTCGCTTGGAAACCGGGATCGTGGGTTCGAATCCAACTCAGAGCACGGATGTTTAGTTTGTGTGTTGTTCTTTCTGCGTTTGTGTCCAGGTAGAGGCCTTGCGACGAGCTGATCACCCGCCCAAGGAGTCCTACCGAGTGTGTAATATCTTGAAAAACCGAAGTGAACGGAGAAGTTCATGGAGGTAGGCCTAGGCCCACTGGGGCTATAGTGCCAAAGGGGGGGGGGGAAAGAATCTTGGAAAAAGTCGGCGTAATATCTTCCCGTACTGTGGCATGGAGATCAAAGTATGCCATGACAGAAAGCTGAAGATTAACTTTAAGAATGTCATCACACTTTGGAGTATTATTTGTGAAGCTCGCTTGGTTTGTGCTACTTTGGCGGCAGGAAAATCCCCCCCCCTCCAGCTCCGCTACTCCTCTAGCAATGGTACTACGTCAATACGTCCTCCAGCTTTCCCATCGCTATCCCTCGCCTTCTGCATTATATAGCAATCTCCTTACCTCGATCACACCGAACAGCAAGCTAAGTGCACTTCCTTAGCCGCACTCATTAGCTGCTAAGAACCTTATCGTCTCCCTGTAGGTCGTGCGGAGTTGAGGTCAAATGCCAAAGGTCGCTGTGGCGCGTGAGAAGCGTTAATTGCCATTTTTTTGTAGTCTCCAAAGTTATTTTATAGTCTCTAATAAAAAATAATTATATGATTTAAAACAATTTAGACCGAGATAAGATTATGTTTCCAAATAAGGAGGAATGTAATTAAAAATTATTTCCCCCCCTAAGAAAACCACACGAACAGTTGCAGCTGTGTCTCCCTCGTGATATCTCATTAGCGCAATAAATGGGACTTTCATGCACCTAGGAAACAGAAGAAAGGTGAGGAAAAATGAAGTAAGGAAGAGTCCCAGCCCGGAGGCTTCTTCGTAAGTGGCTTTTCTGCTTTTCTTCTACTAAACGCAAATGCGTGTCCAAAGCCCGCCCCAACAAGAAAGCATACCGAACGTAGTGAAAACAAACTGTCATGCATATCGATAAGGCGTATAATCAGAAATATTGGCTTTGAATTATCACGGAGGACTCAATATTCTACCTCTAACAACACACAGCACTCGTAGTCCCCCGACTAAAATAAAGGGGTATCAGGTAAAACTAACTTCTTTGTTAGTTTAAGTCATAAAGCATGCATTTAATAAAATATGGATGCACAAAATCTGAAATTTCACAAAAAGCGTCCATATTTGCTGAAATGCTGTTTCTAAGGAATCCGGATGTTTGTCTCTCATCCATTTCATCTCTTCTCTATAGTCCTCCGAATTAATTTACGAAGGAGTAATTAAATTGTTTATGGACGATAGCGCAATCGATATAGCGGCCGGCTACGGGCTGGACGGCCGAGGGGACGGAGTCCGAGTTGTGTAAAGTTAAGAATTTTCTCTTCTTTATGTCGTCCAGGCTGGCTCTGGGGCCCACCCAGCCTCCCATCCAATGGGTACCGGGACTCTTCACAGGGGTAAAGCGGCAGTAGCGTGAAACTGAACATTCATAATGAACTAATGCTGACTTCAAGAAAACGTGGGTCTGTACATCCACTTCCTAATGTGTCTTCCTGGCATAGTACATAATTAGTTAAGCAGAGGGACAAATTTATCTTTTTATGGACGACTGAAATGGCGTTCTTCCGACATCGAAATTACATTTCTGAATCTTATATTAACTGACGATGCATTTTAATTGTGTTGGTTATATAGCTTTCGGTGGTAGGATGTATGTATGTATGTATGTATGTACGTATGAGGGGTGGGCCACAATACGGCCACTGCACCACAACCAACAACGATCTATTGTGCTTTCAGTGGTAGGATGGTTGTGTGTAATGACTTGGAATGTACATACAAGGAACCGATCCTGAGGTGTTTCAGGCACATGTCACTACAGTTTATTAGACAGACTGATGAAGACCACGCAGAGAAATATGTCACTGGAACTAAAATCGAACCTGAAACTCCGAAGCAGGAAGCAGGTTACTATCCGCTACATCGCGAACCTCTTGCATGAAATTTAAATTAAAAATTTCAAGGGCGCCCTCCATTGTGTTCTCTCCTTCTGTTAACACAACAATTTTGCTGCGGTTTATTTTTAGATGAAATCACAACATAAATATTACGTAATAAAACAAAGGGAGATGCTACAAAGAACATTTTTTTTAACACTATCACGGAGGTTATTTATGAAATGTATACAATTTTTCTATTGTCACGAATTTATCTGTTGTTATGGAATGCGAAAGTTCTGTAGATCCATCCACAGTCCGCTGAATCCATTATTTGGTTGCGAACATGAAAGCCCATACAAGTGTCAGTCCATATGCCAGAAATTCTTGCCTCCACAAGTAAGGCAGTTCCAGACAGAATTAATGTATGAAACACCATGCACATCTAATGGTGCCAAAACGGAACTGAACACCACAGAACAGTGACATCTTTTCGAATCAGTGGGTAGGTATATTGCTTCACAATTACTACATGGTTCAAGTTTTCTAAACGGTAAGCCAATGGCCGCGCCATAGCTCAAGCGGTTGGTCACTGGCTTCCTACCGCGGCGTCCCGGGTTCGGTCCCGGGTCTGGTCAATTGGGATTTGTGGTGGACAATGTGACGCTAGGGCAGGTTTTCTCCGAGTACTTCGGTTTCCCCTGCCAATCTTCATTCCACCAAATTCTCCATCATCATATTCAGCCGTGGCAGGTACAATGGGCCAGAAGTGGCCGCAGTACAAGAGACTTAGTCCCACCCCACTAACAATAAAGGATATAAATTTCTAAAATATTCGGATTCACAAGCGTGTTACAAAATAAATAAATACTATCTCAAGTTCAAATATTAGACACAGGATGTCAAAATATAAGTAAAATTTAACTTTCGAATTTTATTGTAAAAAAGAAACAAAATTATCCATGATCTTAATGACGTGTGCGGGAGTGAAAGCATAGCTCAGTCAATCTTAACCTCGGACCTGACCTGAATGGCCAGCTTCACGCCTCTTCCCTTTCAGCTCCGGGGCAGATATCCCCTGTGCCCATTGCATGGAGGCTGGATGGGCCCCGCATCCACTCTAGACATTGTGAAGGAGAGAAATTTGAATTTTGAGACGAAGAGAGAAATGAAGAGAGCGAATATGTAATTTGTACTCACTTTTCGAATTTTATTCAGGCTGCCTAAAAATTCTTCCTCAAGAAACATCTTCCAATGCATTATCCGAAATGAGTAAGAGTTTATTTTTATTTATTTAACGAATAAGGGCTTATTTATAACACACAGGAACAAGTAAATTGTTATATTTTTCAAAGTCGTGGTGTACCTTGAAAACATATTCACGGACTAGGTACCCAAAGAAGAGAGAAAGTAATTAAGGCAAACAAAAATGCTAATTTATTACCTCGCTGTGGCGTAAATAATTAACAAATTGTTTAATCTTCAGGAGCCATAGTGAAGCTAAGGATCCATCGAGAAAGCATTTACCTTTTAAGTCGTACGGGAGGAAAATGAAGAACACAAAAAGTTTATTTTTATCTTCATATTACTTAATTAATTTGAGAAATTTAATAAAAAGTAGTAATTATATTGTGAATATAAATGAAGATCTCAGATCACAGAATCACTTAAAGCGTAGCTATATTCTGTCACAGGAATTGAAATTTTGAAAACCTGACACGAAAGCAAAGAAAACTCTTAAAATATTTTTGTATTATTAAACAATATGGGAAAACATTTTGAAGAAAGCTGCCGGAGAATATTAAACAAACTAAATGAAACAAACAGCTCAATATATCGATTAAACGAAGCTGTGAAAACGCATCCTAACCCCTTCATTCAAATCAATGTTGTCTTAACACAGCCATCTGTAGCGATGGATCAGGTGTACTAACCATGGAGAGCCGCACAATTCGTAGGCCTAGAATGAAGCCCTAATTAAAAAAAAAAAACTTTTCCTGCTCCCTGAATATGCGTAACGACAGATACACGACGAGTTTCCTTCTAAATTAATTAAAATGTAAATGAACACGTTAATATCATTTTGGTGTGTTTACCTTGTGGAAGGAAGAACTTTTATATTAACGTACTGAAGTTTAATTATAGGCTTCAATTAAATAAAAAAGCATCTAAACCTATTGTTTACACTTCAATTTTATGTTATTTTCTGTATTGGGTGTATAAGAATACTTTGATTGATGCATAAAGGGTACAGACTGATCACAGTAACGGGATGCTACAACAGTAACACAGTAAGTTGTACAGATTTCCGCGTATTTGTATTGCAAATCTATACCGTCTAACTCAAAGAAGTATAGCCCTTCTTGACAAGCTCATATAGCAAGTGTCACGTAACTTCGAACAAGGCCACGAGTAACCTTGAATGCGCAGAAGAAAAATTCCAGACAAGGGGGTGGGTTCGAGGGTGTGAGAAGTGACAGGCGGCCAGTTGTTTGCAAACAACTTACTTACTTAGAGCTCTTTACCTCCCTGAGCGGTAAAACGTCGCTTGTCTGTCATTTTGCTCTATTCAAATATCGGTTAAATGATAAAAAGACCTTCAATCATTGTTTTAGACCGATCCCTGGAATTCAGGCCGCAATCAATACTTCAGTAAACTAAATTAATATACAGGATAAAAATTTACAAAGGCAAAAAATTAACGGTTCCGTGTAGGTATTTAATTATTATAGCACAGACATTAATACACTTCTGTTGCATTGTCTTTCAATATGAATTATTGACAGATTAAATTACCACCTTTATTAAAAAGAAGCAGGAGTCAGAGGAACCTACATGTGAGCGACTCCATTTTCAGAATAATTAATTCAGTTACACCGTAACCTGTTTTATGAAAGTAAAGACACGTAACACGAAATCCTGCGGAATACAGACGCTATAAATTTAATATAGAACTACAATTGGAGAGGGAATTGATGTTGAAAAACTTCTCAATTTCAGTACGTTAGCAAATAACCGTGAATTCCAGCTATTGCAGTATCAATTGTTCAACGCAGTCAATTCCGTAATATAACAACGGCGCTCCAATAAATCTGTGTTAAACAAGCCAACTATTAAACAAACATTACAAGTGAACTGTATTATAACAAGGGACGCATGCGCTGCAGACTGAACGAAGCAGACGTTCCAAATGGATATACCCATTGACCGCGCTGCTTTCTCACTGTTGCGACAAATCTATTGTTAACGCACAGCTTTGTCGAGGTACAGGCTAACGTCTTCCGTATTTCTGTCGAGTTGCGTTATTAAGGAATAAATGTTATGCCTACATCTTAGTGATATCTGTACTATTGTAATCGTTATGAAACTGAATTTTTCTGCGATATTTAATGAAGTTCAGTTTCACTTCACGCTGAACGGGGCAAACCGATAACTGCACTGTGTTAGGTCTTCCTTCGGAATTATATGGCCTCTTATTTGATGAATAAAATCTTGCATTTTATGCAATTAGAAAGATCATTACCGTGCTCACAAGATATCTCCAATGGATTCTATCCTGAAACAGAGAACTCAGTCACTTCCTCACAACCTGCCTACTTCTATCCATCTATGCTTTGGTCTTTCAACTGGTGTCTTTCCTTCAGGTTTTCAATTTAATCTCGTGATAATTCACTTTCCCTTTTCAGATTTGAGGTTCTTGTGTTGAATGCAAAGATTACTGACTTCAGGCATGTTACGGCCTGTTGTCCTGCAGATATTTGGAAGGCCAAACTGCTAACATCTTCATCCATTTGAAGACGGACTTCATCTGAAAAGTTGTTAGGCTGTGAGGCGTCGTTTTCCAGTAGATCACAATGAATTTTACCTTTCATCTTGCGACAATTCAAACCAAGAATGACAGCATAATGAGAAAGGCGAAGGGAAAAGCATAAAAAGAATGAAAAAGAAGGAGACACAAATAAATGATTAGCTAAAATTATAATCCCAGCCATATTGTTACAAGCATGTGAATGCCGTTTAATGTGCTATGCTCATCACTTTGGAACAGANATGACGAAGCTGGAGACATTCCAAGCCAAGTTGCATGTCCTGTGGGTGGGATGGGGGGTCTCGCTTTGTTTCAAAGACAATTTCACTCGCTTTTAATAACAAGTGCCCTCGATTTGTCAGCCTGTGCTTTATGTCCAGCTTGTATTGCCACCGCGTCACGCAACCAACGTGCCGCAGTAAGCCATTGTGTCGCGACGTAAATGGAAGTGTTTCAGATATTCTGAATTCGGATCAGTTCCCCACAATCAGAAGTCCCTAGTTCCCTGGACAGTGTAAACAGGACAAGGTCAAAACTTAATATTACAGGAAAATTAAAATCTGAAGAATGTTAGAAAGATTTATGGTACAACTTGAGAAAAAATTGAAACAGTAAGTTCTGGGAAGAACTAATCGCCTACTTTTCTTTGCTACGACATGGAGAGCACAGAAAACGACGCCTACGACAATTCTTCAATGCCTTGGGAACATCTTTACCGAGTTGTTACCTAGCAACGACAGATGTTAGACAGACCCACAGATACATGCGTCCAAAAATTATGTTACTGTTGCTTGTCTTCTTTGCCGCTGGAAAGCGTATAACGAGTAGTTGCCTAGCAACAAAAAGAGGGATATACTTTACGGAGCCTTTGCGTAACAACGATAGGACAGACACACACAGAGACACACAGACTGATGCGAAAATCTTATGAAGCACGCCGTTGAGATGGTTCATTCGTCGTGATATGTTTAATAAAGACTAGTTCAGGCACTAAGAAGTTAATTGGTGGGGGGGGGGGTTCACACACACACACACACACACACAGCCTGGAGATCGCTAAACAAAGGAGGAGGCCAATTAGAGACCTACTCAATTGCCTTAAAATTAGACTTCATTACTGGAAACAGAAATAGAGATACCGCAGAAATTGATGTAACAAATTTAAAATTAATCGAACCCAAATGTGGAAGAAACTTTCTTAAACCAAAGATTAGAATATTGAAACGTGTCTGGGGATACGCGTGATGAAAACAACCGGTTCTAGTCCGGATGATTGGATTTATTAGGATTGCCGTTACAGTTTCTCTTAATTTCAATAATTACGTCGCTATCGCTGATTTGCAAAATTTCCAGTTCACCGTTACACACTTACTAGGATTTTCCGTCTTCATCAGTCGTTTCCTAGCAACGGGTCTCAACACAGAAACTAGCACTTCAGCTCACTATGAAGTCTTCTTGCTATTTTGTCTTGAATCACTCTGTACTCCTCTGTCCGAATCTTCCCAGTTCACTAAGGACACGCAGCTTTACGCTCCAGTCAGTCTACTTGAGTTCTAAATTTCGTGTCCTTTTTTCTAGTATACCAAAAAATATGCCCATGCAACAGTTCACATCATGTTAGACTTCTTATGAATATACTTGTAACTTTTTGGTCGCAAACACAACGCTCAAGCTGAAGGACCACACCTTGTCGGTTGCATGCGCCTGGTTATTCAACATAATTAAAATTATTACCCATATCTGTCAGCCGTCATACTTTCCATGCGTGACCTGGGGACGTGCAGCGGCAAGTCCTGATTCATATGCCTAGTCCCTCTACACATTATTAAAAATTCGTTTGAATTGTCATGCAGGGAGACTCATCAGTGCGTGCTGATACAAGCATCTGGGGTTTGAGCTCGATACAGGCCTATGAATATTTCGGATATTCACAACTGAACGCCCAGGAAACACAAACACAGCGTTTGTAACTTCCCCTTTTTCAAAACGTGTTTTCATTCGTTAGAAGGTTCATCAGTTATTTAAATGATATAATGTAAAATCGAAGCGCTGGTGGTGGGGGGCGGGGGGTATATGGCCAATACGAAAATAATTAGGCAGTATCACGAGGCTAGAGAATACTGCATTTGGATGAACTTCAAATTTTATCCCACCAAATATTATTAACTTGAGATTGGCGGGGTACATAGCACTGTTTAGCGAGATGAGAAATGCATAAAAATACTAGCTGGAAAACCTGAAGGGAAAAAATTCCCCCCCCCCCCCCCAAAAAAAACACCGTGGCCTGTAGTCCGCAAACGAACTACACCGACAAAGCGACGGCCGCTTGTCGGCGAAGTTAATGCCAACTTTATCGGATAGTGTGTGTCGCGTGGTCAGCGCAACGAATCCCCACGGTCGTTAATTTCGGTTTTCTAGACCGGAGCCGCTACTTTTCCATTGAGGTAGCTCCTCAATTATCCTCATGAGGCTGAGTGGACCCCGTTCCAGACCCACTACTTCTCAGATCACTACAGAAGCGGTCAAGGGAAGAAACCACTTGGAAGATATAGGTACAGATTGGAAGATAATATTAGAATAGATCCTAAACCAGTAGAGTGCAAAGTGGTCGACTGCATTCATCTGGTTCAAGATGGTGTACAGTGAAGAGATGCTGTGAACACGATAGTGAATCATTACAACTGCGGCGCCCATCTCTCTCCGTAACCTGAGGACGCGCCATGTCAGGACCCACTTAATATGGCTATTCGCTCTATAAAAGGTTAAAAATTCGTTTAGCCCGTCATGCAGTGAGGCTCATCCGTGTATGTCGATACAGGGGCTTGGGTTGCGCTTGATATATGAACGACGTTTTAAAATTCCCTGCCCATTTGGTTTAGGCTGCAAGATAGATGGTCGGTTTGTTATAAATGACATTCTCTTGCTGCAAGTACTACAATGATTCATGTTACAACGGAAATGAAAGTGACTTATACATTTATTATCCAGTGACATTCACCCCCGCCCCCAAACATTATTAGCAAAACGCTAACAAACTGTCCTTTGTTCGTTACCCTTTTCCAATCACTTTATTCAGTGAGCCTCAACTACAATAGGATGTAATTCTCTGCAGTGAAGTGCCGAAGTTACGAAAAAAAGCAGGCTATGGCTGTTACATCAGGCATCTAGCCCTCTTCTGGGACTGAGGCGCCTGATTTGCCCCAAATGCATTTGGGAAGTCCCCGGACGAGTCTCGGCATGTGTAAAACCAATGCCGACTATTAATTTTAAAACAGTTTCTCAGTTTTTTTTTTTTTTTTTTTTTGGAGTTGGGTGAGACTGAGTCCACTGCATACGTCGGTCACTAACTGACCTATTGTACCAACCCCGGTTGATAGATGATGATGAGTGTGAAACAGTCGGTGGAATATGAATTGGGAGGGGAAACCGAAATGCTAGGAGAAAACCTGCCTGGCGCCACTTTGTCCAACACAGATCCCATATGATTTGTCCTAGAATCGAACCCGAGCTGGCTACTAACCGCCTGAGCTATGTCACGGTCTTTCACTCACATTTAATAACAGTTTCGTTAAAGTGACATTGGCGAGGCAAACAGAGACCTGGCTGAGAAATAACAGGTAAGACAAGTTATGAATAGAGAAGAGAGGTACGCGATTTACTGGAATACAAGTCTAATGTTCACTTCCTTCTCCCAAAACACGCTCGAAAGTTTTACTGCAAGATTAAAACTTATTTATGACCGTAGAGGGATTGTATTATACGACTGAAATACGGAATTTTCTGTCCATTTTCTCCCACAATAACTAAGAAGAAAATCCACCCAACTCTTTAGGACCCGATACTGGACAACAATAGACAGCCGAACAGACATTGCCTCCACTTGTCTGGCCAAAGTTTTGGTCTTTTTAGGCGAAGGCATTTACGTAAGATTATCAAAATTTGAGAAGGAAATACTTAAAGGAAGAAGTTTTCTATTTTCTAGGAAAAAATGCGTGTAGGCCGCTTAAAATCAACGTACTTAAGGGCGGAAATGTGGCTTCAATATTAAGGATCGAAGAATAAGTCAAGCAGGGAACCAGCATGTAGCACGCAGCGTGCAGCGGGTGAGAACATCAGACCTTAAATCTGACAGGACGGGCGGTTGAATTGCTGCTGGTCCTTGCCAGCACGGAAATTCACGGTTTTGAGAGCGGCCGCGATCCGTGACCAAGTTAGTTTTTCCGTCCTAGACGTGTACGTATTTACAAGTGGGGTCTCCTCTTTAGCGAGAGAGGGGTCTGAGTACTGCATCTGACAGGAAAATTTGAGGAAAGAATTCGTAGTAGATAATTTCTCAGATATAGAAAAAGAAGCACATTGGCATGGTAGAGACATTCTCTTTTCGGACCCGGTGACTCTGAGCTTTTTCTTTCGGGAGACATCTACGTTCGATTCCGTGTCCCATCCGAATACCAAATTTCATTAGCATTCACATTTTTTTTATAAAAATCGACGTTCTTGCAAAAACTTTGCTCATAAATTTGAAAATTGAAATTTATCTAAATAGTATTTAAAAATTCACTTACTACGGCAGAGAAAAGTAATTTGCCACTCCATTACAGAAACTAAGCATTTAGTTCTGCGGAAAGTCGCGGGTTCCAGTCCCGATGAGGTCATTAGATTTTTTCAATTGACCTAATCATTCCGGCGGCACTAGACCCTGGGGTTTACTCAGCCTCTAACAGAAATGAGCACCAGGAATTAATTAAACAATTTTCCTGGGGAGTAAAGCGCGGCCGGCGCGTAAGGCTGACAACCTTACCGCCAACTTTGAGCCGATTGTCAAGGTAATGTGGGACCCTTAACGTCTCACAACCCTATGGGCCTTCAGGGCCCGTTACAGGGATAGCTTTTTTTTTTTTTTTTTATAAAAATGAAAGCTGACTACTGTTTGCTGTATAACTCACGTAAGTACAGTGCACTCTGCAGGTAAGTTGCAAGTTCTAGGGGTTCTATCCATTTATTTGTGACCTCAGGACAATTCCAAGTTCCAGCATTAATAATTTACAGCAAAGCCTCGCTTTCATGGGGCCATAAGCGGCCCTCTCCGCATATCTCATAAGTTTTTCCACAGATTTTGTTGTAATTAGGCATAAGTGACTGGAGTTTATTTTTATTTCATTAGTCCCATATTTTAATTGATCTCAATATTTATCTTCAATTAAATCCGCCGTTGATTTCCAATGGTAAGCTACGAAGTATAACCTTTCCAAATCTGGATTATTTGCTAATACCTGTGCTATAGTTATCACTGTGCTTCAATGAGCTCAGTTCTGAGCAAATTTCTATTTTTGGTAAGCAAAATATTGAGCCAATAAATCACTTGATGTAATTACACCGATAATTGAAACGAAACGGCATGTGATTGAACGTGATTTTATAATGCGTCAACTCACCAGTTTTGACAACTACTGCAAGAAGTAAAACACTAACTAGTCCACTTGTTGCCAATCTTAAATATAATTTGTACAGTTGGCATGTATGGAGAGACGTAACCCCTAATTAGCCTTTAAACATATGGATCCTTTTTATACATGGGAGTAGGCTAGAATCTTTAGGTTTCGGGTTACGATTCCCGGTTGATGTCAGAGCTCAGGCCGTGGCAGAGAATAGAAATAGCAAGGACACATTTGTATATATGTTCAGCTAATTGTATTTGGTTACGGTACCGACAGATGCACTGAGCTGTCGGCTCGGCATATGGCAACACTTAGACCGCTCCAGAATATACATTGATTCGTAAGGCGTGGGAACTCCGTGAATGTACAGCTAAACCTGTGAATTTGAGCACCTGTTAACGTGACTACAATTCTAACAATCCAGAATGTGTTTATCCATGGTTAGTGTCCCGTGCACTGTGTTTTAGAAGTATTTAACGTCGCCGTCAATAATTTATACTATACAGCGTCGAGTGATTGAATGATAATGATTGGTGATTTGAGAAGGATATGAAAGGAATTATTGTGACCTAATTTAAGGTGCTGTCCCGGAAATTGCCTGAAGGGATTGAGGAAAGTAACATTAAACGTCATCTAGGACGATTGCTGTCTAAGCTAAGGCGTGAATGGGACATTCCCCGAAAATAATCCAGAAGGGTTACTGCATGAATCAACTTGTTCGATTACACTGTGAGTTCAGAGTGTGAAGCGGGGAACAAGAAAATATGAGCCAGCGTCAAGTTGCCTGAATTACGGTGTCGTTTCAAATAACGAGATTAACATTATTATCCAAAGGCGTTCTGAATATGTGGACTGGATTTATCGGAATCAGGTTACGATGCAATTGTTATGAATACCATAATTAACCTTCGGGTTCCACAAATTAGGAGGAATTTTTTGATTAGCTGAGAGATTTGTTTCGAGTTAGTTCTGGGACAATCTCATTGGCCTTGGCCCTCGTGCATTGCAAGTACTGACTGCGGGTTTTCTCCTTTAAGACAGAGGTATCGCGTAAATCGAACTCAAAGGAATTCTCCCAGATGCATGTTAATGCCACTTTATTCCTTTCAGCTGCATGCGTTCACATTCATTCCAGAGTCACCGTATATATGTAGTCACATATATATGTATATATATGGGCCGCTCCATAGCTCAAGCGGTTAGTCGCTGGCTTCCCATCGAGGCGACCCGGGTTCGATCCCGGGTCTGGTCAGTGAGATTTGTGATGGACAAAGTTTCTCCGAGTACTTCGGTTTCCCCTGCCAATCTTCATTCCATGAATTCCTCCACAATCACCCTCACCTATCATCTGGTGCTGACACAATAGGCCAGAAGTGGCCGCAGTACAAGGGACTTAGTCCCACTCCACTAGCAATAAAAAAATATATATATTTCACATACACTGCCTGATGTAGTCAGACATATACTTAGAATTTGGAGCCACCTTAGTAACAATTTTAAAAGTAGAAATCATAGGTCATATTACATAAAAAAAAAATCTCTCAGGTGTAAGGATCAGAAGATATCATGAGTACCTTTTTATTCAAAGAACAAGAAATTATAGTGAACCTGGGTAGCGTAGTCGGTATAGCGACTGGTTACGGACTGGGCGACCCAAGGGTCGGAATTAGAGTCCCGGTGGAGTAAAAAATTTTCATTTCTCAATGTCGTTCAGACCGGCTCTGGGGTCCACCCAACTTCCTATCCAATGGATTAGTCGGGTATAGCGAAGGGCTACGGGTTGGACGATCCTGGATCGGAGTTCGAGTCCCGGTAGTGGTAAGAATTTTCTCTTCTCCACGTCGTTCAAACCGGCTCTGGGGTCCACACAGCCTCCTATCCAATGGGTACCGAGGGCTCTTTCCTTGGGGGTAAAACAGCCGGGACACGAAGCTTACCACTCATTTCCAACTAGTGCCGACGTCAAGGAAAATGGATCTATACATCCATTGCCCCATACGCCTTCATGTAATAGTGCTTAATTAGTTAAGCACAGGGAAAATTTTACTATGTTTACTTTATATATACACACCGAAAGGAGCAACAAAAGAGAAAAATATCAATTAATTTGGAAACAATCGAATCCGCAGCGGTCCCTGCTGGACTTCCTCATACCCAGCAGCTGGTTTAGTGAAGGAAAACAATAAATAAAAGCCCTACGTGTGCTGGAGACCACAAAACTTGCATTTCCATGAAAATATTTATTTCGCCCAGTCCAATTTTTGCACGAGAGCATTTTTTTTTTGTATAGACCTAATATGTGTGAAACACCACGCCGAAACTTTCTGAAGGGGTACAGATTCAGATATGCAAGTGAAGTATGCTCTAAACAGGGCAGGGGCAACTGGTTTCACACAGACCACAGAATCACAGTGCCCGGTAAGTATACGTACGGTAACCACGTGATAATAAACGTGTAGATTTCTGCTAATAACCTTCGAGGGCTTTCTATTGAACCTCAAACCTCCATTACTTAACGTATCTTCAGTAATGCCAAAAGAGAAGGAATAACAGGCAAGTGAGCATCGAGACATACCACAATCCATTTGCTAGGAGCCTGAGTGGGCCCCAGAGAAAGTTTGGACACGGTGATGAAAAGAAAAGCTTTTGTCCCAATCGAAAACTGAAAACCAAGCCAACTGACTGATTCAGTCTTGCTTCAAAATTCTATAGGTCCACTCATTTAAAATTTCATGATGTCAGACACATCTGCAGCCACTATCTGGCTTTTAGTTGCCAAGTTCAGACAAACATCAAGCAGAAAGGCAGAAGATATCTCTAACAAGGTTCTGAGCAGAAGGCTGTGTTCTTCTGGCACTGCCAAGTGTTTTGATATTTGAGGAGGAAATCCCAAGAAAAGCTAGAAAGCAGCTTTGGCCTTAACGCCTTTTCGACGGTCGAGAAACTTCGAATCTGCTAGTGAAAGGATTAAGTTAACTGAAAAGAACAATGACTTTATCGAGGTTCGAACCCGCGGCCTTCCGGCTTCTAGCATAGTGTCTCAAACAACTACGCTACCAGTCCTTTTGGTGCATAGAATAAAAGAGTTTTTTTATAATTTCTGATTTCAGTGTGGTCCGCTGAAACGATCCAGCAGCAGATATGTTTACAGTACTTCAGGACGAGTAGGCAGTGGTAAGCTAAACGGGCAGTCGGGCAGAGGGGTGTTCATGCTGCAAGGATGATTGAAGTCTATCAGTCACGGGGCCATTGTTGCGGGAAAATACTGGAGCCGAAACAATGCGCACAATGTATTGATGTGTTACAATTATAAGAGACAATTAATGAACCCCGTTTCAGGCTAAATTGGAAGCGGAAATCTAATTTTACATGAATAGAACCAAGAAAAGTGACGGAGGCAGGCCAAGCGTGATACCACGAGAGCATTAATCGTTCAAGATTTTTTCCTTGTCGACACACCTCTCTACGTGCTGATTGCTTTCCTTTGTTCGGGAACGCTGAATACTGAAGTAGGTTTTTCTCGCACTGTCGCAATGTTGACAGCGAAGGTAGCAGGAGACTACGGGCTAAGTAGGTGGGAGTGTAACATGACATGAAGGCAGTGTCATATCTCAGGCGGTTAGTCGCTGTTTTCTCAAGGCGACGGCCCGCGTTCGAGCCCGGGTCAGGTCATGTGGAATTTGTGGTGGACAAAGTGCCACTGGGGCAGGTTTTCTCTGAGTACTTCGGTTTCCCTTGACAATTCTCATTCCACCAATTGCTCCACAATCATCCGCACCTATCATCTGGGGCTGGTACAATAGGTCAGTCAGTGGCCACCGTACCAAGTGGACTCAGTCTCACCGCACCACAAGAAACTAATTNAGTGGCCGCCGTACCAAGTGGACTCAGTCTCACCGCACCACAAGAAACTAATTTATATGTCACATGAAGCAGAGGTACTACACTGGAGAAGAGATATTTTACGAACACGTTATTGTTATTTCACATACCTCTTTGTCTTTCATGTTAATTAGTTGCAGATACAAACCCAGTGCTCCATACCTAATCGCACTGTGCAAATTCGTAATTAATTACTCTTTGTACTTTTTTAGATATTCAAAAGGCGGGAAAACTAGCTAAAGAGGCTTCAAGTTATATATTTTCATGCAGTCTTATGAGACGTAACAATGGTTTGCATGATGAGTTGCTTAACAATACAGTATTCTTCATTTCGATTTGAGCTTCACGCAAAGTACACATGGTAATGGAAGGAATCGCTTGCCAGCGAGCAACTTAATTACAAAATTTCCTGAGGAACTTAAAGTCTCTTCGTACGTAAGCGGGGAGAAAGTAATGACCATCCAATTATTAGTTCATTTCATGCTTTCTTTATAACGAGCGCTTAAATAAAAACTTCCCTGTGTTCACGTACGCCGTATGAAAGTGTAAAAAGAACGTGGAGGTAAATCCTAACGTGTTCTGGAATTTGTTACTAGATGGTGTTGTGGGGTCAGCTTAGTGTTGCGGTCCTCTTACCAAGTTCCAAGTGGCTCCCAATATTCTTTAAGTAGGAGTCTGGGTCACAGAGCCACCCATATAGGTTATAACAAGTAAAGGTAAAAGTAAAATTGTCCCTGGGCTTAATTAATTAAACACGAAGGCGTACAAGGGAGCTGAGGTATTTGATCTCAGCACTAAGGGGAAGTGAGTGGACAGCTTCACTCTCCGGCCACTTTAACCCCTCCCCGAAAGAGCCACCGTTGCCATTGTACAGGGTGCTGTGTGGACCACAGAGCCGGTCTGGACACTGTGGAAAAATATATAACAAAAATCTTACCCTTACCGGGGATTGAAGTCGGTGGTACTGCAAGAAGTCAACTCTAAAGGATAATGGATAAAGGATAATAAAAATATTATGTTTTGGACATTATCCATTGTCTTGTCTTTATCTAAAAACCGTCCTCTTTATTTTTCAAAACGAAACGTTTCGGAGACTGGTTTCTGTCTCCGTCCTCATGTAAAACCTACTCAGTTGGGCCCAATCGATAGAGCTAGTCCTTGTCTCGGGAGATAGGGATTGGGCCCAACTGAGTAAGTTTTACCTGAAGACGGAGAGACAAAAAGTCTCCGAAACGCTGTGTTTTGACAAATAAACAGGACGGTTTTTAACTAAAGACAATACGATGGATAATGTAAAAAATGTAATATTTGTACTGAAGTACAATCGTTAAAAAATTTTAGATCTTATGAAAGGATAATGTTAAAACATATTTCAGAGGATATTTCGTGAAGCTGCGAAACAGAATCAACTGGAAAGAACTAATACGGGACTGGGACCAATATCTTGCATTTGTTAAGAGTTTTTGTGTATAAAATGGACGCTCTACATCTGCCCACGTGTTTAATTTCAGGAAATGTACAAAAGATCTCGATTAATTTCGATGTTAGTATTGCACATTAAAAGTTATTGATCCAGTTTCATTTTAATCCGTGCCGGTCCAATATATCTCTGCTTTACGTGCTATTCAAATAGAACATTTTAGATTCATCCAAAAACTTTCATGGTGCGAAGACTACATAACGTGAACAGACGTAGCGTGATTATCAGTCAGTTTCGTTCGAAAGAGTATACTCACATTTATTTATGTATAGTGATATAAAGGAGAAAAAATTAATAGTCACTATATTCTGGGATATAATGCTATGTAGTCTGTTGAAAATCAACATACGTTTCGGAGAAACATTTCGTCTCCATATTCAGGGCCTAAGGCGAAGAAGAAACCAGCATGACACGCGTACCCAGCATAGATCTGCTTCCTTCCTGCTTTCACGTCGGTTTTTTGACTGGTTTATTCTTCGAGCCTGAAGATTGAGGTGACATGGTACTCCGAAATGCTGGTTCAGTATCAGAGGAATACCCGGCATTATATTCCGAAAGATAGAAGTCTTCAGGAAACAAATGTTAGCGAACTAGAGTCTCGGAACCCCTGATCTGTATACAGACCCGCATGCATATAAAGAACACTGACAGGTTAGTTTATGTGTGTCAAGAATTCTTCTCCATTTAGGCGTAGTAAAGCAAACACATACATCTGCTTCTGAATGCCGCCAAACACGGTCGATTGGCAGCTGTTTAAAACAAACTGTTAAACTGCTTTATTCGTAGACTTGGTTGAGTGCAGTATATTTCATAACGTCACCAGTAACACGACAGTCAATTGTTCTCCATCCACTTGCTGCATACAACTTAAAATCGAGTGGCTTTATCTCAACAGGGCAGATGTGCTCTCGCCGAAGATTTCCCTCCCTCTCTGGGAAATTGTGACATGGCGGTGTGGAGTGCCATTCCCGGCAGGTACAGGCATTTTTATATTCCCCCGCTCCCAGTCGTCTACCTAAACAACACCTGAACCCGGGATAGCTCAGTCAGTAAAACGACCAGGCTGCGGCCTGGATGATTGAGGAGTCGGACTTCGGTTACCTGCAGAGGCAAGATATACATATTTCTCCAAAAAGCCCGTAACATCTGTGGGAACATTCACTCCACTCCGCAGTCCTCTTCGGGAGATCTTTCGGAGGTAACACGGCCAGGGTGTGAAACTGGCCATTCAATTCCATTTAGTGCTGAGGTTCAGAATGCGTGGAGCTATACTTCAATCCCCATTACGTATTGCCGATGTGGTGCTTAAGTAAGAACAAGGATTTCTTCACATTTTTTCTTCGGTCTTTGAATATTGTGACATGTATACCCATTTCTAGGGAACCCCCGAAATACGCGAACGCAGCAGTAGAACGACTGTCGCAAGAGGGGTTTCCCACGTGGTTCGCATATATAAATTCCTATGTAACGGGCCAATAATCACGCATTCTTGACAACAGAAGAGTTATTTTCTATGTGGTTGGCCTATTACCATTGCTGGGCAACGGACTTGTTTTCTATGCTTCCACCTCGAGACTATATAAGTAGTACAGAACTGAATCAAATCAGAGAGAGAGAGAACGAGAGTGGAGCTAGTCTTAGACAGTTATTTATTCTGAGCTGTCGTAATTGATTGTGATTAAGAGAGTTGTACCACAAGATGACAATAAACCCAATCATCCAATCCAGAACCCTTTTTATTAATCACGGAGGTATGAACACGTGACAATATGTTAATTCTGTCGGAATGTGAGGCGCGATCTAGTGCAAATATTAAGGAATTTTCTTCCTTTGTTTTACGTTTCCCGCCTGAATCCATGGCGTGGTGACTGGTCAAGCGGTTACAGGTTCCGTACATGTTACTACTGTGTGTCCGACTGGAGCCAGGGAAACGTTTGAGACTGAGAGAGAGAAAAACAGGTGGACGGACAAATGCAAAGAGAGAAGCTCCACAAATTCTACTCTCAAGTGATCAATTCAAAGAGGATGAGACGGACAGGGCACATAGCGCGCTTGGGGATGACCAGAAACTCGTACAAATTTGCGGGGAACAGTCTACTCAGAAGACCGCGGCATATTTTCTTTAGTTTCATTCCGCGGCACTGGAAGTTTCTGGCATTATATAGCTTGGAATTGTAGGATGAATGTTGAATAATGAATTGGAAAGTATTTGGAAGGAAGCGGCCTTAGATTATCAGTAACAGCTCAACATTTTCCGGGAGGGACCGAGGAAACCCAGAAAAACCTCAGACACAATACCAGGTGGCAAGGCCCAAATTCAAAGCATGCACAGCCTAAACACAACGTTACTAATACAGCAGTCTGATCGTTAACCTAGGCGTAGATGGAAGGCTAATATTAAAATCGATCTTAAGAACACAGGATGTGAGGTTATGAACTAGACTGAAGTGGTTCGGATAGGAACAAGTGGCGCGGTCTGGAGAACAGGGCAATGAACTTCTGTGTTCCATAAAAGGAGAGAGAATTCCGATCAGAAGTAGGTCACCGTCTTCTGAGGGTGAACTATTCTTTGTGGAGCTAGCCCGACTGGAGCATGCTATATCAAGCGAGAGCATGTTTCTTCTCGAACAAATATCAGATTAGAAACTTGACGGACAAACCGAATGTTCTGACGTGGTTCGTGGTTTTCTACATATCCTTCGGTATAAGTTTAGGATAGCACATTAATTTCTTGATAGCTGTTTGATCAACCACCACATCTAGCCTCGAACCCAATTGACACCCTAGGATTTCGAAATGGGGCCGGAGTGTGAAACCCAGCACTCATTTCAATCAAATGTTTAAGTTTAGAAACAGAAATCTTAAGCCTAACTCCACGTTCCAAGTTTGTCTTCACGATCTAAAAACAAAAACACACTCCGTGATTGTAGTCCGCAAGTGAACTATACCGACCGAGCGACCGCCGCTTTTCGGTGAAGATTAGTGCCAAATTTGCGGGTAGAGGGTGTCGCGTGGTCAGCGCAACGAATCCCCACAACCGTTAATTTCGGTTTTCTAGACCGGAGCCGCTATTTCTTTGAAATAGCTCCTCAATTATTCTCACGAGGCTGAGTGGGCCCCGTTCCAGACCCACTACTTCTCAGAAAAAATCTGGTAGAAGCGGGAATCGAACCCGGACCTCAGGATCTGTAGCCAGGAACTCTGACCACTAGACCACAGAGGCGGTCCTTCACGATCTAATGTTTCAGTAAAAGGACTGCTATGTCTGCTACATTATGGAATTTTATGTAAATATTTATTACATTTTTAAGAATCTAACACGATATTTTAGAAAAAAAAACTTTCTTAAAGCATAGAAGTTGAAAAACGCGATAGAACTGATTCGTCTAAAAATAATTTCAATATTTTGGCCGTAAAGAAGTGTTTATTTCAACAGAGTTAGACCGATCTACCGTAAAAATAACTTATGGGATAATTTTGTCATAAATGTCCCTGACTTCGAAAGGCAACCCACCAATTCTGAGACATCAAGCTACAAATAAAACAAACACAATTTTCGTAAAGAAACGAACATATCGGCCTATAACCAAGTCTTTAAATTTCAACAGAGTTATAACAAAATTTCACATGCGGTTGATATCTCCGGAAAATTGCCAGTTCAAGATTGGAGTCTAGACGGAGCAAACGGTTACAATAAACTCTTTTGTGATACTTGTAATGCGGTTTTATACCTCATCTCCTCGTTCGGCGCCGACTTCTCACTACATCGAGCTAGGCACACAACAGTAAATCTGAGGCTTACGGTCGAGCAAGAGACACTGGGGCGAGGTTTTCTCCACGTACTCCTGTTTCTTCCACCCACTAGCAGTTCAATATGCTGGTAGAATACCTTTATATCTTCGTCTCTGAAGTGTTCAATAGGCCAGACTAAGCATCAAGATATTACAGCCCGGCTCTCTGAGTGCAAGCTTCTCTTGATTCACGATAAGCAATTTAATTTAGCTCATAGTGAACTTCTAAACCAGTAGAGAAGCAGCTGTAAGAATGTGAGATTAGAAAATAGAAGTGCCTAAAGTGCAACCACTTTCCTGCTGACTATGAATTCATCGTAGGGTCGAATGAAGAAAATGCACGAACTTCATTACTAGAATGGATCCTTCCAAAATGTTTCAGTTCCAAGTGTATTTCTTCTTTCTATCAGTGTTTAGTCTAGAAGTTTATGTGGTATTCCGTCTGGCTCCTCCTTAAAAAGTGCTCATATAAAGTGAGTCCAAAATCTGTAGCAATTTCGACCCTATGTTTGTAGAGCGCTTGGCAACTGAATAATGATTTGAGGGGAAGTTATGGCGGTTACTTCCCTTGAAATGTTCCAGTCCGTGTGGTGAAAGCGCAGTAACTTAGAATTAATGACTACGCAACTTAATGATCCATGCTGTGCATAATTCTTTCTGGTATAATAGCCGACTACCTACTTTTGGAATTTACAAAATGCAACCTTAAATGTTCGCAACGTTCCCATGTTTGTAGTTGATTTATGCAGATTTCTTATTCATATACGTTTACGACCTATCTCGGTACAAACCTATACACATATGATACATAATACCAACTCCGTCTTCAGTGCAAACCATATATTATAGGTCTTTCGTTTTCTTCTCCTTTACACACTACATGTTTCGGCCACAAACGGCCATCATCAGGTGTATTACTCACGTATCTGTCACACTGCACTTAGTTTAACATTTAAAATTAAAATTTAAAACAGGTCTTCTTGATTGTTCTTTTCGTCGTTATTACCAAAATTTATTTGTTTGATGTCTTTGTTATTTACACACGTCAATTTTGATTTCTTTGAATTAGCACTCGAATAAAATCTTCAGTTCTAATTTTAAAATCTTTTCCAATTTTCCTCTAAATTTAAAATTTAAAAATGTCAGGGTTACTCGGCCTATGTATATAGTGCTGCAGCGGCCACTTCTTGTTTCTAGTACTATACCGGTGTTATTCTGTGTAGTCTCTCTGTGTGCGTGGCGCTGCTTGTCTTTACTACGTGAGCGCAATTTATTTTCAAGCGTGTATAAACTTCAGTTTTCGTATTCATGGAAAGTGTTCCGTAACAAGTTGGTTTCAAAGAATCAAACTCTCCGTGGAAACGCTTTGATCTTTACAAGTATATTCGTTGCCGCGGGAACGTGTTTATAGAACCGTTAACTAGCAATTGTCATATTCGTCATAATACTGTATGTTGGATCACAGAAAACAATAAAAGCATAATTGAAATGCAGAGCGGATTGGATAGAAATATATACTCCAGAAGACTCAACGGGATCTCGTTACCAGAAAATTGAAATGAGTGCAAGATATAGAGGTAAGGGTATTCTCTCATAGAGTTGACGTCTGTGTGCAATAAGGGGTATGAATAATTCATCCGGGTCTGTATTATGAATGTCAAGCTCCAGTTAAGTGGAATACATGGACGACGGGAACCATTGTATGCCTAAAGAAAAGAGATTACAATTTCTCGTAATCTCTGAAAACGCTAGATCACGAGTCGGTCATTCTTATTTTTGGGATGATACAAGTATCAGCAGACAATAGCTTCTTTCCTCATACGACAATCGGGGTTGTTATACTGTTGAATAACTTATTGTGCAGTGTATGAAGATTGTGAGTCACATGAATAGTAAGCAGGATTTGAAACATCTTCCTCGGCCCCTGTCTCCAGCCACTGATTCTAACCATAATAACATTTTTACTTTTATTCCTTCCTTCTCAGAAGAACCAGCGAGCGAAATCTGTGAACCTTCTAACACAACGATGCTCTTTCCCCACAGTAAGGCGTCTACAATTTTTCCCATGACTTTTCACTTTCATCTACTCTTCTACTACAATTTCTACCTCTCTCTCTCTTTCGACTCTACAATAAAAATCTCCGAAATACCGAGCTCACTTAAAGTAGTAAGACTGGAAAATTATGATCATGGGTCCTGCGGGACCTGGAATACAGAATGATTTTGCTGGCGGAGGCCAGCAGCAGTTTACCCGAAACCGATTTCAGTTCTCAGCAAACCATAAAATAGAATCCGTTTTACTAAAGAAGATTCATGTGTGAATCACAGGCTATTTCCAAAGTTTTGGCGAATGTACTCTTTGTATGCCAGTACTAACTGTAGTGCCTGAGGACTCTCTGATTTAAACTGCATTTCGCAGTGTATTTGTGTACTTTTGTAGGATTCTCAGAATAAAAAGTGATTAGTTCCGTGAGAAGGATTAACCAATTGGTGCTTCTTGTGGAGATGTAGTGTGTTTTCTGGGAGGCAGGAACTAAATTTTCAGTATTATTCAGATGGATGTCATGCTTTCATATGCTAAACGGAATTAAATGTTTCACTAAAAGTCACCGTGTTCTTAGTTACTTTCACTTGATATTCTCTCATGGCAACTATCACAGGAAAAACACATGGATCTATGTATGGCCTCTTATATTCATAATTATTATGCCTACGTCAACCGTGATGAAGCCTATGCATCTACATTAAATTTCTTCATCAATCCTTTGTTAATTCATGCTCTACTCAGACTGGAAAATTGAATTCTCTGTCTTCTCCCAAGACCGCCTCTGTGGTGTAGTGGTCAGAGTTACTGGCTACAGATCCTGAGGTCCGGATTCGATTCCCGGCGCTACCAGATGTTTTCTGAGAAGTAGTGGGTCTGAAACGGGGTCCATTCAGCCTCGTGATGATAATTGAAGAATTATTTCAAGGAAATACCGGCTCCGGTCTATAAAACCGAAATTAACGGCCGTGGGGATTCGTTGCGCTGACCACGCGACACTCTCTATCCGCTAAAGTTGGCACTAACTTCGCAGACAAGCGGCGGTCGCTCGGTCGGTATAATTCGCTTACGGACTAAAATCATGGAGTTTGTTTTTGTTTTCTGATTTCTCCCATTGTACAGGTTGTCCCATAAGCCATTATACACAGAGAGTACTGGAGTGATCGATACCATATCTCAGACGGTTACTCGCCGGCGTCCCACCACAGCGATACGGACTCGAACCTAGGTCATTAATCATGCTCTCACCGAAGCTACATTGTCTCGTTAAATAATACAACCTAATTTATTGCAAGATGAGCACTTTTTGGAAAAGGAGTTATTTATGAGTAGATTTGAACTTCACATAAAGCAGAGGTTATACCTCACTGATATGATCAAAATTAAATTTTTTTGGCAATGTTTATTCTAGGACCCTTATATCAAGTTAGTATGTTGAAACCTGTTGAACAGTGTCGTATATAAAACAAGCGGACTCATAAGTGACGTTTGTTTGTTGCGCCTTGCAAAGAGAACATCAGTAAACGCCAGATACTGAAAACTGTGTCGAATCAGTTTATACGTTTCAAAGAAATCTTTCCCAAACCTCACCCCTCCCATTTACTGCCACACTGATTTATGTGCCTTCGGATGAGCAGCCAACCACAGCAACGGGCTGGCCAGGCGACTTGAACTCCAAAATCAGGATAAAATTCCACTATTAAAAACTTATACCGGCTCATCTCAATGCCCAAAATATTGTTTAATATTCTCCTCTGTAAGCTGGGTGACTTCAGTCAGTAAACCGACTAGCTTCAGACTGGATGTCTGGGATTTAATTCCCGAGAGGGGAATTGATTCACTCCTTATATTAGTTCTAACTTAACACATGAACTTACAATCTGAAAAATATGAAAGTGGATATTATCTCGCCATAGACTTTAGAACCTATTTCATATAGTATTAAGTTTTTTTTTCTTGGGGTGGACTGAGACTGAATCCACTTGGTAAGTCGGCACAAAACTGGCCTGGCCTACTGTACCAACCCCGGATGATAGATGTAGAGCGGTCGGTGGAATGAGATATGCAGGGGAAACCGTAGTACTCGGAGAAAACCTGCCATAGTTCCTCTTTATCTACCAAAGTACCTGACCCGGTCTCGAACACGGGATGCCGCAATGGGAAACCAAGGAATAACCACCTAGGCTATGGCACGGCCTTTCCATATAGAGTGTCTATAGAGTCTACAAATGTCTTCCTTTTTGTCTACAATTCACCATCTGGGGAGGTTATTACATATGCTAACTTGCTCTCTGAATATATTGAATAAATTGACTTATCTTCACCACTCCGCACAGAGAAACAGTTCTTCAGGAGTTTTTCAATTCTCTTATTTCAGGCATCCCAGATAATCTGTGGAGAAAATCAGGCAAAATCATTGGGCCCATTACACGAAAGACTATGAAGCCTACTATCATCTTCTGGCATGTGACGCCGTGTAGTCTACTAGAATTTCCATTATCATTATAATTTGACCGTGCTTATTTCATAATCAGCATTTGGGTTCTTGTGTACGCATGTAAATAAATAGAAAGTAAAAATTAAATTAAAGGTATCCCTGTAACAGGCCATGGAGGCCCATTGAGTTGTGAGATATTGAGGTTCCCACATTTTCTATGAGCCGATTGGCTCATAGATGGCGGCAAGGTTGTCAGCCCTACGCGCCGGACGCCCTTTACCCCCAAGAATATTCCAAGAATATTCCTGGTATTCATTTCTGTTAGAGGCTGAGTCGACCCTAGGGCCATAGTGCGGCTGGAAGAAATAGGTGAAATGAAAAAATCCAATGACCTCATCGGGACTTGAACCACGACCTTCCGGCTTGTAACATAGTGCCTCAACCAACGACGCTACCGCGTGCCCCCAAATAAATTAATTAAAAATATGGACTAATAATTCAGTCCATAAATAAAAACTGTACCGAATTATTATTGTTGTTCTATAATGATATATATTTAAAAACAGCCGGGATAGCTCAGTCGGTATAGCGACTAGCTACGGGCTGGACGACCGAAATGTCGGAGTTCGAGTCCCGGAAGCGTCAAGAATTTTATCTTCTCAAAATCATCCAGACAGTTTCTGAGGTTCACCAAACCTCCTGTCCAATGGGTACTGGGGGCTCTTACCCCGGGGGTAAAGCGGCCGTTAAATGAAGCTGACCACTCACCTCCAACTAGTGCCGAGGTCAAGAAAATATGGATCTATACATCCACTCCCCCATACGCTTTCATGGCGTAGTGGTTAATTAGTTAAGCACAGGAACAACTTTACCTCTTACGTTAAAACTTGAATTGTTTCTTTGCTGTCATATATTACATTAGCTACTTATTAATATACTAATTCTATTCCTCATAAATATATATTATTTTTGACACATCTTAACGATAAATTTGATCTGTGTTAATGGGATTACCATTAGTGCCATTAATCAAAAGCTATAAATTACTTGTTCTTTGCCTTGCTTTTGTGCGTTCTGTTTCGTTTTCTCTGCTCATGCTCACTTTGTAACTGGCCTTGGGCTCTTTAGTTAGCACGTAAATAGTAAGTGAATAATACTAAAAATAATAAGAATAACGATAGTTATTATTTCTTTTCATCTCCATATCTGTGCTGGATTTACAGGCTATTCTTGCAGCAAAATTAACACATCATCATCATCATCATCATCATCATCATCATCATCATCATCATGACCCAAACTGCCTGCGCGCTGACAGAGTAGGGCTACAGTTATCATTAGTAGAGGAATCGCGAAATGTATCTCATTACATTAAAAGCAATCTGACATTACAATGTAAAAACTGTGTGGAAACAAGCGCCATTGTTGTGTTCACTATGCTGCTAGCGACATATGTACACGAAATGAAGTTTTCCATTAATATACAAGTTTCAAATGAAACCCTGGGGTTCCGGATTGCAGGTTTCTTACTAACAAAAATTGTAGGTTAAAAAATAATTCCCGCAACTGAATAGTAACATTTTGGATCCAGAATTTCTCCTCCCATGGCGACAGGTAGTGAAGAGTATGTCGGTAGTGTCAGCCCGAACCCAAACCCATTATTCAGAATTCTGTAATTTACTTCCCAAATTATCAGAACTTAGAGAAACATGACACAAATTCTGCACTCATCTGTAGATGCTTTTATGCATAAAACATTTCTCAATACAAATTTGACACCTCCACTTAAGAACGATTCATCACACAGGACTGTTCCGAACTGCCGCCATGTTGCTACTAACAGTTTAAAATAAAAGTAAATACCTTCTTTTTTATTGCTAGTGGGGTGGGACTAGGTCCCTTGTACTGCAGCCACTTCTGGCCTATTGTACCAACCCCAGATAATAGGTGAGAGTGATTGTGGAGCAATTCGTGGGATGAAGATTTGCAGGCGAAACCAAAGTACTCGGAGAAAACCTGCCCCAGAGCCACTTTGTCCACCACAAATCCCACTTGACCAGACCAGGGATCGAACCCAGGCCGCCGCGATGGGAAGCCAGCGACTAACCACTTGAGCTATGGCGCAAGTAAATACCTTACAAAGAAGTATGGAATGAAGGCACAGTTACATATTGTGACATGACTCCGGAACGTTGGAAATTTAGAGTCAGAGAAGCACCACAAAACTTCCATTGCTATACAAACGTTCGGTAAACACATCTCAAAGGTTACACGCTCTCAACAATGGCAGGACAGCCTTTGCTGGGTAGCAGGTCGCTAGCCACGTTTCCATAACAACGAATAGACAAACAGTGATAGAGGAACTCTTACTGGTGGTGATCTTCATTCGGTTCTCTCGACGACTGGCTGACTTACCGTCGGTCGTAACATAAAGACTCAGACTCAGATTAGAAAATCAGTCGTAAGAGAATTGAGAAGGCAGTTCAATAGTTCAGTTGTCATTGATTAGTCATGCGCAGATAAGCCGTTCGCAAGAGAGCTCAGAGTTGATTAGTTGAGTTTTCAGTTGTGGAGTGCTAATTAGCGGACAGCGGAAGGTGAAGAAGAGAGAAGATCCGTTAAGCAGCACCAAGCCAGTCACAGCGGAAGAGCAGCCACTCAGAGTCCAGTAAGGAATGGGAGCTGCTATAATTGCTTGTATTTCTAATAGATGGTGTCAATAAATCCAATCAACCGNTCCTGAACGTTGGAAATTTAGAGTCAGAGAAGCACCACAGAACTTCCATTGCTATACAAACGTTCGGTAAACATATCTCAAAGGTTACACGCTCTCAACAATGGCAGGACAGCCTTTGCTGGGTAGCAGGTCGCTAGCCACGTTTCCATAACAACGAATAGACAAACAGTGATAGAGGAACTCTTACTGGTGGTGATCTTCATTCGGTTCTCTCGACGACTGGCCGACTTACCGTCGGTAGTAACATAAAGACTCAGACTCAGATTAGAAAATCAGTCGTAAGAGAATTGAGAAGGTAGTTCAATAGTTCAGTTGTCATTGATTAGTCATGCGCAGATAAGCCGTTCGCAAGAGAGCTCAGAGTTGATTAGTTGAGTTTTCAGTTGTGGAGTGCTAATTAGCGGACAGCGGAAGGTGAAGAAGAGAGAAGATCCGTTAAGCAGCACCAAGCCAGTCACAGCGGAAGAGCAGCCACTCAGAGTCCAGTAAGGAATGGGAACTGTTATAATTGCTTGTATTTCTAACAGATGGAGTCAATAAATCCAATCATCTAATCTAGAACCCGTTAGTATTAGTCAAGGAACCTCGGACGAGTGACAGTATAAAAGATTGTAAAGGACTTATGAGGACACAGTCGTGGTCTATTTTCATGAGGGCCATACTATTTTATTACGCACATAACATCCGAGGAAAACCACGAATAAATTAAATTAATATAGCTCGTTCCCAATCCGGGATTCGAACACGGAATATTGCTTATAGCATCCAAACCCGTCATTGCTGTACCAACGTCGCGGTCGACGCTATTGCTTCATTTTTTTCAATTGACCTAATCCTTCCAGCCGCACTATGGCCATGGGGTTCACTCAGCCTCTAACAGAAATGAGTACCAGGTATATTCCTGGGGAGTAAAGCGCGGCCGGTGCGTAAGGCTGACAACCTTACCGCCATCTTTGAGCCTATTGTCTAGATAATGTGGGACCCTCAACGTCTCACAACTCTATGGGCCTTCACGGCCTGGTACAGGGATAGCTTTACTTTTACTTTTTACTTTTACAGGTTCGAATATCTTCTCTGGGATGGACCATATGGGCTAATGTGTTACGTGTTTTCTTCATTCATTCCAGACAAATTCTGAGGTAGCATTTTAATAGACCACAACCTATTGATTCTACATCATTTCCAGTTCATTATCCATAGACAATCGTGTCAGCAGAGGATATGTAACGTGCGGAGTTGAATGAGCAATGTTAAAGAAACAAAGATGACTCAGTGGAAGTTAACTGTTTGAGGTTTAAGGTATCCAAGTTCGTTAGAAAAAGCAAAGTGCCTTGAGTTGTCATGCACGGGCATATTCAGAGACTGTACAGCTGTTATTCCATATTGGGAATTGAGAAGCTTTGCAACCTAAGAAGCAGACTTGTTTCATACAGAATGGAACAGCTGTGAGGTAGAGGCTTGTATGATAATTCTGGAAGAGGTGCCATGGAATTTCAGGAAGCGAGGAATTCTATTCCCTCTTTGAACAGACGAACTCACGAAACAGGATTGGGCTTACAGATCGTTATAACGAACTGAGAGTCGCATTAATTCACATGTGTAATTTAATGGAACATGGCGACCACACAGAGACCGCACTCTCCGTCTCTCTCAGATCGCTCTGCCGACGTGAAGCTGAACCTTGTGCGGTGCAAGAACCTACAGTACAACGCGTACATCATGGACTGCTTGCCATATATCGTAACGCTTCCACATGAAAACAATTCTGCAGCAGGGACTGTCTCTTTGACTTGTAAAACAGTCGAAAATATATTAATAGCGAAGTTCTTACCTGTTTAACACACTAAGATAGCTAACAGTTAATTAGGCCTACGCGGTAGCATAGCTGGTTAAGGCATTACGCTACAAGCCGGAAGGTCGCAGATTCGAGTCCCGATGAGTAATTCTTTTCAGTTTACCTAATCCTTCCAGCCGAATTATGGCCCTGGTTTCGACTAAGCCTCTAACAGAAATGAGTACCAGGAATCTTCCTGGGGGGTAACTGGTGGCCGGCGCCTAAGGCTGAAAACTTTGCCTCCAACTGTGAGCCGACTGTCTAGAGAAAATGTGGGAGTCTCGACGTCTCACAACTCTATGGGCCTTGACGGCCTGTTACACGGACAGCTTTTTACCTTTTAAGTAACAAGTTGTACCACAATCGAAATCAGGATTTATGTAGTGATTAACTGACTTTTCTTATGAACAAATTCAGAATCTGAATAATTAATTAATTCATAGTTGCAACACAATCGAATACTGATCGACTACTCGACTTACTAATTAATCAACCACCAACTCAGTGAGTGATTAAGAAATTAAGAAGGAGAATAATTAATTCACTGACTAACAACATGACAATCAGTCTCATAAATAGACTGTACATCAAAATGATCTGATAGCAAAGGAATAAACTGTCTTAATTATCCAACTAACAAATTCACTGAGTAACTGACTAACAAATTGATTAACCAATAGTGCTTTTATGGTTCAACGTTACGTATTTATGTCTTTTCGTTATGTACTTAAGTTCGTCGTCATGTCTATGTAATTGGTCCGTCCCACGTAATTTTTTATTGTATTGATGAGGGTAGCCCATAACGGTGGCCACGCTGTCTAAGGCTCGCTCAGACGCTATGATCGTGGGTTCCAATCTCACTCAAGGCATGGGTGTTTGGTGTGTGTTTGTGTTTATGCTGTGTTTAGGTAGAGGCCTTGCGACGAGCTGATCACTCGTCAAAGGGCTCTTACCATTTGTGAAAAATGATTGAGGAACTGAATAAGAGGCAGGGCCACCAATGGGTAGGAAGAGCCATGGGGGGAGGGAGAAATTGACGAGGTGGGGCATGTCGTTAAGAAAAGAGGTCAGCATGCATTTTAACCATACAGGGGCCTCTAATATACAATCACACTATCCTACTTTACTGTGCGGGGAAAATTTACAAAGTAAGGGCAAATTTTTGTTTACCTCTAAACTGATGTCGGCAGTATTGAAAAATATGGTGGATATAAAGAACGTTAAACCTTCCTCGCTTCCAAAAATTTCATTTTCATTATCATTTAAGTAATTACAACACTACGACATGTTGAGCATGAGTAGAATATAGGGCCGAGCCAAAGCTCAAGCAGTTAGTGGCTGGCTTCCCACCGCGGCGGCTCGGGTTCGATCCCGGGTCTGATCAAGTGGGATTTGTGGTGGACAAAGCGGCCCTGGGCCGCGTTTCCTCCGAGTACTTCGGTTTCCCCTGCCAGTTTTCATTCCACCAAATTCTCTATCATCATAATCACCCGGGCAGACTACAATAGGCCAACCAGTGGCCGCCGTGCCTTGTGGACTCAGTTGGACTCCAACCCCCACTAAACAAATTAAAAAAATGGATAGAATGTGCTAAAGAAGAACAGAAATCTATGATTCATTACCTGTGACCAGAGAGCGCGGAAACAAGTGAAATTTATGGGGAAAAATAGGAGCTGAGTACGGCGCAATAACCGTTACAAACAGAGTATACCTTATAATTATTGATTTATTGATCCATACGCTATTTAACTACACTTCCTCAACTCCACAATCATAATTAATTGTAAATGGCATAAAAGGAAGCGGGTCTGGCCTATTTGAAGGAAATATTCCAGAATTTGGTTGGTTGGACAGAAAAGAGGACCAGTCAGAAAATTTGGTCTCTGGACCAGAATTCGAACCAGCAGTGTTTCGCATGTCAAGCAGGGGCATTAACCACACGACCGGATCCTATTTTATTATAATCAGTAGTACTTCTTACTGAGGCAATATGTCTCACGGTGGTGGACCTTTCAACAGTCTCTCACATAACCTCCCGAGGCAAAATCTGTTGTAACGCTATGACAGTCTTCCGAGAACGGATTGCTTCATTGTAATGTATTTTAAATTGGCTCTTCGGCCTAAAACGATGTGTTTCGTGTCTTTCCTTTCTCAACACTGGGATTAAGCTCGCCTATGCTGACAATGACTGTCACGGACAGGTTCAATGTACATCTTTCCCTACGCTCCTCATGTAGCATAAGCATATTATGGAACTGTTCCCACGTTGCGAATGAATGATGCGAATAAGAAGAGACTACCTTTTTAGTCCACTTTCTTTATTTTGAAAACAAAAAATGAGGCTTATCAGATCACCTTGCTGCATGTGTGTCCCCCATGACGCCGGAAAGCCGGAATAGTGGAGCCAAAAGTGACGTTAGTTGTTAGGAAACAGCCCTATAAACTCTTTCCCGCGACAAAGAACACACATGCTGCAACAGAAGAACGGTTGGAAGCGGTGTTTTCCATGCGGTCCGTGTCGTATCAAATAAAGTATATAGTAAAAAAAGTAAAGGTATCCCTATACGTGGCCGTAGAGGCCCATAGGGTTGTGAAATGTTGAGGTTCCCACATTTTCTAGACAATCGGCTTATAGATTGCGGTAAGGTTGTCAGCCTTACGCGCCGGCCGTCCTTTATCCCCAAGAATATTTAAGGAATACTCCTATTACTCATTTCTGTTAGAGACTGAGTCGACCCCAGGGCCATAGTTCGGCTGGAATGACTAGGTCAATTGAAAAAATCCACCTCATCGGGATTCGATCCCGCGATCTTCCGGCTTGTAGCATAGTGCGTCAACCAACTACGCTATCTAGTGAAAGATAATTGTCTCATTAAAAATATAAGAGGCTTAAACTTGGCGGTGGTCAAGCTTACGACCGTTAGAATGATTAAGCTGCCGTTGTAGAGTGAGATACTTAAGATAGGCATGATTTACTTTGCAAGCCTCTACTGACAGAGGACTTGTATATACTGCAAAAGGAGGAATTTTCAATAAGGTGCTGTAAATGCCATACTACGCTTGACAAAAGATAAAGCATGGTCATAAGAGACAATTGCATCTTCTCTTCAGAGAGGTTGTTACGTACATAAGGACCATTACCGCAAGGGTTCAATTGAAAAACAAAGCTTTCTGGTCGTGAGTCTCAAGGAACTCTGACTCTAAGACGAACCGATTGGCTGGAAACTGCCAGTCGTAAAGTGACTTTGACTTCAAAATGTTATTTGACCCTTTGGGTGTTAGAATCCATTATTTTCGCTGAATTATAATGTATTTTTCTAAATTTAGACTCCAATTTACGTATAACTTATTGAATTTCAAATGTTGTGGAAAGATAGAGTTTATATGTCTTTCTATCACTGAAGTAATTCATGCAATTTATCACCAGATGGCAGTTTTATGTAGGACAACAAAATAACGGATATGGCCCATATTGGGAGTCGGTCTGATCCATACTAGTAATTTTTGCATGTTTCCCTTCCACAGATATAATCGATACAGGCGCTTAAATAGTTTAAACCACATTTCCACAGCCATTAACATTCGTAATCAGTTTATACATGCTTCAAATATAAACCTGGATTCACATTAACCTTTGAAGAATTAAACCCTCGAAACTACTGTCACAGTTCTCGAGCCCTACAAGCCTAGACCATGAAAATAAGCCTTTATTGCTCAGTAAAGTTGTTAATTTGTAACAGATGTAAAAGTTTACGCATTTTGTAAAATATGACGCCTGCGCGTAAGGCTGACAACCTTACCGCCATCTTTGAGCCGATTATCTAGATAATGTAGGAACCTCAACGTCTCACAACCCTATGGGTCTTCACGGCCTGTTACAGGGGTACCTTTACTTTTACTTTATAAACCTTACTAATACCTTAAAGAGCATAACACACGCAGTCACAGGAGCAAGACACAACACAAAGCACAATACACACACGAAAGTAGGAAGAATACTCCGATAGAAGAAGATAGGTGTGACTCGCGTATTGAGATACGACATAAGGATGACAAATCCTGAACAGTTTTAATATTTTTAATATTTAAAATTTATCAATATATATGACAAATATATATTTTAGTATAAAGACAACAGGGCATGCAATGAAGTAGTTTGACGTACATCGAAAAGCACCTGAAGATGGCACTTTTATGCTGAAACATGTAGTGCAAGAGAGAAGAGTAAGGTGAATACATGTATGCACTGTAAGACGGTTGGAATAAATCATGGACATGAATCAGTGCAACAGGACGCTGAAATATAACAACCTTAAGAATATTGAGTAGACCAACATTAAGTCAACCAGATTTTTATCACGTTTCAAAATATTTGCTGCAAAGACACGGCACGTACTTTTTCATACACAACTGACCCTCCTTACTTTATCTCCGTGACCTGTAGTCCGCAAGCGAAATAAATCGACCGAGCGACCGCCGCGTGTCACCGAAGTTAGCGCCAACTATTGCGGATAGTGTGTGTCACGTGGTCAGCGCAACGGATCCCCACGGCCGTTAACCTTGGTTTTCTAGACCGCTTACCCTCTCTAGGAGACAAAATAGAGAGTTGTTCGGGCCACCATTTTTGGCCGATAAATATCGAGCAACAGCAGAATCCATCTGACCAGTAAAGTTGGGTTGGACATAGTAGATCTTTTGTCGTTTGTGGTTCTGGTTTGCATATCTTTCTTTCGTGAAGATACTACTTATACAGAAGTATTTTGGGAGATGACCTCCATAAATTACTGTAAAACAAACAAACTCCGTGACCTGTAGTCCGCAAGCGAAGTAGACCGACCGAGCGACCGCCGCTTGTTGGCGAAGTTAGTGCAAAATTTGCGGATAAAGGGTGTCACGTGGCCAACGCAACGGATCACCACTGCAGTTAATCTCGGTTTTCTAGACCGGAGCCGCTATTTTCCTGAAATAGCTCCTCAATTATCCGTAATTTAATGAAAAGTGTTAGAGTAGATATCGAGAAAATTACCATTTGTATTTCGGAGGCCCGTTTAAAGGATTCTTCTTTTTGGAGCTGACATATTCATACTTGTCGAACACAGATCTATGACGGAAATGCTCCTGAGTACCGAATATGAACAGATATGTCCAGCCGTTTAGCAGCTACTAAGGCACACGTACATGGATACATAGACACACATATACACAGACAGGCGGCGAGACAGTGTTCTCTCGTATAAAAGTCTATGTTATGTAAAACTCCTAAAATTCGAGTTCTCGTGGGAGGGAATAATAAGCCTACAGTTTCGTAGAATGTGGTGCCGTATAGTTTGGTAGATATATATCGAAGTTCACCAAGAACCTGTTGCCTCTATACATACTATAGACTCTTCTATCATGAAGACTAAAGAAACAGGTTCTTCTGAAACGCATTTGGAAAATATATGTTCACAATGGAGTGTTTGTAGTGCAAATTATTTTTAAGGTTTTGATTGGACAAGTTTAATGCTTTGACAGTTTCAGAACACCAGTTTACTTGAGCGGACTATAAACTGATGAATCGTTCGTACACTTGAACGCAGATTTCTTGGAAAACAGACTTGAGGTACCGAATGTAGGCTTTCTTACTCCATGAGATTGTCCGGGCTGTGGGAACAGCAGCTCTGCAACGGTTCTCCTGCTCCTCTGTAAGAATATGTTCATGCAACAGTAACATTATGTATTCCTCTTGCCAATTGCAGGGTTGGGGGGGGACTTTCTTGAATATCTGATAACCTCTAAGTTGGTGAAGAATTTCTATGACATTCTCCAGGGAACATCATTATATTAACAAATATCAACCATTAAACCCCATATTGAGCCCGATGAATAAGTCAACACTATTTCTGCAAAATCCATCATAATATTATCCTCCAATTAATTCTCAGATCTGTTCCTTCTCTTACGGTTTCAAACAAAATTGAGTATTGCCATAACGGAGATAAAATACCACATTTCCCCTGAGTCTTACCTACTTCTTCCATCTGATCTCCCTTGAAGTAATCTCCCTAATGCTATGGCGTGAAGAATATGAAGTTGAAGCTCCTGAATAAAAACTTCCTTCCTCTCTTCCATTTACTTTCATTACCTGGGTCTAAATGCCTTCCACTGCACTTCGTTTTCAAACATCCTCGGTCCATGTAGTTCTGCCTCCTTTACAAATGCAGAAAACTTCAAATACATGAGAACGACAACAAACAAATTCAAATTTTATGCAACAGGGATTTAAAAGCAGATTAACTTCGGCAATGTTTGCTACCATTCAGTTCAGAACAATTTCAATTCCCACCTGTTGTCTAAAAATATAAAAGATTAAAATTCACAAAACTGAAATTTCATCTGTAGTTTTGTATGGGTGCGAAACTTGGTCTCTGGCATTCGAGGAGGAACATAGACTAACGTCTTTGGAGAATATGGTGCCGAGCAGAATATTTGGACCGAAGAGGGATGAAAAGAGAAAAAGCTGGATAAATTTGCATAATGAGGGGCTCCATAACTTGTTCTCTTCGTCAAATATAACTAGAGTGATCAAGCTAAAGACAGTGAGACGGGCAGGACACGAAGGCCGGATGGGAGAGACCATGAATGCATACAATGCTTTCATCGGAAAGCCGGAAGGAAAGAGACCGCCAGAAAGATATAGACGTATGTGGGAGGATAATATTAAAATAGATCTTTGAGAAACAACATGGGGGTGGTATGGATTGGATTAATATGTCTGAGGGTAGGTACTAGTGACTGGCTCTTGTGAACACAGCAATGAACGTTCCACTAACTGCTGGGAAGTCACTGAGTAGCTGAGCGTTTGGTGGCTTCCCTAGGGGAACTCCGCTATATGGAGATTGTTAGTTAGTTAAGAGACTAAATTTCAAGGGGTTATTTGACAGGACACGGAAATGTAGAATATTCGGAATGGAATGGCAACAAGTACGCGAACCCGAGATATTTACAGTTGCGTTAAGTAACTGGTTGATAAGCAGACTTGTTTACACTCCACACGGTGGCAGTGGGGAGCCTGAATGAGGAGGCAAGCTGACAAGATTTTGTTTCCCGGGGGATGCAGGCGAAGACTGTCAACTGCTGTCACTTTCAACGCTGGCTCGGTGTTTTATGAAGCGGTTAAGTAGATAACATTCTAAATTAGCAATGAGGCGTATTTTCGTGTCTCATCGCAACGTAACGTCTTGTCTAAAGCTGCAGACACTACAGCTGGAGGAAATGGCAGTCAGACGCGGGCGGTGGCTCTGGCGTTATGAGAGATTTTGTGCAATCACACACAACGGAGCCAGACGCAGAAACGCGCGAGGTAGATAAACCCATAAAATAAAGAAGACCAGACAGGGAAACGTAGAAATTGACAGTACAGAACATCACAACTAGTTACGAACAGTAAGGCTAAGCCGGTACCCATTCGATACGAGACTGGTTGAACCCCAGAGCCGGTCTAGACGCCGTGCAGAAGAGAAAATTCTTGACCCTACCGGCACTCGAACTCCGACTCCTCGGTCGTCCAGCCCGTAGCTAGTCGCTATACCGACTGAGCTATCCCGGCTCCTACAATTTGTGTGTTGTTTTTTGCAAACGCAAAATATATAAGTGGAATTGTGAATGCGATTACAAAAGATCAATAATTAAGGAGAACCTTCTACTTAGCTATCTCCTCATCTGCTTTTCTTTCTGACAGACGCTTTAAGTTGCGAGAATTATTTCTAAAACTGGCCGGTGAACTTTCTCCCAGCTGGATTCCTGCATCCCTTCATCTGCCGAATGTTTGCCCCTGTTGTCTCGTACATTAAACGGCAAGACAGAAGTCAATTCATTCCATGGAAAAACAAGACTCCTGGCATATCTTTTACATCGTGAAGTCGAGATACTACGTATCGCTCTAAAGCAGAAGTTCTTAATAATCTTTGTCTCGGCCCTCCTTTTCTGCGCTTATGAAATGCCAACGCCCCCCTACTCTGCACAACTCCCTTATGTTTCGAGGGTCTTTGTAAAATAATTATTATTATTTACGTTCCTTTGCGTAACCGGATTTCGATATATCATTTTGTGTTGAAAATAATATATACGAATTGCAAAATGAAGAGCAATAGGAAAATTGCTCCATAACTTAGAATGTATTAAAGTAAAATATTCACATTAACATCAAATAAAAGCTGAGTAAGAAAAATGAGATTAGAGGAACAACTTAGGCGTAACCGATGTCGATGACGATGATGATGATTATGATGATGATGTTGACAACGAAGTTGAGAACAGTAGAACCATTGTTGCAACCCACACCGGTGCTCACTTGCACACTTCGCACCCTGACATTCCTACTGCGCCTTCTCTGTTCCATTCAGGCCTGATGCGCTTTGGAACTCCTTTGAAGATGTAAAAGGTAAAATGTTGTCTCTGTTCAATTAATTTATTAATGGGAGTAGGAGTGGAGGTATAAAAGGTAAAAAGGTGAAGTTATCCCTGTAACAGTCCGTGGAGGCCCATTGGTTTGTGAGACGGCGAGGCTCCCACATTTTCTAGAAAATCTGCTAACAGATGGCGGCGAGGTTGTCAGCCTTATGCGCCGGCCACCTTTAACCCTAAGGATGATTTATGTTAGAAGCTATATTGACTCCAAGGACATAGTCGGCTTGAAGGATGAGGTCCATTGAGAAGATCGAGTGACCTAATCGGGAATCGAATCCGAGACCTCCCGGCTACCTTCACCATTCTTGATCTTAGAATTGGATGGAGGTGAGTTGTCAGTTTCATCTCAGTCATTTTATCCCCAGAGAAAAGCCCACGGAACCTCTTGGATAGGAAGCAGGTGGGCCCCAAAGCTGGTATGGATGATGCGGAGAAGAGAAAAATCTCGCCCCTGCCAGAAATCGAACTCCTAGAGTCCAGCCTGTATCCCATCGCTATATCGAGTGAAATAACACTGCTCTTCTTTGGTGCTGAACTTTATCAAAATCTACACCGTAAGAAGCAAACGGACAGGCCCAATAAGGAATATAAAAGAAACGGTTACGTTCATCCGATATGTTGGTTATGTCAACAGCTAACGAGCCACTGGTTTCATAAATGCAATACGTAAACGTACCGTTAAATGCTGTATTTTCTTGTCTTCAGATCGGAAGGAAATGCTCAGGTTATTTCAGAAACATGTCAGGTAGGCGGAATCAATGACTGCTGGACCACTGCTCAGAAACATATCACTGAATTGTATAATTATCTCCCTTCGAAGGCAGGAACACTCAGCTGAAACTTGGCCTAGGTATTGTTAACTAATTAAGCACTAAGCCATTAAGACATATGAGGCAGTGAATGTATAGATCTACATTTTCTTGACTTCGGTACTAACTGGAGGTAAGTGGTCAGCCTCACGCCCCGGTCGCTTTACTCCCAGTACCCATTGGATAGGAGGTTGGGTGGACCTCAGAGCCGGTTCGGACGACTTAGAGAACAGAAAATTCTTGACCCTACCGGAACTCGAATTCCGAACCCTCCGACGTCCAGCCCGTAGCCAGTCGCTATTCCGACTAGGCTAAGTGAGGGCTTTGAGATTTTATAATTTTGTTGCCAAGTGAAAGAACGTTTTATGATTGCTCAGGCGGACCACTAACCTATCTAGATGGAACAGCCATGAAAAGAACTTAGCCTTGCGGGTCGGACTCACTGAAAAGAATAACTCCTCACTGTGTATGATGTGGGCAGAAGCGCCCCATATGTTGTTGTTGCACTGAGAGCTTCCGTTGTTGTCCAGTTACACTTGAGAAATAATAATGTTAATGTTTAGCAGCTCTACCCCGAGGGCTTCTGGTGACCAACAGAGTGGCCACATTTACGAACAGCAAAGTCAGGGGGTGTTCTTTAGATTGAAGACGGAAATGCCTGGCTCTGGAGACAATTGCCTCAGGCACAAGCGAAGAGGACCCTGCTTCCACGACTGGCAAGAACAGATATCCTATGTAATGGGTACGGGAGACTCTTTCCTCGGGGCTAAAGCTGTCTGCACGTGAAGGTGGATATTCACCTCCAGCTGGCACTGGGGATAAGCAAAACTGTAACTAAACATCTGCTCTCCCAAAATCCTTCACGGCGTGGTACTTATTCAGTTAAAGTTGAAAGTATTATAAAAGGTTTTATTAAAATTCTTTATTTTACTTTAAACTCTTATGACAATTTCTTCAATAATTATTTATATAGGATAATTTTAACTACCTCTTTACATGACCTAAATGCTTTCTATGCGCATCTTGAGCGTAACCCACTAAATGTTTATTGGAGATGAAAAAATTCTGAACAGGTTTCTGGACAGAAATAAAATACGCTTTATATTCAAGACATATTTCCGTAAGCTTGCTGTTTTTGAGGTATTATTTTTTTTATTGCTACTGGGGTGGGACTAAGTCCCTTGTACTGCGGCCACTTCTGGCCTATTGTGCCAGCCCCAGATGATGGGTGAGGGTGACTGTGGAGCAATTGGTGGAATGGAGATTGGCAGGGGAAACCGAAGTACTCGGAGAAAACCTGCCCCAGCGCCACTTCGTCCACCACAAATCCCACTTGACCAGACCCGGGATCGAGCCACTAACCGCTTGAGCTATGGCGTGGCCTCTTTTTTGAGGTAAATAACACAATAATTGTATGAATATATTTTCGAGCATTTATATTCAGCACTCCACAATTGTTTCCTGAACACAGTCCCAGTTAAATACTCGTACAAGTAGTTCTGGGAAGAAATATTCGCCTGCTTTCCGTTCACTAGAATTTGAGTACATGATGCGAGAAGTAGAAAGAACTTTAGTATTTCTGTGACATAAAATCAATAAAACAATAACATTTGAGAGACAACAGTAATAGTATTATTGATGGGAGGAATTACCAGATTTCATAGAGATTAGTTTAGACATCCATTTGGGGGGGGGGACTGCACATGCAGGTACACAGACACACACATAGAGACATCATGGTGATCTCATAATCCCACTTTTATTCTTTTAAAATAAGGAAATTAGGATAAAATGCAGAAGAACAATTATGTTTATTGAGATTAGACTGTGTTGAAGTAAGGTCTGATTTATTCTTCTAATTTTACTGTTAATTACAATAATTCGATGAGCTTCAATATATATATTAATTAATTTTATACATATAATATTCTTTAAGTTTTTATAAAAATAATTAAGAACAAAGTCTTGGTGTTGACTGCTTATTCATTCAATATGGCTACATAATCTTGACTTCTCATCTAGATGAAACGTTTCGACTGACAGTGAACAGCTGCATGCGAATTTAGTGTCCATTTGTTTAAGGAAATGTTCGTCATAGTCTTACCTTTTCTCATTTGACTTTCGTTCTGCCGACTGTGCCGGAAACATGGGGAATATTTTCGTTCTATCTGACAGAATGACTACTCAACGATTTTCTGGAAACTGTTGTACAGGGACTGCCTGAAGACTTGCCTGTATCTGCAATGCAGGGCCGCGCCATAGTTCAAGCGGTTAGTCGCTGGCTTCCCATCGCAGCGGTCCGGGTTCTATCCCGGGTTTGGTCAAGTGGGATTTGTGGTGGACAAAGTGGAGCTGGGGCGGGTTTTCTCCGAGTACTTCGGTTTCCCCTGCCAATCTTCATTCCACCAGTTGCTCCACAATCACCCTCACCTGTCATCTGGGGCTGGTACAATAGGCCAGAAGTGGCCGCAGAACAAGGGACTTAGTCCCACCTCACTAGCAATAAAAAACTGCGAGGCAGAATCTGTGGTTAGAGCCTGACGGAGCTCCACTGCACTGTGGGAAGCTGTCTGGCAGTAGTTAAACACAACTTATCCAGGGAGGTGAACTGGATAGGGGGGGCGATGACATGGCCTTCTCGGTCGCCGGATGTAAGTCAGATGGACTTTTTCTTGCAGGGACATGTGAAGGTGCACGTTTGTATGTGTCCCTCCTAGGAATATCGAAGAACTAGTGGCAAGACTACCAGAAGTTGTGGCAACGGTCGGAGTCCACATGTCAAGGCGTCTTCGAGAGAATGACGTGCGGAGCAGCGTCGTCTGCCTTGAAATGGACCAAGTCTCTTTCAGTATATGTTATGAATAGGAAGCGATCTGATTAAAGGTAAAGATGAAGTTGTCCCTGTGCTTAACTAATTAAGCACTACGCTATGAAGGCGTATGGGGGAGTGGATGTATAGGTCCACATTTTCTTGACCTCGGCACTACTTGGTGAGTGGCCAGTTTCACGCCCCGGGTGCTTTACCTCTGGGAAAGAGCCCCTGGTACCCACTGGATAGGAGGTTGGATGGACGCCAGAGCCGCTCTGGACAACATGGAGGAGAACAAATTCTTGACACTACCGTAACTCGAACTGCGCCAAGGAGGAGCCCTGGGTTTGACCATTAATAGCTTGTGCCATTTGATGGTGAAAGACTCCACGAGGATTTCGCTTCACTGTGTATGTGCTACTGTGGAATGCTGAAGGTGGGTCACAATCTAAATAAAGCAGCAATATTGTATTTAGGTCGTTTACAACATTGGCACGTGTTCGATTGTTCATTAGAACATCTGTCATAACAAACCGGACATTTCCTCTAGGCTATGCATGCCAGGGCAATAAAGGCGTACAGCAGATTGAGTATGTATGTATACAGAGCCGCTTTAAGGCAATGGTGGACCTTGGGAAAACCATGATCTTGGAGCTCCCTATATTTAATATTTTTAAACGACATTTCTTGCAATGTGATACCAGTAAAATATTTATTTATATTATGAAAAGCGGAAAGGATTGGAAAAGACCGGAAAATTGGTCATTAAAGACTATTGATATTCTAGAAATGAAGCGAGCTCACGATAATTATAATGCTGCAGATCGTCTGCAATTCCTTTCTTTAATTTTGGGAAAATTTAAGCAGACAGTACACAAATTTGCTCAGCGAGATCCTTTAAAATGAAGGGGGCTTCCAGTGCCAGTTTTTCCCTTCGGAAAAAGCGGTCCTGCATGTATTGTCACATATTTATTTACTAGACAAGGGTTTTGGATTTGTAATTGGATTTATTGAAATCTTATAAATTGTAACCACAAATAATTATAGCGCTATCGCTAATTCACACACTCGACTATTCAATACAGAACATATTAAGTTTTCTCAGTTGTCTGTGCTTACACCAGTCGTTGCCTGATAACGGATCCCAACAACGTCATCTTCAGCTCCGTCGTTACAGGCTGGGGACGGTCTCGCACTTAAACCATTGCTCCAAGTTTGTCTAACATTCTCAACTACCACTGTCAACGGGTTGCAGGCTCTAGCTATATGACCTCTGAGCGGACTCAGTAGAAAACGTCGTTTCCAGCAGTTCTAATGTGGCGTTACGTATTAGCTGTCGCGGAAAAATGTTTATCGGCCGTTTCCTAGCAACGGCTCTCCTTTTTAACTCTACTGTTCCGTTCTTTCAGCCTCCATGTCACAGTGTTGTAATGTTTTTGGTTTATTGGAAGAGTTAATCTCTGATTTTTCAGTAACTGTCAACTATTTTGATGTCAGGTTGCTCTAGTTCACTGCTATTTCTTTTTACGTCACTGCACTCTTGCACTGCCAGCACTGAACTGACTTCTCGTCTTCGTGTGAGCTGTTTCATATCTGTTTCTCTAAATATGGACGCCAAACGCCGCTTCTAGTTTCATAACTGCTCCTCTCAAGAACTTAACAATATTGTATGAATGTGAAGCCGTTCTTGAAAATTTTCGTAGGTTCCTAGCCGTCAGCTGGGGCTGTGCTGTTCGCAAAGAACCTAAAAGCCGACGGAGGACACAGGAGACACAAGCATGCATATAATCTCATAAGTGTAATGTTTTTCTCACAAAAGGAAGTAGGCTAATCATTATAAATATTATGAGAGTCTGAAATTCTAAGATTGGAATGAGTACGTATAACAAGTTTAACGTAAGCTAATCGGCTAACATTGGCAGCTAGAGATATTATGCGGTGAAATTTATCACTGAATTTTGTAAATTGAATCCTGCAAACCACAGCTGTTAGCTGGTCACGGCAGCCGAGCGGTCTAAGGCATGTACTGTCTTCTCTTTCTCTCGGAACCCGTGATCGCGGGTTCGAATCCCATTCAGGGTATGAATGTTTGGTATGTATTTGTGTTGTCCTATGAAGCACAGAGCAAATGATGCTCGAGATGGTTCAAGTTCGTATAGCAGCAGGCGTGACCAGAGTGGTTTGAACGGCTGCTGTACTGCGATGTGGAAAGCAAATGGAAAAACTACCACATTATCACTTTTCCTGGATAGTCTCTTTCCAAAAACAGAGATACCATATATGNATGAGTACGTATAACAAGTTTAACGTAAGCTAATCGGCTAACATTGGCAGCTAGAGATATTATGCGGTGAAATTTATCACTGAATTTTGTAAATTGAATCCTGCAAACCACAGCTGTTAGCTGGTCACGGCAGCCGAGCGGTCTAAGGCATGTACTGTCTTCTCTTTCTCTCGGAACCCGTGATCGCGGGTTCGAATCCCATTCAGGGTATGAATGTTTGGTATGTATTTGTGTTGTCCTATGAAGCACAGAGCAAATGATGCTCGAGATGGTTCAAGTTCGTATAGCAGCAGGCGTGACCAGAGTGGTTTGAACGGCTGCTGTACTGCGATGTGGAAAGCAAATGGAAAAACTACCACATTATCACTTTTCCTGGATAGTCTCTTTCCAAAAACAGAGATACCATATATGCGAGATGTTTCCTCTGGAGGCAAAACAATCCGGAGGTAAACTACTTCCCCAATCGGATCTCCGGGGGGGAGTGTTTCTAGAGGAAATGTCATGCAGGCGTTACAACNCGGATAGAAGTGACAAGAAGACGAGGAAGAAGACGTAAGAAGATGCTGGATGACCTTGGGGACAGAAGAGGATACTGTCATTTGAAGGAGAAAGCTCTAGATCGCATTAAATGGAGGAATTGTTTTGGAAGAGACTGTGGACCTGTCGTCTTGACAGATTACTGATGATGATGATGATGTTAAGGTAGAGGCCTTGCGACGAGCTGATGACTCCTCTAAGGAGTCCTACCGTCTGTAGAGTGATTATAAAACTGAAAAATCAGAAGCTAGGGCCCAAGGGGGATGTAGAGCTAGTGGAAAAAAAAACACTGCGGTTACTATATTTATCGCCTTTTTATACATTGCAGAAATCCGGATCTTGTTCACGGAGCAGACATATGTTTTTGCCTCGTGTAATTCTCAGAATAAACAGCTGTTGTTCAGTAAACAGCATTAACTTCAAGGGTTAAGTTTGACTAGGTGAGCAGATTTACTATATGACTCTGTGAGTATGTAGACTATACAGCTTGAATTATAGGAAGACTGAGATATTAGAAATAATCCGAAAGGAAACCGTAGTGGCCTGATCGAAGTACTATCCCGGAATTTGCCCTAAAGACTGAAGAATTACACTATTAACCTTTTTTTATTGCTAGTGGAGTGGGACTAGGTCCCTTTTACTGCGGTCACTTCTGGCCTATTGTACCAGCCCCAGATGATAGGTGAGGGTGATTGTGGAGCAATTGGTGGAATGAAGATTGACAGGGGAAATTGAAGTACTCCGAGAAAACCTGCCCCAGCGCTTGAGCTATGGCGTGGCCACACTACTATCCTTAGTCAGGACAGTGTGTGCCGATCGAAGTTCGAACGGAACACCTCCAGAACAAGAAACTTCAACTTTAACTCTATAAAGAACCACTCAGTAATTGACAGGTTGGCCTTTGTGATACAGACGCGGTGTTTCCTTGTTGAGGCAGGAACTGGACTTTTTAATACTATTTGGGTTAACTAAGTACTTCAAAGCCTTAGTGCAGAGGCTCTAGTGCTTAAGAAATGTCTTCCTGGTCCGAAGACAAGGCAATGGAAAATATCGTACTCGTATTTTATGGGGGTTTCTGTTGACTGAACTCTCTCCTCCCTTTCCTGTGCCTTCTTCTCTTTCTACAAATTGAATGGCCTCAAGTGGCTTCATGCTTGTCCTGTAAATAATACCGTACTCAGCAGTGGGCATTAACACTCTCTTCTTGCGAATTCAGTTTTCTCCCTATCTGTTTCCTTCACACCTCTAAAATGGAGGAATATGCCAACATTAACAAAATATGAACCTGCTCTCTGCCTTAACTTTCCTCGAACTCTTGTCTACTTTCTGTTACAAACGAGAGTCAAAGTAAGACTATCCCGAAAGGATAGAGGCTTCCGCGAACATAGAAATTCTAGTTTAAATTTAAAATGAATGATTCTATATCCTGACGTGTACATAAAAGAAAGTGAATTAACCCTTTCAAGCTGCAATTTCTTCAGAGTACTGTATATAGAAATTCAGCTCGTACCTCACAGGAAACACATTAAGTTTCCGCTGAAAAGATCAAACGGTTAAAGCCGCTTAATGGAAACATCTCTGTTTATTATGGCAACTATAGGAAACCGCCTCTGGCTACAGATCCAGATGTCCGAGTTCGATTCCCAGCGCTACCAGATTTTCTGAGAATTAGTGGGTGTGGAACGGAGTTCACTCAGCCTCGTGAGGATAACTGAGAGATATTTCAAGGAAATAGCGGCTCCGGTCTAGAAAACCGATTTTAACGGCCGTAGGGATCCGTTGTGCTAACCAAGTGACACTCTCTATTCGCAAAAGATGGCACTAACTTCACCGAAAAGCGGCGGTCGCTCGGTCGGTATAGTTCCCTTTCGGACTAAAACGACGGAACTTTTTTTATTACGAAACACACAAAGGTATTCTGCGTGCAGAATGCAGAGTTCTAGTATGTTAAAGCGAGTTGTTATGTATAGAAACCACAGGCCTTTGAATGTTCAATACAACCTGCATTTAGATGTTTAAGTTTCATTGTACATATGTACCCGAGTTGCACGTTTTCTTGTATATTAGCGTTTTTCATTCTTGGAAATATGCCCAAGTGACGCATTGCGTCGCTGTGACAAATTTAATTTATCAGACGTCTTGATATTTCTCGCGGGCGTCTCCTTGTCTGCCCGTCATACGGTAGTGATTTCCACTCATTATTTACTGCAGTATTCAAGTGTCCGAATGTCTTTTATACTTTAGTGCAGTGTCATTTCATTTACTAAATTTTGACCTATTGCTTGAAAATATTTAAAACCGAAAGAAATTTTCGAAAATCCCTATTCAGGTTCATCATGAATTTGCTTCTGTCCTTTGAGATGCAACATAGCACGAAGTACCTGACAAATATCCGGCAAACATACCGTGAAATTACAGGAAACATTGTCGAACGATTTAGATTTTAGTTAGTTAGTTAGTTAGTTAGTTAGTTATTGGAGAGGGTGGGTTTCCCCATGCACTTAGACCAGTATTGGTCCATTGTGCTTCCCTCTATGATATTCTACCAGTCACTATACCCTACCGATATTGGTGCGTACCATCAGTCCGACCGAGCCAGCGAGTTCGGCCTCTACTGGCTTGGCGGTATCTATAATGCTTCCCCCATCTATCAGAGGTGTTAGAGACTACTGTTGGGCGGGAAATGTCCTTGAATTTAGCTCAGTGACCTCCTTTGGAGATATGAGGATCTTTTACGTGCTGTAAAGCTACGACACGGGACCCACGGCTTAAAGTCGCTACCGGAAGACTTGTTCCCTGAATTTGTCCGCCCTTAAAAATTCCACGACCTCCGCCGGGTTTGAACCCGCGTACCACGAGTCATGAGGTGGGAACGTTACTTCTAGACTACGGAGGCCGCTTTAGATTTTATTTTACTTTGTATTGTTCTTAAGGTCATTTCACTTACAGTCCTAAATCAATTTAGATATTATTGTGACATGAAAGAAGAGAGAGATGTTACTGCGTTACGGCACGTTAAACAACTTATCAGCGTAACAGTAATTGCACACGCAACAGAAGAACATGTCACGTCCGCGGTGACATCACGCAACAATAGGGGAGCTGCGGGAAGATGTGTTGCCACACGGCGCATTCAATAGTTACGTGATGGAAAAATAGAACAGATGCTGGAAGCGGTGTTCTCTGTCGGTCCGCTCCGAGGTTAGATTACTCAACAGATCGAGTTGAGTTAGTGCAGTGGAACTAGTTAGTGGAGTGAAATAGAATAGGAGTTGTAAAAGTATCTCAAAGATGTAATTCCTAAGATTTATTGAATAATCTGTTTCACAAAGAATATTGGAAATATTTTATCAGTGACTTAATGTAAGTAAACACTAAAATAGCATGTTACATCGCTATCTAAGTATATCTCATTTAATTCCTCTTATTGCTTAAATGCAATTATATCGCTAATATGTTTAGATCATAAGACGATTATCATCAGGGGGAGACCAGATACAAAAAGAAACATTATTTTTATAGATTTGATCAAAGCATTGTCAGGCAACGACTCAGTAAATACTTCCTAGCATACAACAATATAGGGGAAACTGTATCTTCTATGTGGTCTGCGCCAAGAAACAATAGGAACTGGGTTCTCTGTGACCAGTTGCTAGGCTTCGCAACTGCTCTTGCAACAGAGCTGTGTTTTCTGTGTGGTTCGTACCGGGGCTATATAACGAGATTCGCAGAATAACGGACGCAGTGTCCGACATAGAAAGTATAAGAGGCTTAAACTTGGCGGCGGTCAAGCATACGACCGTTCAAGTGACTAGACTGCCGTTGTAACGGAAACTACTAGAAATAGGGCATAATATGCTGTGCTGGACATGGACTGACAGAGACCCTGTATATATTGTATATATATTTATTAACATGTTTAACATAGAACATGTAAATATCCTTTACATTATGACAAGCGACTTACTACTGTAGACAATGACTGACAAGAGAGATCCGTCCTCTCGTCCGAGAGGGCGCCCCACAATAACAAGACCGTAACTGCCAAACAATAATAAATATCTGGTCGTGAGCCCTACATTGGGCTTGACACCAAGACTGACTGACTGACTGACTGACTGACTGACTGACTGACTGACTGACTGACTGACTGACTGACCATCAGTTGCAATGTGACTTTGACTTAATGGAAGCAGCTGCGAGTCAGTTGGCGGTAGGACATAGCCACTGGAAATTCGCAGTGAAGAAGAATTAGAAGTCGGCCTGTGAAGACTTTACTTGTGGTTTGTAGAATTTATATGTGCTGTAGTACAGTGATATCTGGAATGTGACAGTTATAGTTCCTGTGTTAAAATCCGTTGCCAGGAAACGGATAGGAAAAGCTTTGCTGAGGAATAGCCATTGTTTAGATCTGTTACGTAGCAACGACTAGATAAGCAGATATAGAAGATTTTATTTATTTGTTATAATTACGGTAATCTTGAAAGTGTTATAATTATTTGTAGTTACGACTAGTGAATATCAAATAAGTTGGTTCGTCAATCCAAACCCGCCTCTAAAGCCATTAATACACGTGACAGTTCATGTAAATACAAGATTTATAATATTTAAGTCATAAAAATGTATAAATAGTTAAAATAATGTCGTGTTAAAATACACCGGTATCAGTAGATGTTGAAAGTAGTGCCGTCAATTTGTGAAGCTTCGCACTATATCCCGTGTTACTGTCTCATACTCACTTCTGAGGCGTCGATTTGACGGCATAATTTTGGCTCCAAAGAGGTTAAACATTGCCATATCAGCACCGTAGCAACTGACATGAACCTCAAACTTGTGATATAGCAAGAAGTGTCATTAATTTAAGAGAGTGCATTCAACTATTTATATTGACACATTTCAGTGTAACACCAAATTTAACTATCTGTGGGAGCCGGGATAGCGCAGTCCGTATAGCGATGGGCTACGGGCTGGACAAACGAGGATTCGGAGTTCGAGGCACGGTAGGGCCAAGAATTCTCTCTTCTCCACGTCGTCCAGACCGGCTCTGGAGTCCACCGAACCTCCAATGGGTACCGAGGATAAAGGTGCAAGGGCGTGAAGCTGACCACTAACCTCCAACTAGTGCCGAGGTCAAGAAAATGTGGATCTATACATCCACTCCCCCATACGTTTTCATGGTGTAGTACTTAATTAATTAAGCACAGTGACAATTTTTTAAACTATTTGTAACATTTTTTGGTATATATATTTTAAGTTCTTTATCTGTAACTATTATTCAGACTCCCTCAATATTTGGTCTCCCCATGAAGAGATAATCTCATGACCGAACTGTATCGGTGATATAACGGCATTTGAGCAAAAAAGGAAACAAAGTAGACAATTTTATATGGTGATTTTAAGCTTTATTTTAGAAGAGGACCTTTCTAAAAGTCGCTCCAGACTCAATTGCATATAATTAACTAACTACACAGACAGCATCGCTGTAGCTGTTGCCTCGAGTTTAGTAGTGTTGAGAGAACGTGTTGCCCCAGGCAACATGTCATGAAGCACCAGTAATCAAGATGGCGTGCACACTATAGCAACCTATGTTTTCTGTTAGACTAATTTTTCAGACTGCTAGTGTTATCATCAGGGCCCGGATTTTGATGACATGTCATTTTTTTCCTTGTATCCTATGCGATGCTCTTAAATATATAAAGCTCGGATATGAGCTGCTGGTTACAGAAATGCAAATTTTATACGTATTTTTTTTGTCATTTTTTGACATTTTTAGGTTTAAGATAATTTTTTCATTTTGGGGGTAATTTTTTGGATAATTTTTGGACTTTTAAGGGTATTTCTTGTCATTTTTGGCCATTTTAGGGAATTTTTCTTCATATGTTTTCTGAAATGTGAATAACATAGAAGCGAAGTGTTCTTTCTTTTCTCCTTTAGGTAATTTTTCTGGATTTTTTCTGTCATCTTATAGGTAATTTTTTTAATATTTTCAGGTCATAAAAATCAGGGCCCTGCATATTACATTTTTGGGTCATATTTTAGGTCATTTTTCTGGATTTTTTTGGTTATTTTATAGGTTCTTTTTTAAATATTTTCAGGTCATCGAAATCCGGACCATGGTTATCATAATTTAGCTTGAATTCAGAATGAAATTAGGATGTAGGAAAGCACCAGCCATCCTTCCGCTTTCCTCCGTGGCCTTTAGTCCACAAGCGAACTATACCGACCGAGCGACCGCCGCTTGTCGGATTATCTGAAATAAACAGCTATTGGCAATATTGAGGCGACTAGGGCAGTGATCGACAGTAAGAAGGGTGGTGTCGGCAAGAAGTTTATCACGACGCTAGAAAACATTCACCGTTTAGAATAGGAGTGGACACGCAGTGTAGGAATCTGTAGAACATCTTTCGCAGCAACTCAACTCGGCAGCACGAACAACATGGAGAATGATGTGAGAATGTATGAAAACGAAAGCGTCTTTATACTGTCACGTGTTTAGGGGGGTTTGTGCGTGACTTATAAGACGGGTCTTGGATTGGATGATTGGATTTATTGACACCTTATACACATTACTCGAGACTACAGGCAATTACAGCACATTAGCTGTTCTACTTTAAGAGTTCACGGTTACACACTCTTTAGGATTCTCAGTCTTCACTTGTCGTATCCTGGCAAAGGATTTATAACCGTCTCACTCTAACTTAAAATTTCACATGAAGTTTTCTTTGTACCGCCTAATTCCTTTCTTGCCATTTCTTCTCAATTAAATTCGACTGTCTTCTCCAGAACTCTAACCAATTCTCGGCAGCAACGCTAATGAACTCTTCTTCAACTGAACTCTCTCGACTTCTGACAACAACTCACTGATCCGTTGGAACTTCCAGTTATATATATTTCTGAGCTATCCCCACGGAAAACACCGTCTTCTAGTGTCTCGTATTGTGTTAGAAGTGTTTACTGATCCGTTGCCTACAAACATACGTCCTATTTTTCCACGCGTTGGCTTCCGCGGGAATGTTTTGTCGAGTAGTTTTCTGACAATGGCTCTATATGTCACAATATAAAGGGCCTGTATAAAAAGTATATAGGCAAAATGAACTCTATCAGACTAAGTAAAGCACGTACAAATAATAGTATTGAAGTGTAACTAGACGTACGAGTACATATGTAGCAACAGAGGAATGTTTTGGAAATATGTTTATTTTCTTATCATGAAACCGTGAAAAATTTATGGGGCTATGTCTTTATAGTTAAGTGCGTAATTAAACTGAAAACTTTTTCTGGGATATAACACCGTATAGCCTGGACACTACAGCACGATATCATGTATTTACTCAGAGACACTCTCAGTAGCGCAGACTGTATAGACGTAACGTCAAATGGCAGGATCAGAGAAAAGGTTGGAGAAGGAAGTAGTCATGGCCTAATTTAAGGTGCTATCCCTTCATTTGTCCGGAAGGACCGAGGAAAATCAAGAAGGATTTTAGTCTGGATAGCCTGTGTCCAGGCTGAATTCTGAACCTCAGACCTCTCGAATAAGAAAGAATGCTATACATTCGACAGTGCTGCTCGGAGTAAAGTATTTTGTGTATATGTGTGTGTCTCATCAGGCGATCGCAGTGGTCACGCAGTCTAGGACATGAACTGTCTTCGCTCCCTCGAATAGTGAGGTCGTGAGTTCGAATCCCACTGCAGGGATGGATGTCTGTGTGCGTTTATTCTGTGTTTTTGTTGTTCTGTGTCTAGGTAGCGGCCTTACGGCGGGCTGATCCCCCGACCAAGGAGTCCTATCGATTGTGTATAGGATCAAGAAACTGAAAAAGAGGCCAAAGTCCAAAGGGCTGTAGAGCCATATCTATATATTTTTTTCATGATTTTTAATTCATCATCAGCACATCATGTCGTAGAGTTTCAGTAGTTGATTTAGCATTTATAACGTAAACTGAACAACTGACTGGGAATCATGAATGTAATTTCATTTCCCTCCGACATCATATGTCATTTGATGTCAATAAGGGAGCGTTGTATCGGTCGGTAAGCACGTAAACGAGCATTTGATAATTCAAAATACCCGCTCGACTTGCATAAATGCAGTTATGAGATGGAATTTGAACATCAAAACAGAACATAATCAACATTCACTGAACTACATTTCCAGACCAAAAATAATTTTTATTTTTTGACGAGAGAATATGTTAAATAATTCTAGAATCATTAAATTATTAAATGGGTTCGTGACGTGTATGATATAATATTGTTAGGGTGACTAAATAAGGAAGTACAAAATGTGCTTGCACTGAAACGCACTTGACGGCTCCACGGGAACATCGCATCTGCCTGCCTGTCTCTCTCTCTCTCTCTCTCTTCGCCTGCTCGTCTGCTTACGTGTTCCATACATGAAATTATTTAAGCGATTTTTAATTGATTTGCTATTGAAAATTCATATGCCACTAAAATTTGTGCAGAGAACTTAATCTGCCTAATACAATTACCATTTCACCAGAAGATCAAATTGGACTCCATTAACGGTTTCAAGAATATCCCTCCTTAGAAAAGTGAAGTACGTGACACAAAATACAGATATCGTTAAGAACTGCAGCTTTTATTTTAACTAGGTTAATATGATAAAATTATATAATGAGGCACTTTATAACTTGTACTCCTCGCAAAGTATAATTAGAATGATCAAGTCAAGGAGAATGAGGTGGGCAGGGCATGTAGCACGAATGGAGAGGATAGGAGGGCGTATAGGATATTGGTGGGAAAGCCAAAAGGAAAGAGACCACTGGGAAGAACAAGGTGTAGGTGGGTGGGCAATATTAAACTGGATCTTTGAGAAGTTGGATGGGATGGTGTAGACTGGATTGATCTGGTTCAAGATAGGGACCAGTGGAGTGCTCTTGTGAGTACGGTAATGAACCTTCGGGTTTTATAAAATGCTGGGAATTGCTTGAGTAGCTGCACAATTTGCGGCTTCTCAAGAAGGGCTCAGCTCCGTAAGTGAGTGAGGTTAACACGACAGCTTCGCATGAAAAGGTGTTCATAGCTTCTACGGAATAACAATGAGACACATGGGGACAGAGGACCAGAAAAGATTCACGCACGGCACCTGTTTGCAAACAAGCGTGCAACAGAAACCTACGTCTCAAAACATGATAATCAGTACTATATACAAGTTTTCGTTTTTTCCTGTAAAACACAACAAACACCAGACAACTCACTCACATTCTACTGTGCATAACTGAGTTTATTGGTTGTACAGCGTCGCTACATTATTTCAGTTCATGGGCCATCACAGGCGATAAAAATATATAGTATTAGCAAGCAACAGGATGCATTCCTTAAAGAAGGATATAGCTTCGGCTTGTTTGAATCTGAATATAACAATAAAGGCCGGATTACAACTTCGCAAAGCACTAAGCTATGATAAAGATGAGGTCCCTACATTTCATACTTTTCAAAATGATAAGTACATAATGTAAGTATGTCAATGTGGAACTGCTCAAAAGCGTAGTTTTCTAAGAGTGATAGTTGCATCACAAGGAGCTATGTCACCTCCCCATTCCTTTTATATTGCCGCTCTTCTTCCTTTATCTGCATTTTCTTTCATTCCAGTCTGACAACATGCATCACACGTTTGTTCCATTCCAAGGCATACAGGAGAATATCATCTCCTGAGTGATTTTTCATCCTTGTATTTGAAGGTCCCTCAGAGTGAGGCCCTACCCTACTCTGTAGTGAGTGTAGCTCGTACATAATTTCGGCAGTGATAGCAACAATAAAGTAATTAAAGCCCTTGGAACAGCAGTAAGCCTATGTTCAATAATAACAGGGCAGCTGAGCTATCAACAATACAAGAGCTCTTCAATAATTACAAACCATCTACATCCCTGACTGCATCAACATTTATATTTAACAGGAGTACAGAATAATGGCTGCATTATTGAGCTCCTCGTACAATTTTGTTCGCTTTTTCGTTGCTATTGGGTTTTCATGATGTTATATTAATCGTTGTACCATGGCGAAAAATATTGTTCGTATCTCCATGTGATGAACTTATGTGCCGTCAGTTGAAGTGTAACTGGATTATTAGCAATGAATTCAGAGCCCTTAGGCAGGAGCCTGTTGAAGGTGCTGTGTCGGTGCTCCTTTTGAAAGCTTCAGTAAAAGAGAAAACAAAACTTCAGGCAGGGTAGAAGATGCCATGGAGAAAAATCTAACCAGCAACAGGAGGAATAAGAGATGCTAACCATTACATAGTGACCTCCAGTCTTCTTCATTTATTGGTACATAAAAACAAAACATAACCAACTCCGTGGCCTGTAGTCCGCAAGCGAACTATACCGCCCGAGCGACCGCCACTTGTCGGCGTAGTGCCAACTTTAGCGGATAGAGGGTGTCACGTGGTCAGTGCAACGGATCCCCACAGCCGTTAATCTCGGTTTTCTAGACCGGAGCCGCTATTTCCTTGAAATAGCTCTCAATTATCCTCAAGAGACTGAATGGACGCCGTTCCACACCCACAACTTAGAAAATCTGGTAGCGCCGGGAATCGAACCCGGACATCTGGAACTGTAGCCAGGAACTCTGACCACTACACCACAGAGGCGGTCATTATTTTGACCTACAGAGGCAACACTGCCTCTGGTTGCAGATTGGTGCAACGTCGAGGCTGGATATTCACACAGGAAGAAACCCATTTTTAGGTATAAGCGAATAAATAAGAGTGATGTTAGGTCTAAAGAATTATAAAGAAATTGCTGAAGCTGAACTTAAGAGAGAGAGATTAACAGGAAGATGGATAGATTCACATGGCTAGGGGCTTTATAATTGGCACGTTTCACTTAAATCAAGCTTGGTGGGGCATGTGTCACAAATGTGGCGATTGGAAATGCATATAAAATTCTAGGTGAAAAACTTCTTCGGAAGTGACAGATTCGTATCCTAAAATGATATATAACTGAAATCAAATTTAAAAAGCAGGTCATGAGAAGGCAGTGTGGATTAAACCGGCTCATAATACGGTCCAATAGCGGACTTTTATGAACACGTTACCGAAGAGTGGGATTCCCAAATTCCCGAAATTTCTTGATCAGCTGAATTACTGCTTACTGCAGATTTTGTATTGTTTGAAGATTTCTTTCTTCTGGGACATAACGCTGTATAGTCCGGTAAAAGTTGATCGACGTTTCGGAGGAACATGTCGCCTCCCTTTTAAGGCCCAAAAGAGTGTGCCAAGCAAGAAACTAGCATGAAGCAGGCAGCAATGAGAGAAATTCATTCATTGAAAATATACTCTGCCTTGTTTGCCTGTGCGTATTACAGACTATCATCTGCGCTTCGCAGTGTGTACTTTCATGAGAATTATTATTATTAATATTATATAAACTGCCTGTTTTGTATTTTGTTTGTGTTTTGTTGTTGCTTCGTTCTTCTTACTAGTGTTAATTTTGTTATTGGCTTGTGGGCTGTTAAGTTTTCACGCAAATAAATAAGAACCGAACTGAATTATTAATATGCCTCCCGGCGCACATTTTAATTTTATTGCTAGCTTTGTATGATGCATAAATTTATTAAGATATACATTAACTGCATGGGGCAGAGTTCTTGTTTGTATTTAAAAGAAATTCCTTGACTTTTATGGGCTTCAAGTCTATTGATGAACTCCATTATGAGACATACGAATCAAGACCACACCTGCATACATTACTGTTAAGATCCATTTCCGTGTCAACGTCCCATCTGTGCTTAGATCTTCCTACATGCATCTTACACTGGCCGCGCCATAGCTCAAGCGGTTAGTCGCTGTCTTCCCACCGCGGCGGCCCGGGTTGTATCCCGGGTCTGGTCAAGTGGGATTTGTGGTGCACAAATTGGCGCTGGGGCAGGTTTTCTCCGAGTACTTCGGTTTCCCCTGCCAATATTCATTCCACCAATTGCAGTACAAGAGACTTAGTCCCACCCCACTAGCAATAAAAAATCTCTTACATTGACATTTTGAGATCAAATTTGTAGTTATTTCTACCCCTGCATGCTACATAGGCCTCATGTCTTAACTTCCTTGAATTAATAAGTGTAATAATATATCTTGAAGGCTGAAAATTGCAATTATGAAGCTCCTCATGATGCAGTTCCTTCCATCGTGCTAGTTTCTCTCTTACGACAAAATGATATCCTCAGAATTCTGTTCTCAAACAATCTCTGTTATTCCTCAGTATACACAAGGGAAATAAAATACAGCAAATTTAAGCAGACCCTAAAACCAGGATTGAGAACTATCAGTGCTCTCTGTTAGGGCTAGAAGAGAGGAGATGGTTCGCAGGTCCCCCCCCCCCAGTTCTCTGAGAGAGCCATGAATTGCGTGTTGCTCAATAGAATAAGAGATTTATCTCACGTGGCAGACTGCATTCTGTAGGGTTCGTAGCTCATGTTAATTGTGTGCAGTTTACTTGGAACTACGTCTCGCTTCCTACAAAGCTGTATTCAAACTCCAGCATAATTTATGCCACGACCTTCTGCAGCCATATCTCTAGGCGGGTAGTCGCAGGATTTTCACCGCTGAGGCGCGGGTTCAGTTCCAGTGTAGTTCACATGGGACTTCTGGTGGACAAATTGGCACTGAGGCAACTTCAGGTTTCTCCTACCAATTGTTATTCCAAAGAAGAAACGTATTATCTGTCATCAGGCGATGAGTGCAATAGATCAATTTGCTACGGTAGTAGCACGGGACTCAGTCTCACCCCCCACACATACTAATTGTTATAACGGCAAAGTCAATCTGTCCCTGTGCTTAACCGAACGCAAGAGAGGCATTCATGTGTTTAATTAAATGCACATCATGAAGACGTAAGGTGAAAGAAGATATAAATCCACACGTTCTTAAACTTGTCACTAGATTAAAATAAGTGGTTAGCTTCAAGCTTTTACCACAATATACTCACTCACTCATGGAGCTTAGCCCTTCTTAAGAAGCTGCCAATTGTGCAGCTATTCAAGAAATTCCCAGCAATTTATGGAACCCGAAGGTTCATTACCGTCTTCACAAGAGCCCTCCACGGGTCCCTATCCTGAGCCAGATCAATCCAACCCATTCCGTACCATCCTATCTCTCTAAGACCCATTTTAATATTGTCCACCCACCTACGCCTTGGTCTTCCCAGTGATCTCCTTCTTTCCGGCTTTCCCACCAGTATCCTAAATGCATCTCTATTTTCCCACGTTCGTGTTATATGCCCTGCCAATCTCATCCTCCTTGACTTGATCATTGTAATTACACTTGGAGAAGCCTACAAGTTATGAAGCTCCTCATTATGTAGTTTCCTCCAGCCTCCTGTCACTTCATCTCTCTTCGGTCCAAATAGTCTCCTCAACACCCTGTTCTCAAACACCCTCAGTCTATGTTCCTCTCTTAATGTCAGATACCAAGTTTCACACCCATACAGAACCACACCTACCACAATATAAATGGTGAAAAGTCCCCCGGTATCCATTGGGTGGGCCCCAGAATCGGTCTGGACACATGGAGAAGTTGCTGCCCCTGCTGGGAATCGAACAACTGCAACCCAGTCTAGTCACTATACTACTTGAGCTACACCCGCTGATACTGACATATTATATGCTTAGTTCCTTCAATATACTGCCAAGCGTATGTGTGCGATTATAGACGGGAACTGGACTGGAGAATGGATTTGTTTACCAGTTATACACACGACTCAAGTACAAGTACAAGTGCCACCACTAATCTCTATAATTCACAAAGCACTACAGCACCCGCTAAGTCTTTTCCCAGCCTACTGTGTCTCCAGCGGCCTTTCCTTAGTAACGGTTTTTAACAGTGGAGACTCTTCAGGTTCCCACGCTCATGCCGTTACTGTCCGGCAAATATCCCTCAACTGAGCTCATTCAGCCGGTCTGGGGTCCTCGCTATATAGCCCCGGAGGGAGCCCAACAGAAAACACCGCCTCCTACAATTTTTCTATTGTTATGGGCGGTTTCCTAGCAATAGCCTTGATATCGTTTACGTGTTTACCAAGCAACGGATATTCCTCCTCGCGATCGTTGCATAGGAACTGTATTACAAGCTACAATATCTATTGAGTCAATCTAAATGCGTACAGAATAAGTAAAGACAAGAACTTCTCCTTTTGCCCGCCAGGGAGGAAGACAACGTGAGATCGGTCCACGTAATAGCTCTGTTTCTTATAGCAAAATAAAGAGAAGTCAGAAAATCGGAAAGACACCCCTGCTCAGGGACTATCATGTGATGGAGGGGGGGAGAGCAGGAAGGTCCTTTTATCCCAGCCTCACATTTACTGAAGCAATAGTATATTAGCGTTATTTGTTGAGTGCAAATATTTAAATATACCACGGCCTTAAAAAATGGAAGTGGCCCAGGCCTCTCTAGACCTCTGAGAGCACATGTAGCTGATTTTACGTCTTTAGCCATTCGTCATACTCATAAACGCTGCAGCATGACGAAACATCATCATTATCAAAAACTCTAGGCCCACAGAATCAAGAGCAACAGTTTGTTCCTAAACAGCCGAAGAGCAGACTGTCTTGTGCAAATAAAAAAGTAGTTCTCTCACAGAACAGAGTCTTGCTAGAGAAACTGATGGATAGACATTCAGCAGGATAGGAAATCCCCATCCCTTCATTGGACCCCAAAGTTTATGAACGCATTCGCAAGATCCCGCCACTGTACAGTTTAGCTGGTATGTGGACGTCTGCTTTACCATGATAAGTTTTGAACTCTTATATTTTAGCTGCTAGTGATTCACTTTGCGTTTGTCTTCAGTTTCTCAGTTCAGTACCTCACTAAAACCCATAAAACGACGCCACTACAGCCTACCTGAGAAACTTGAATGCAGTTCAGAGATTCGTAGAGTCCCTTAAAATCCGTTTACTGTTATCCTCCCTTCATTGCCTTAGTCTCTAAACCTTCCTCCTTCCATAAGTATTCCCAGCAAATAATTTTACGTCTTTATTTGGTTCCCACGTTATGCTGTATCTTTCTTGAAACATTGTATTCACCTGCTCAAGAAAACCTCCGTCTTCATGGGAAGCGAAGGTCACTTGAATCCAATCCATACAATCAAATCCTAGTTTTCTATTATCTATTCCATTACTACTGCCACATCTATTCCTAGGTTCCCCTACGTTGTCGTCCCTTCAGTTTCTTCGTAGTACAATACTTTATGACTTCCGCATATCCTGCAGCTATATCTCCACTCCTACCACAAATCTTCATATCCTGCAGCTGTATCTCCACTCCCACCACACATCTTCATATCCTGCAGCTGTATCTCCACTCCCACAACACACCTTCATATCCTGCAGCTGTATCTCCACTCCCACTACACATCTTCATATCCTGCAGCTCTATCTCCACTCCCACCACACATCTTCATATCCTGCAGCTGTATCTCCACTCCCACAACACACCTTCATATCCTGCAGCTGTATCTCCACTCCCACTACACATCTTCATATCCTGCAGCTCTATCTCCACTCCCACCACAAATCTTCATATCCTGTAGCTGTATCTCCACTCCCACCACACATCTTCATATCCTGCAGCTGTATCTTCACTCCCAACACAAATCTTCATATCCTGTAGCTGTATCTTCACTCCCACCACACATCTTCAAGGCGCGGTGTTTAATTAATTGGGCGCAGGGACAAATTTACCTTAATTCACCATGTACCATGCTTTCTATATGTTCCGCCTATCTTTTCATCTTTATTTAATCATGTAAGATTTGAGGCTTTCACGGCGGTGACTATGAAGAAAGCAGTCTTCTGGGATTTGGCACCGTGTATATGTGGTGTTAACCGACGTTTCGGATGCTTTTACCGGTTCTCACGGTCTCTTTGCTTGCAGATTTCTTATATATATTTTCTTCTACCCTGAAGATGGAGGCGATACGTTCCTCCGAAACGTCGATTAACACCACATACACACGGCGCCAAATCCCAGAAGACTGCTTTCTTTATTTAATCAATTTTATAATTCATGAAGTTAGGATTATAAATTTGAAGCTCAAAGTAAGCAGCCTACTCCATGTACGTAACAGCATTTAACTATGCGACTAAAGTATTTCCAACTGGAAAATAAAACGTAACATTATTCACCTTACGCTTGCCTGACTTGTTATTTGTATAGAAGCAGAATACGGAAAGTGCTTAATAGAGTAATCTGAAGAGCAGACAATTCATTACACGCGATCTGCACGCTTTGGCCCGTGTATGAACCAGTTCTACGTATTTTTATGGCGTTGTCCTTTGACTACAGCTCGGAGCAACAAGAGAGGAGTAGTAATCAAACTGGGACATAGCTTTAACATGGGAGCTGACGTAATGACGCTCTTGCTTATATCTGGGGGACATTACTTGGCGTACTTGTGCAGAGGGGGACTGTGGTACATACTGGTTAAAATACAACTATAGCACTGGGACAGCACAATAGAAGGTTGCACATTGCGATTTGGTCTTTGGGTCTCTTGAGGGTGCTACATCGAGCATAGTATTTATTTAGGGCAGAACACAGAGTTATACGTGGTCTGGAGGTAAAAATTCACGCATTCTTACTTTCTATATTAAACGGAAATGACTGGCCCGAAAAGGAAATAAAATCACCCAGCTCCTAGACAGCCAACTCACTGACCGAGACATCCCGTTTTATAGGAGGATGACCATGAAAATGAAAAAAAGAAAACAGGACATGGTCTTAATGTAGTGTATATTAAGGAAATTTATTGGCACGTTCTTGAACTGAATGCCAAAAATAAGATTGGAAATCGTAGAACGAATATTTTCCAGATGAGGTTCTTGTAAGATTAGAAAAGTAAGTATAGGTATCCCTGTAACAGGCCGTGAAGGCCCATAGGGTTGTGAGACGTTGAGGCTCCTACATTTTCTAGACAGTAGGCTCACAGATGGTGGTGAGGTTGTTAGCCCTACGCGCCGGCCTCCCTTTACCCCCAGGAATATTCCTGGTACTCATTTCTGTTAGAGGCTGAGTCGACCCCAGGGCCATAATGCGGCTGTAAGGATTAGGTAAATTCAAAAATAAAATCTACTTCATCGGGACTCGAACCCGCGACCTTCCGTCTTGTAGCATAGAGCCTCAACCAAACGCACCGCGCGCTTACCTTTATTAAATTATTCATAAGTTGTAAAAATAAAAGACAAGCCTTTTCTTTTTAAAACCGATAGGAGAATTCCAATTCTTGTAACCTCGTAATTCGGTTAGAATATCGATTTTACTGTAAAGAGCATTTGTCTGAAAAGGATGGAAACTATTGAAAATCTGCACTTACATGATTCCCGACGATATGTTTGAACAGGCCCCTTATCCTATACAAAGGTATACAAAGCACAGGTTAGCCACTTGGTTCCGTGTATAAGACCGTCCGACGGCGAGACACGAGTGTATAATTTGTGTATAGGTAGGGCACGGAACGTCCCTCTCTCTCCAGCCACAGCAGGTGCTCCAACGTAATGTCTAATTCAGTGCTTCCTAACTTCTCCGTGGCCACGGAACCCTTTAGGATATGAAGAATCTTTATGCAACACCCACTAAAATTCGTATCTATCAAGCACAAATACCAGATCATGAATAGATAAAGTAAAAAGTAAAAGTAAAGCTATCCCTGTACCAGGCCGTGAAGGCCCATAGGGTTGTGAGACTTTGAGGTTCCCACATTATCTAGACAATCGGCTCAAAGAAGAAAGCAGTCTTCTGGGATGTGGCACCGTGTAGATATGATGTTAACCGACGTTTCGGAGGAACGTATCACTGCTCTCACAGAGCTGTTTATTTCCAACACCAGTCCGCTTGTACCGGTTCTCATGGTCGCTTCGCTTGCAGATTTCTTATTTTTACTTCTACCCTGAAGATGGAAACGATACGTTCCTCCGAAACGTCAGTTAACACCAAATCTACACGGTGCCACATCCCAGAAGACTGATTTCTTCATAGTCACCGCCGTGAAAACCTCAAATCTTACAATCGGCTCAAAGATGGCGGTAAGGTTGTCAGCCTTACGCGCAGGCCGCATTTTACTCCCCAGGGTCATGAATAGATAAGCATAATAATATTAATGTTAAACATGGACATGAGATCAACATGCGACGTAACTGCACATATTTGGAAACGTGAATCATATTTCATGCATACGAAACTGAAGATTAAAGCTAATAGACCAATAATTGCAATTTTCAGGATCAATAGTGGCCTTTTTGTTGCATTTACAAATTCCTTTTATGTTTGTCTCGATATTAAATAGTTCCATTATTGAATCAGGCTCCGAGCTTAGTCTCCTTCTCTGTTTTGTTTCCTTTGTTGCGTTAATTCGAGAATTCGGTTTCGCACAAGTATATGCTGGCGAAGGCCGAACACAGCGGCCGCGCTGTCTAAGACAAGAATCGTCTTCGCCGCTCGAACACTGGGATCCTGTATTCGAATCCCACTCGAGGCATGAATGTCTGTGTGCCTTTATTCTGTGTTTGTTTTGTTCTCTGTATAGATAACGGCATTGTGACGAGCTGATCCCCCATCCAAGGAGTCCTACCTACTGTGTATAAATTAAGAAACTGGAAAAGTTGCCAAGATCCACAAGGGCTGTAGAGTCATAGATAGATAAACGGACAGACAGACAGACAGACAGACAGACGGATAGATAGACTGGCGAAGGATATCAATTAACGTACTGCACTTCTCGATAAAGCGTTTTCTTCTGAGGGAAAACGCAATTTAGCTTACCAATCCCTCCACTTGAAAGCGTCATTTCTAATCTGAAGAATTTTCAAAATGAAAATTATTTTAAGTGAAGGTTAAAGTAATGTTTAAATTATCATCCTTTATATTGTAATGATCTTTTGCGACAGTTCTATGTCCACTTAACGAAACACCATTTGGGAAACACTAATCTAATATAAGTCATATACGTAGGTTCCCCTGCTTATTTGAACAAGGGCCTTTTGTCCTTTTGCATATGTAGCTAACCATCTCACGGGAGAGCAAGTCGCGTATCAGCCCGCTGTAAACATATGCGTGTATAAACAAGTAGTGCTCATATTACTGTTCATATTTTGTTATTTATTTGCCTCCGTGTAGTTTCTGCAATATATTAAATGAAATTCGCAGAAGCATTTACAAAATTAATAAAAGATTAGATACAAGTAGACCTTCTAATGACAAGAATGTCAACAATTGTTCTCCTTCAGCTCTGTGAATTGGACCCTATGACCTGTTCCAATTCAGAATTAATTTCAGGAACTACAGTAGGGATAATTAGAATGATCAAGTCAAAGAGGATGAGGTGGGTAGGGTATGTAGCACAAATAGGGGAGAAGAGGAATGCATATAGGATATTGGTGGGAAAGCCAGAAGGAAAGAGACCATTGATAAGACCAAGACGTAGATGGATGGACAATATTAAAATGGATCTTAGAGAGATAGGACGGGATGATATAGATTGAATTGATCTGGACCAGTGGAGGGCTCTTGTGAACACGGTAATGAACCTTCGGGTTCCATAAATTGCTAGGAAATTCTTGAGTAGCTGCAGAATTGGCGGCCAGAATATTTGAGTCAGAGCGGGCGTCAATTGTTAGGCAACGGCTCGGTATCACGGTTCCGCATCTTTGTCTGGGTGACAATTAAACATGTTCACGAGACATCGCATATATAACAGACCGTTACAAAGGAAATGAAAACCAGAACTAGTGCTGTTCTCGCGGTAAGGAATACGCTAGCTACCGGTGCGTAGAGCACACGGAACGGAACCCTCGAACAAGGTGTCTTCTGGGCGGTCCGACTGTTGGTTATATCAGAGCAGGACAGAAGTCAGAAGAAACACAGACGTAAGAGGAGAGTTCCGTAGTTAGAATTGCAGCCAGCAGAAGGCCGAACTCAGAAGCGAGGTCAAAGATTTCAGAAGAGAAGAACGGGAGAACACAGAAAGTGTGTGAATTATTGTACACGTAATTCTGTGTAAATGTGTAGTAACGTCCAATAAACGCAACGATCAAATCTAAGAATTCAAAATCATTTGTCACGGAACCCCGGACATTTGACAGTTTGATGTCAGAAAGTGGTTACGGACTTAAACTCCCCACAGTATTTTATTCACTGCGTAGATACAGTGTGCATAACAATAGGGATTCCAAAATTAGGCAAATGCAAATTTCACGTGGATACTGCAGTTGTCAGCCGACACATCCATTATGTTGAGGGCCAAATATATGAGTCTCTTAGACGCTTGACAGAACCACCTGGACGGGGGATCGGCCCATGACAAGACCATGACAACAAAATAACACAAACACAGGAAAAAAGAAGACATATATCCATATTTCGAGTAGGATTTGAACTCACTATCCCAGCGTTCGAGCAGTAAAACATATTAAGATTAAAACGCAACAATTCTAAACAAGAAGTTCTGGGAAGAACTAATCTCCTACATTTCTTGATAAGACACGGATCGCAAGAAAACGAAGCGCTCAACAATTCTTCTAGTGCAGTGTTTCTCAACCGCCGGGCCGCGACCCGATACCGGGCCCTCGCATTAATTATACTGGACCCTCTTCTTATAAAAAAAAATTACAGGACTGCGGTCTCTTCAAGATTGGGAACCACTGCTGTAACGTTTCGTGTATACTAGTTGCCGCTGCAACGTTTCTACCGAGCCGTTGCCTAGCAACGACAAGGGAATACACGTGCAGACACACACTGATGGGAGGGATTTATGAAGTTATCCGTTGAGATGGCCTCAGGTGTTATGATATAGGTACGAAGTTTCATAGAGATTGGTTCAGGCCTTCAAAATTAATTAATGGAAGGGGGGATTCACAGAGGCACAGACACAAAGTAAAGAATTTAGGCTAAAAATAATATTGCGTAAAAATATAAAGTATGTTAAACCAATGCAATTACAAACTGTTGGAATCGATATTCTTAAGTAATCAAGAGGCAGATTTAAAATCTTCTCTATGATTGAATAACAAGACATACAGAAGCAAGATGGAATTTAGGCGTAGCTCTAAGCATTCTTAACGTAATCACTAGACGGAGGTGTCATTTTCACTTCTGACCACTTTCAGTGGGTACCTATCCACCACCCTACGTGGCGTCAAATCCCAGAAGACAGGAATATACAAAACAGATTAAGTTCTATTTGAGCTTCACATAAAGCGAATTTACGTTAAAGAGATCCAAACGAATTCTCCCAAAAATAAATATAATGCTTGCTTCAATAGCAAATTTAATCGAAACTCCTTCAGTAGTTTCCCATCTAAAACAGACGGACGGACAGAACATCTCTAGCGAAATAAATAACACTAAGCTATTTACGTTAAATGAATCACTCTATCAATCTTCTTTAAACGGCTGTTTAATTAATCGATTAATTTCTGGCAGTACGAAGCCGTCTCAAAGAAAAAGGATTTTCTAAAAACGAATACTTTTTGCTTTCATTCTCAAACAAAAGGGCAAATTTGTTCTTTCCGTAGAGGCGTTTTAACCTCGGAAGTAATAATCTTGTCGACCATTAAATGTCTCTCATTAATCGCCAGTGCACTCTAGAAAAACTTAATTTCCCTCCATTTAGAAGCAAATTTACCCCGAGTAGAAGACTGGATTTGATTACAGGCAGTGTGCGCGCAGCCTGCGGAATGTCAGGGAAATAAAACAAGAGTGAAAAGCGCAGCCAATTCTCTCTCTACGATTTCTTATACGTCATTGATCCTGAAGTTCATCTATTGTAGACACTAATCCACTGCCGTGAACTTACCGCACCACAGGCACCACGATGCGTCGAAGTAGAAATATTTCTGTGTATTTCGTTAAATATTTACCTTATTAAATTGTTAAGGAGCCGGTCACGGTAGCCAAGCGATCTAAGGCATGTACTGTCTTCGCTCGCTTGGAAACCGGGATCGTGAGTTCGAATCCCACTCAGGGCATGGATGTTTAGTTTGTGTGTGTGCGTTTTTCTGTGTTTGTGTACAGGTAGAGGCCTTGCGACGAGCTGATCACTCGCCCAAGGAGTCCTACCGTATATGTAAGATCTAGAAAAACCGAAGTGAACGGAGAAGTTCATGGAGGTAGGCCTTGGCCCGCTGGGGCTGTAGTGCCAAGAAAAAAAAAATTGTTAAGGATTGAATTCTTAGGTCTTAATTAGGACTAGTTTTTTTAATTTCTTGGGGTGTGGTGAGACTGAGTCCACTTGTTACGTCACCCACTAACTGGCCTGTGTCGGCCCCGAACAATAGAATATGAATGTGGAGCAGTCGGTGGAATGAGAATTAGCAGAGGAAACCGAAGTACTCGGAGAAAACCTGCCCCAGTGCCATTTTGGTCTGGAGGGGTATGCGATAGCGTAGTTGGTTGAGGCACTATGCTACAAGCCGGAATGTCGCGGGTTCGAATCCCGATGAGGTGGATTTTTTTTTTCAATTTATCTAATCCTTCCAGCAGCACTATGGCCCTAGGGTCGACTACAACCTCTAACAGAAATGAATACTAGGAATAGTATTCCGTGGAGTAAAGGGCGGCCGGTGCGTAAGGCTGACAACCTCACCGCCATCTGTGAGCCGATTGTCTAGAAAATCTGGAAACCTCCACGTCTCACAAACATATGGGCTTCCATGGCCTGTTATAGGAATACATTTACCTTTTACCTTTCAGTGTCACTTTGTTCACCACAAATCCCACATGATCTGACCTGTCTCGAATCAGGGCCGCCCTGGTTGGAAGCCAGCGACTAACGGCCTAAGTTATGGTACGGCCTAAATTAGGCCTATGTTTATATTCGTCTGTATTTCATTCAACGACTGTGCAGGAAACTCAGGACAGGACGTGACAGGACATGTCAGGAAACAGTCATGAAGCACTCACAAGTACATTTTCCTACACGGATCGAGGAAACCCGCAAGCAACTGTGGTCAGAAAAATGATGTATCCGCCGAGATTCGAACTAGGAATCTTCCGAATACAAGTCAGGAACGGTACAGCTAGAGTGGTAAATAGTTATTTGTGTACTGCATTACATTTATATATTAGGCATATAAGCCACACACAAGGTTTCATTTGCTGGACTGTGTATCAAAAGTCGATAATATTCGATCAGAGTGCCGTGCAAGCTTAATAAGGGGTTAAATCCTATTGATAAGAACCAAAAATGAATTTTAAGATTGCAGTCTTCCGTGATGCAACGCGTTGTAGCCTGACATCGTTGCTGACGTCTGGGAGGACCGAGTTGCCTCCATTCTCAGGGTAGACAAGTGGCAACAGTCAACCATATTTCAAGGCGTCATATTCCAGAAGACAGTCATATTTATGGGCGCCGATGAGAGAATCTCAAATGTAGGAAACTTAAATTTTCCTAAAATATTTGCTATTGCCCAAACCCTCCCAGAACAGCTTTTCGTGGATGTATGTTCAGTAGTAAACTTATTGGAGGTGCGACTTAAGAGCAAGTTGACAGAAAACTAACACCATCACATGCTTATTTTTGTTGTTGTTTGTTTCCTTGGCACTACAGCCCCAGTGGGCCTAGGCCTAGCTCCATGAACTTCTCCGTTCACTTCGGTAAGACTCCTTGGGCGGGTGATCAGCTCGTCGTAAGGCCTCTACCCGTATAGAAACACAGAAAAACGGACACACACAAACTAAACATCCATGCCCTGAGTGGGATTCGAACCCACGATCGCGGTTTCCAAGCGAGCGAAGACACTACATGCCTTAGACCGCTCGGCTACCGTGACCGGCTACACGCTTATTTTACCCACCAATATTTATTATTCTCTTTCTATCTTTCGTATTACTTTCTCTGTTCCCTTGCCCATCAGAATTATCTGGAAGTGTTTCTTATAGGCAGTCGGTAGGATTCCTTGCATGGGGGGACCAGTCCTGCCGCAAGGACATGAACACGGAAGAAAGGAGGATAGACACACATGCCTCGAGTGGGGTTCAAACCCACCACCCCAGTGTTCGAGCGGACGAAGGCATTAGACCTTAGACAGCGCGGCCTCTGTGACGGGCTCACTTGTACCATCAACGCATAAAGGTTATAATACCAGCAACAGAGATGTGCGGAGGGGTTGCTCTCTAAGGGTGATATAAATCTCAACAAATTCTGAACTTGACTTACTCAGTAATAGTGAGTTCTTGCTCACTGACCACATCAAAGATTCAGTCGACTAACTCGCTAAGATGCTACAAAGGGAGACCCATTTATTTTGCCTAGGATTCCTGCATACCCTTCATATGAGCTGAGCGGGGTTTCTTTTGCAACTTCTTAGCGAGTTAGACTTTATTGGATTTGATTAAGTTCGATTCTGTCCGTGTGCGGCAGCCTTAGGTAACTAGGCTAATTGCCTATCAATTTTTCAAATGATAGAGAATTTCACGGTGTCCAATTGAATATTTATACAGGTAATTGTCGTGAGTTTTAGTTGGCAATAAAACAGTGAGAACAGAGAATGAAGCAAGAGTTTGGCAGGAGTAGGAGACAAGGGGCCATGTCTTCTTAATCGTTAAACAGGCACTGCAACGTCGAGGTGAAACTGAAAACTTCTGCGGAACATTGCGCAAGAATATTAAGACCTTTTCATCCAGTCCGTCCCACTGTGGATGTAGTGCCAACCATATGTAGAGGAGCCGCGAAAATTATGTGATAGAAATGTGGTGAAAATCTCGGCATTCCCCTCTCGTGCATATCGGATGTAATACAAAATCATCCTCCCATCCAATGGCAATTGCCAACTTTCTGGACGTTTCGGAGTTTGTCTTACTCTTGTCTTCATAGTTGAATATTACACCAGTGCTATGATATAAACAATCCATTGCCTGACTGTATTTGATATAGGCCTATTCGACTTTTGGGAGTTAATTGCAGTAGTGTCTTAAGTCGACTAAATTTCATTGAATATTATACCAACATTATGATTTAAGTTGTTCATTGTCTGACTTAGATTATGTACAGGCCTACATGATGTTTCGGGAGATACTTCTGCTCCCGTCTTCATGTGGTTGGTTTCGACTGAATATTATGCCATGTTAGGTGGGTCCCTTGTCACCACGGCATGGCGCGCCCTCAGATTGCAGGTGAAGGAGACACCCTCCAGTTTTGGAGGGAAGCTGCGAATATATTGAATATATATTGACAAGGGGTGGCCCTCCAGCTTTGGGGGTTGGGCGTGGGGCTCACAACACCATACACTAGTACACTAACCGCCAGAGAAGAGGAACGGCCCAAGAATGTGTACCGTCATGACTCTGCAGGTCCTGTCCACCTGGAAACAGTCAAGTGTTTGCGAGGCTCTTTGCTTGCGAACGCTGTTCCATTGCCGCAATCTTCCTGACAGAGTCTGAAGCTGAAATGACGCTGTGCCAGCAATAGCGCAATAGGTTGCTACGCCACACGCAGGCAGGACCAAGGATCATTAGATCTCCGCAGGACTATAGTGATTGGCATATTAACTTTTGATAATTAAAGGTCTCAGATTCTGTCATAATAGGCTAAGTTTTCCCTGCGCTTAACTAATTAAGCACTACGCCATGAAGACGTCTGGAGGAGTGGATGTATATATTCACATTTTCTTGACCTCGGCACTAGTTGGAGGTGAGTGATCAGCTTCAGGCCTCGGCTGCTTTACCCCCGGAAAAGAGCCCCCGGCACCTAATTTATAGGAGGTTGGGTGGACCCCAGAACCCGTCTGGGCAATTGGCGGGGTGAAAATTCTTTACAGTACCGGGACTCTATTTCCGGTCGTCCAGCCGTGGCCAGTCGCTATACCGACTGCGCTATCCTGGTTCCTCTGTTTTCATCATAACGATCGCCAATAATCTAAGAGCAAATGAGAAAATCTGTCAATGCTATGGTAACCAGTCTCTTGAAGGTGGATGAAAAACCACCATCCTGTTTGTAGAATATACATCATACAACACACAGTTACGTTAGTAGGTGGTCTAATGAATTAAAGGGTTTTACATATCTTGAGAGAAATGTTTCGAATGTAGCCTACACTATGGCCTTCTTTGAATAAGATTTTGTGCGCACGAAGGTTCAGATTTTTCATTCGTAACTGTAATCTGATTTCTGCATACAGTGGTGCATGTAACGTCGCTACATCAACAGCTTAAGTGTAAAACTGTAATGAAATTCCAGCATTTATTCAAACCCTTTACAATTCCGAGTGAGTTCTCCACCGCTTGGAGAGGGAGATTTGCTAAATGTAAATGCACAGAGGCATTTGGATTTCCTTGCTTTATGAATTCCAACAGCCGTTAATAAATCTGTTGTTGCAAATATTAGAATTCCAATGGATTTGTAAGTTGGATATATGGATTCCATTCATTGAGACTGGAGAAGTTGGCAACGAGAAGCATTGTGAACAATGTTCATCAGAATAGCACTTGGTTATTAAACTCGTGGAATTGTATTAAAATCATCATAGACCGTGATGATGTGAGCTACGCTGAAGTGGCTAAGAATCTAATCAAACGCTGGGTTCTTTTTCTATTTTTTTTCCTTGGCACTACAGCCCCAGTGGGCCTAGGCCTACCTCCATGAACTTCTCCGTTCACTTCGGTTTTCTAGATCTTACACATTCGGTAGGACTCCTTGGGCGGGTGATCAGCTCGTCGCAAGGCCTCTACCTGTACACAAACACAGAAAAACGCACACACGCAAACTAAACATCCATGCCCTGAATGGGATTCGAACCCACGATCCCGGTTTCCAAGCGAGCGAAGACAGTACATGCCTTAGACCGTTCGGCTACCGTGAACGGCTCTTTGTCTATTAGTGGTCTCAATATTCGAGTTCTCTTTCTTGAGAGTTTATTTGGTTGGGCGGTCAACTGCCCGCTCACTTAGTGAGCCAAGTTGATTAGAATACGCTTAATTTAGCAAGATAGCTGATTTGACAGGCAGTCAGTTGAGTACTGAAGTTTTTAATGAATTTGTGTGAATCTCTCAGACAATCAGTCACTTCCTAAATAAATTACACTGTTTGTTTGTCGTGAAGGCAGCCCGACAAGATTCAGTCACATACTCGTACATGGTTACTGCAAGTGGGTGAAACAAACGAACGCAGATATTCTGAAAGGAACTGTCTGGATTATCACATAGCTTTAAACAAGTGGACGACGCCCCTTATGAGGTGGANACACTGTTTGTTTGTCGTGAAGGGAGCCAGACAGGAGTCAGTCACATACATGGCTACTGCAAGTGGGTGAAACAAACGAACGTAGATATTCTGAAAGGAACTGTCTGGATTATCACATAGCTTTAAATAAGTGGACGACGCCCCTTATGAGGTGGAATAGGATTTTACGAAAGATCGTAATAAAAAAAAATTAATGGATTTTAAGTAATTACGTACTTATATTATTTTAAGTGGACTGCAACTCGCGATTTCAGCGCACATCAAAGCAGTGTAGCAGTTTGGACGCATTGAAACACCCGAAGATGGCCATTTATGGCCAAAACATGTTAAGCGTTGAATGGTGAATATTTTAATAATTGTTGCATTATTGACAGACTGTGATACATATACGTTTAACTGCATAAGTTTTTGGGATTGATATAAGCGTGGTCGTTATTAATTGTCGGGATAACTGTGAGCTATGCAGGATCTGAGTTCCTCACACCAGTGATAATGAAGAGTATTATAACGCCATCTGTGAGCCAATTTTCCAGAAAATGCGGGAGTCTCGACGTCTCACAATCCTATGGGCCTCCACGGCCTGTTGCAAGGGCTAGCTTAAGCTTAGCTTAAGTCCATTGAAAGTCAACCGACATTTCGGAGGAATATATCGCCTACTTCTTCAGAAGATGAATAAGTCGAGCAAGATACTAGCATGAAAACGGGTGGCAAACAGAGCGATCAGCTGTTTGGAAGGAACAGACCCTGGACCGACAAGTATTAGGCAGGCTAAGGGGTCCCCTGCACCACGTAAGACCCGCTATGATTTTCCCTCACGGCTCACCTGAGTACAACTAAATTACCTTCAAACTACCCTCCACCCTATATTTTCAAACACGACCCTCTGTTTCACCTTTTGTTTGGCAGGTAAAGAAAGGCAGCTGGCAAATGTTGCTGAAGAACCCTTATCAAAAGTAACTGAAAAGGGGGCAGGTGGAGGGCGTTCTTGCTGCTGGAAGATGGAGCATCACTGTCCTCGGGCGAAGGCGTACAGCTCTCCCAGAAGCTCCTGAAACAAAAACTATCAAACTTTCACACCTGAGTTATTTTAAGATCTGATCTGACTTCATTTCCAATTAGCTTCCTTGCAGCTCGTTGCGATAACGCACTCGGTCTCTGCAGGCAGAGACAGAGCAACCTCTGCATACGTGCAGAACATTTTATTGCTAGTGAGGTGGGACTAAGTCTCTTGTACTGCTGTCACTTCTGGCCTATTGTACCAGCCCAAGATGATATTTGAGGGTGATTGTGGAGCAATTGGCAGGGGAAACCGAAGTACTCGGAGAAAACCTGCCCCAGCGCTACTTTGTCCACCACAAATCCCACTTGACCAGACCCAGGATCGAACCCGGGCCACCGCGGTGGGAAGCCAGCGGCTAACCGCTTGAGCTATGGCGCCGACCTACGAGCAGTCTTACAGAACATTTTATTGACGGAGAGATTGGCGTTAAATTCACTTATTAAGGGCCTCATCGGTATATTACTATCCTTGTTAGATTCCTTCTATTATATTATTTTTCTCTGTTTTTATTTTCTCCCTTGTCTTTGTGTTTCTCCAGTTCCTTTGTCGTCTGATTCGTTTTATATTTTGCTTGTTCTTTTTCGTTTTGTTTTCTTTCTTGTATTTTTTATTTTGCTATTTCTTTCTTTCTTTCTCTCTTTTCCCAGTCCCTTTATTACCTATTTCTTTCTTCAATCCTCAGACATAAATATTACGCAATAGCCAGTGCACTGTGTAAATGTAAAATAAAATCTATAAATATTTAAAAAATATCATAACTTCGTATGTAATTTCACAGTTGCCGTAAAACATGTCAGCTTCACTAAGTTTGTAATAGGAGGACATGTTATTTCTCAATCTGTAAGTCCATATTCCGGTCTAGAAAACTGAAATTAACGGCAGTGTGTATCCGTCGCGGTGACCACGCAATACCCTCTATCCGCAAAAGTTGGCACTAACTTCGTCGACAAGCGGTGGTCGCTCAGTCGGTACAGTTCGCTTGCGGACTATAGGCCATTGAGTTTTTTTTGTTTGTAAGGGCATATTGCATTGCAGTAAACTTTATATACCTATGCAATAACATTTACCTTGAAATTAAGCGGAATTTTAAAGCAGCCAGAAGTAGTTTACATGAAACATAGATTCAAGCTTAGGACATTTTGGGAAACACAAAGAAAATGAATCAATATCTGTATTTTTTTAGACACTATGAAATTTTTAGTTCCAATGCTGTGATTATGAAGACAAATATCTTTTGGACTGCGACGCCGTGTAATATGGTAGATGGTATCGATATATTGGAGGAAAGCTCTGCCTCAATTTTCAGAATGTAAAAGTACCCGAAGAAGAGGCAGAACTTTTTTTTCCGAAAAGTCGCATACGATCCTTCGTATTACAAAGCGAAACAACCCAGGAAACCTAACGTTTTTATAAAATTTGCTTGTAGGGCAGTCCCTAGAACTTCATTACCTTGCCAAGCACTCTAGAGATATTCACGATACAAGTATGATGGGCCCCCCCTCCAATAAATCGTTCATTCACCTGGGGCAGTTTAAAGCTGTCATTTACAGATTCTGTGCAAATTCCTTTCGTTTTAAAAAAAATTTAAAAATGCAGGAATTATTCTACAGCACTGGCCATGGGAGGGTGGGTTAATCAAATCCGGCATCTCCTGTGAGATATATTTTTAATGCAACAATGAACCTACAGCCTTTTATCAACTTCTGCTTGCTCGTACGTAGTTTAGAGAAAGTCCTGTCAACGCGAACTCTTCCAGTGTGGAGTACAAAGTTCTTGAATCATATGCCTTCAAATATTTATGATACTCAAGGTAACACCTACTTAACTGAGCTTAAATGTCCGAAGGCTGACACCGCTAACGCCAAAGTTCGCAACCGAACACCATTCTGAACAAGTTCTGCCTAAATCTGATTCTCACAGCCTATCCATCTTGATATTATCCTCTCGTTTTCTTCTAGGTCTTCCGACTGGATATTCGCAAATATTTTTAGCCTGATATGTGACTAGAATGGAGAGGACAGGAAAGGCATGTTGATTTTTGTTGTAGAAAAGAACAGCTAGTTGCTATTAGTGTATTGTTATTGCAATGAGCTGCGATTAGCACCTCATTTTTCCCGCACAAATACGTGAATTCTGTGCATAAATTACGAAGTTTCCTTTTGTGTAATACTCTCAACTGCGTAGCAAATATTTCTTTCTCAGGTACAAATACTCTTCTGAGAATATAGCCTTCAAACAATTGCAATTTGTGTTCTGTAGAAGTAAAACATCATGTTTCACACATATACATTAACTGGCAAAATTATTTTATTGTAAATCTTGATCTTCAGCGATTTGGAAAGTATATTACATTTCCGAACAATAAAAATATTCCTGGATTTGCTCTCCTAATTTCATAATGAAAGTAATTTCCATTCTCAAGTACTGAAACATGATGAGAACATTCACTACAAATACTACAAGAAGAACCTTGAGAATTATGGTTCCTTATCGCGTCCTTAGGTGGGTTAATTGCTGTGTTCAAAAGAGCCCTCCACTGGTCCTTATTCTAAGCCAGATCAATCCAATCCATACCATCCCATCCTATCTCTCTAATATCCACTTTAATATTGTCCACCCACCTACGCCTTGGTCTTCCCAGTAGTCTCTTTCCTTATAGCTTTCCCACCAATATCCTATTTGTATTCCTCTTCGCCTCCATTCGCGCAACATACCCCGCCCTCCTTGATCTGATCATTCTAATTATACTTTGAGAAGAGTACAAGTTATGAAGCTCCTCATTGTGCAGTTTTCTCCAACTTCCTGTCACTTCATCCCTCTTCGGTCCAAATATTCTCCTCAATACTCCGTTCTCAAACACCCTCAGTCTATGTTCCTCCCTTAATGTCAGAGACCAAGTTTCACACCCATACAGAACAACAGGCAAAATTAAAATTATGTATTTTAATTTTTATGTTTTTAGACAGGAGACGAGTAGACAAGAGTTTCTGGACTGAATGGTAGCAAGCATTACCCGAGTTCAATTTCCTCTGAATTTCCTCCCGAATCCGGGTTTGATTTGTTATTGTCGTTCCCAAATATCTGAACTTGCCACACTTTCAAAACACCTGTTACCCATCTTTATGTCATGAGTTTGCCCTGCATTTTGGTGAAGAGACAGCAACATATACTTAGTTTACTCTGTGTTTACTTTTAGACAAACTTCCTTAATAGCTTCAATTAAAGTTTGTGTGTTTCTCTCTATGGTATCTACATTATCACCCAGTAGATTCACATCATCAGCTTAGACCAACAGCTGATATGCCCCATTTAATTTCAGTCCCACCTGGTTTTCCTGCACGTTCTTGATGGCATATTCTAAAGAAAATTTGAAAAGGATTGACCATAAAGCATCTTCTTGTTTCAGACCAATCTGGATAAGAAAATTGTCAGACAAATATTTACCTATAAGGAATTTGCTATACGTTTCGTTTAAACATATTTAAACATGCAAAAGTCAAGAATAATTTTTGTGTCTTCTTTGTCAATTTCGAAAATTTGTAGCGCTTAATCAAAGGTTAGTTCTTAGTTACTATAAAAAGATATGGACCTACAAGTAACAGGAGAAACTTATTTTTTTCCCAATCATATGATGAAGGAAGTTAAAAAATGCTGGATGGCGCTCACTTAAATATAGCCCGAGCTGACACTCCTCGTTCCCCAACTAATTGAAAGGAACTGCTCGTCCTTTCTGTAAGAATGAAACAAAGAAATCGTGGCCCACAGTGATTAATGCAATATCCCAGAAATTTGCTGGAAGTTCAGGAGGCCATGCCATATCTGAGGCAGTTAGACGCTCATCGGTTTTCCACAGAAGCGACCTGGGTTTCATTGATGGACTGGTGATGTGGGACTTGTGGTGAACAAAGTGGCATTCGGACTGGTTTTCTCTGAAAACTTCGCTTTTTCCTTCCAGTTCTCGTTTCACAAACTCTCCACACTCGTTAACCGTCCGTTCATTTACGCCATCTAGACTAATCACTCACAGCGTTGTTAAATAAACAACACGATAAAAAAGGACGTCAGGAAAACAATTTTCAAAGGTAGAATAGAGTTGCTTGATTTAACTCGTCCATTGCCAGCCTATATGTCACTGAATTTTATAAAATCTTCGAAATTTCCGTGTGAACTAAATTCTGTGAACAGAACTTTTGATTATTCAGGAATGGAACGTTTAGAGGTTCCGTCACAGCACCGCAATTGCTCTCCACGGTTGTCAGTGGCCACTTGCGTGTAACAATACAAAATGGCGGATATTTTATGTGAAGGATTGACCCGGTCGAAATTGGTAATTTAAGCATTTCTTTTAGTCGATCTAATTGACTTTGGCACCTAAGCATTAGGCGTAATGATATGTTGGTGACATTACATTTTTTTCCTTGGCACTACAGCCCCAGTGGGCCTAGGCCTACCTCCATGAACTTCTCCGTTCACTTCGGTTTTTCTAGATCTTACACATACGGTAGGACTCCTTGGGCGGGTGATCAGCTCGTCGCAAGGCCTCTACCTGTACACAAACACAGAAAAACGCACACAAACATCCATGCCCTGAGTGGGATTGGAACCCACGATCCCGGCTTCCGAGCGAGCGAAGACAGTGCATGCCTTAGACCGCTCGGCTACCGTGACCGGCTGGTGACACTACATAGGATAGACTTACTCAGAAACCTACCATTTACTGTTACTACATAGCGCATTAAGTTGCGAGACTTGAATTTAAATTATAAAAAAAGTAGCTACAACTCTTTTTGAATATGATTTGCATGCTCAAAAAACTTTATTTATACAATCTGAAATTCTACCAATAATACTAATTTACCTATCTAAATGAAAGGATTTAATTATAAGTGTTGACAGGTTATATTAATGCGTTGCTCTATAATTAAATGCTCATGTAATTAATTTTACTATTATTTAGACTTCAATTCAATCGAATAACTTATCACGAAACAAATATCGGCTTATTAAAAATAATTTAATTTACAAAATATGAATTATTTAAGTCACATTGGATCAACGAATAAATGGAAAATATTATTATATAAATTGCAATGTGTTTTTCATGTACCTTTTTTTACTAATATTCATACCGAACACCAGATTCTACGGCTTGCCCACAGCTCTCGCCTGATTTAAATCCAAATAGGTATTTATCTTTAGGAACGTTTAAGTTTCGAAGAGGAAAAGAGGGCTGTGGTTATGAAAGGAGGATTTACAGGACTCATGTCCATATAATTTTCATCATTGTTTCAGCGTGTGGATTTCTGTCTTAGAAATGTGCGAGACTTGGCGATCTCTATGATTCCCCTACTTCATCTTAAACTTTGTGGTGATAATATCTGTTGCAGTACAGCTAACACAACACCAACCACTGGATTCGATCGTGGAACAGCGAAGTACAATCCTTCAAATCAAAGGCAAGTTTTACGAACACAAATTTTAGAGGATCTATGCCTAAAGCATCTTACTGTGTAGGTTCCTTGGGAAGCCTAACCGAAATGTGTTGTCAAAATCCTTCTTCGAGTCGAAGAAGATAGGTACAAGGGGCTGGACATGAGAAAATAATTCTGGATTAGTTCCCCATGTTGACAAGGCGTGAATAGCGTGTCTGTAGAGTGAGAATCCTAACCGAGCGTCCCTTATGAGGTTTCTTCTCTGCGGAATGCAGTCAAGTAGACGGTCTGTAACACCTGCATGGCCTTACATGCACAATTGGTGAGACTGATATACAACTGTATATATACAACAACTGTTGTACCTGTAACTAGCGATTCCTTCTTGATTTCAGAAATGGGATAACCGCTGTTTCTCTCTGGGCATGTGGAACCAAGTTCTCTGTCAATATATGGTTGTGCATGGATCACAGAAGCATATTACCTGCAGACGAAACACGAGACACTTTTTGGTTTTGATACACAGGGGCCTCGCAACTTAACCTAACAAGAATCTCGCCCTTACTAAATGCGTTATTCGGCAAACCTTCTACTTTGTCTTTAAGAAATTTAAACAAAGGATCGTAATTGGCAGAACTAAAAACAGCAACAATAAGAGAGACCTCTGTCTGACACAGCAGAGAGGACAAGTTGTGCGTGACGTGAGTGAGACAGAAACTTGGAGCTCTTTTCCGAGGGGGTTGAATTCGCGGTATTTATCTGTGCACCAAGGGACAGGCACGTCATGGTGTGTGGTGGGTGTACAAGAGATGTGACACCAAGGGACTCGGGGCAGAATGTTAGTAAATATTTCCACCACGGAGTCAAAAGATGTAAACCCGCTTTCTGTGAGAGGAGCTCACTTATTCAGCACGTTCGATGATCCAGTTCAGATTTTTGGATTGGGTTTACAAAATAAGTAGGAAACACAATATTACGCTGACAGTGGTTGCCACTATGTAGGTTTCAACGAATGCATCGTTGAAGTTGGACTGCTAGACCTGAACTGCAGAAGGCAAGGTGCGGGACAGATGAGAACTTCAGACACTGCAGAAGGTAACAGTCGTCAAACAGAGGGATCTAGACGTGTGGGCGCACAAACATGCAGATCGGTGTGCAGGAAACTGCTCGGTCACAGCAAGCGAGACCAGAAGTGACGTAGGAGCAAGCTTATTGTAAAATGGAGCCGCGAGTGAAAATGACAAATATGATTGTTGCTGCCGTGCCACGTCTTGCTCTAGGAAGACCAGCCGTCTGAATTACGACTATCACTATTATCAGCCTACCAATGCTCGTACCAGCACCATTAAAAACCACGGTGTTTACTTTGATTTAAAATTATATTTTCAGAATCATGTTGATTATGGATTATCAGAATACATCAAGTTATTAGGCGTTATTCGCTATATAAATTTCAGATGTTCATCTCTGCACTCTGTATGTGTGTTATACGCGTCCATTAGTGAGATGAGAGATAGAACATGTCTCAGTAGTATGAAACTGCATCACGTGTACTGACGACACCAAGCTTGGAGGCACGCAGCACAAGTTTCCGTCCGTCTGTTTCTACCGCTGTTCCCCTCGTGCATTAGAGAACGTAAGTTTACAAGCTCTGCGTAAATGGAGACATAAACACGATACGCATTCCTTCGTTCGGGTTTATCGGGGCCTCAAATCCTGTCTGTCGGAAAACGCTAGTCTTCTTGTCAAAGGGGAGATAGAAACAGAGAAAGATAAGAGAACAAAGTAGGTGATAAATTGAGAAAATAAATACATAATTGAAAGTGAGAAAGAAAAGTAAGAGAAATGGAGAGAAGTGAAGAAAAAAGGAAGTAAGAGATGAATGAGGACAAAGAGAAATATAAATAAAGACGAATTTTGAAGAAGAGAGGAGGGAATAATACTCTGGGGTATTCAGTTGTATGTAACAGTAGTAGTAGTAGTAGTAGTAGTAGTAGTAGTAGTAGTAGTAGTGGCAGTGGTACTAGCAGCGTCAGTAGTAATACCAGTAATATAACACTAGTAGCAGCTTTAGCAGTACAAGTAGCTGTGGCGCCTTTATAGTAATAACACCAAAGGTTTCTGCCATATGCGCACGCAATTTTCAGAAATCGCTTTCTTCTCCTAAATGAAATATAGTGATGGTCAGTTGCTGACAAATTTCTGAAAAATGTGCGAAAATTGCAAGAAAAGTCTGTATAGATTTTTCAGTTTCTTCGTGTGGGGTGAAGCTGAGTCCACTTGGTACGTCGGCCACTATTTGGTCTACTGTACTAGCCCCGAATAAGAGATGATGAATGTGGAACAATCGATGGAATGAGAATTGGCAGTGGAAACCGAAGTACTCGCAGAATACCTTCACCAGCGCCACTTTGTCCACCACAAATCCCACATGTCCTTACCTGGGCTTGAACCTTGGCCGCCGCGGTTGGAAGCCTCAGCTATGTCACGGCCTAAAAGCCTGCGTAAGTGCGAGAAAATGAATAAAACTACTGTAATATATATATATATTGAAAGTAATTTATGTTTAACCACATAATTTGAATTACTCTAGTCTCGCATGAAGGTATAGTTAAAGCTGCTCATGTACACCACGCCGTGAGGATGTCGAGTGGCATGAAAGCTCAGCTCATTCCCATCTTTGATACCAGATGGAAGTGAGTGACCTGCTACAGTCACTGGTACGGGTCATTTTGACGACATGATTTGATCCAAGGGGAACATGGTAGTGTCAGAGTTGCACAGAAGCTGTTTCAAATGCCACCCATTGCAAATTCTTTTCATCAGACAATGACAGAAGCTGACCCACATACCTCATCACCGAAATCCAATGCCGACGACATCCGCAGGTGGCAACGCTGCAGTTCAGTACATAATTTTCAGGGGCTGCACGGTTTTAAGGGGGAATTAATGTGGCAGGAAGAACGTCAGGCAACAGGAAAGAGGTCCTTACGAAAGACAGACAATTCTGATGAGTTAAGGGCGGTGGTTTCGCCGGTGAGTTTTTATATATGTTTATCTATTGTTTTGTTTTCTTATTGTTTTGTGGTGGCTGCTTCTATTAGCTTTTGCGTGAAGAGCGGTATGACGTAGGAGAGACAATGGGTGGCTCAAAAACAATGAGAGGTCATTAAGCCAAACTGTCACAGAAATTCAGGGAAGAGAGAAAAACAAGAATAATTACCTAAGTAATGCCTATGTACTAACACATACATAGAGAGTTGGAAATTATTTGGAGTTGTCACAAACTCATGATATAACAATTAGTATATTAATTAAAGTGTGCCGCGGGACCCGGTCTGACTACAAATTACTGAGTGAGAAGGCACAAGGTTGCACACGTAACATTGCCATCTGATATTTGCTTTGATTACATTCAGTAAATCTGGGCGCTTATTTCTCTTCGTGGAAACGTTTAAAATCCGCACTCCACTTCAGAACTGTTATAGTGACTAAATGAATGGATCAACTAACTACAGAAACAACCACATAAGTACGTAACTTAACTGATTTGACCAAAGTAAAGAGTTCACTAACTACGTAAATGCCTAGCGCAGTATAAACTATCCAAATGAACAACTGGCTTACTTACCAATCCAACGTGGATAACTTCGTTACTAATTAATTCGGTAACTAGCTAAAACGCAATTAATTTAGAGATATATCTCTTTGAATATCGGCCACATTACTGGTTAACCGGAAGCTTGTTATGTTTTTTTTTTTCTGAAACGCAGGCAAAAATATCTTGGAATAAGTCACTACCGTCTTTTTGTAAAGTCTTGAGGTATGATTACTTTCCCGTTCCATCAGACGTTATGTAGCCCATATAGTGGAAACAGTGTTCTTGAGAAGACTAATAATTAACTGCTCGCCTTCACCAGCACTAATATTCTTGGTTTCGGGCCCAGTCGCGATCCTTAACTATAATTTTGTTCGTTCCAAAACCACTACTTTATTTTCAGAGCCCCCTCTTCCACGAGAGAAGGGGTCTGACTACTGACCAGCCAGCGGGCAACGACGTTAACATAGAAGCTGATGAATCTCCATTGTAAAGATCAGTTACTATGAAACGACCAGTGAAAGCAGACTGAGAAAACTTCGCGTATATGACTAGTGATTTGTAAAGTATGGAGGTGAGCGAGTGTGCTATAATTAAGTGTAGTAATGAGATGAGCGTATAAATTGTTCAATAAATTCAGTCACCAACCCAAACCCCGTCTATGGGCACTCTTACACATGACAATATATTTTAATAAATAACACTTTAATTAAAGATAACTCCCTGCCTGACTCATTTACTGATTCCCCTTTGTTTAACTTCTTTGCTAACATACAGCACTCGTAGGCTGCTCCCAGCTCTCAACCATTACCTTCTTACAATTATATAAGTACTGAGACATGCCCCCAAATGTACTTACAAATTAACTTCATGACTAATATATTTTGACTCTGAACTGGTTTCTTGCTAGTATGACTTCTTTTTCCTTGGCACTACAGCCCCAGTCGGCCTAGGCCTACCTCCATGAACTCCGTTCACTTCGGTTTTTCTAGATCTTACACATTCGGTAGGACTCCTTGGGCGGGTGATCAGCTCGTCGCAAGGCCTCTACCTGTACACAAACACAGAAAAACGCACACAAACATCCATGCCGTGAGTGGGATTCGAACCCACGATCCCTGCTTCCGAGCGAGCGAAGACAGTGCATGTCTTAGACCGCTCGGCTACCGTGACCGGCTGCTAGTATGACTTATAATGCTTAATATCTCACTTAATGAATCTAATTAACATTAATTAATTTTCGGTATATTTGTTCTTTTTCAATAAGTGGAGTGACCCGAGATGGAGGAGCGAGGGTAGGCCAGTTCCTCTCTCTCTGGACACTTCTTGACTTCACCAATCCTATCGGCTTACAGATTATTAGCGAACCTCTCAGCCCGTGCTTGCAGTCAAATGTTTCTAGAATGATTGCTCCGAAATAAGCGTGTTGCTGTGTTTTCGAGAGTGTTGTTTAGACTCGTTGCGAGCGGGAAGCGGATGTGTTTGAGAGTAAGGGAGAAACAGTGTGTACTGTGAGACGAGAAATTAGTTTAGTGCTGGCAGTGACAAGCGAAAAGAAGAGAACAGTGCCGTGGCATCCTATGAAAAATACGTGCGTGAAGAGAACAAGATGAAACCGAGATTTTAGGTGACTAATGTCAGCGAGGCGACTGCTCCGAACCGCAATAAATGTAGAAATATAAAATTGATCGTGAGCAGAAGAAACCTCCACTTATGCAGCCCTATACTCCACACAAGAGAGGTTGAACTTTCTGGCGACAAAATTATAAATAACAGAGAGGTTACATAATAAACCGCAATCGATATATTGTCCAGAATAGGAATAAATATGACTTGCATTATTAGTACCGCTTTTCATACACCCATGTCTAATACTAACTCCGTGGCTTGAGTCAGCAAGCGAACTATACTGACCGAGCGACAGCCGCTTGGAAGTGAAGTTAGTGTCAACGTTAGCTGATAGAGGACGTCGCGTGGTCAGCGCAACGGATCCTCACGGTCGTTAATCTCGGTCTTCTAGACCGGAGCCGCTATTTCCTTGAGATAGCTCCTCAAATATCCTCACGAGGCTGAGTGGACCCCGTTCCAGACCCATCACTTCTCAGAAAATCTGGTAGCGCCGGGAATGGAACCCAGACCTCTGGATCTGTAGCCAGGAACTCTGACCATTAGACCACAGAGGCGGTCCATGTCTAATACACGTCTATGTAATTTTTATACCACAGTATTTCAAGAATAAAAATATATGAATACCAGTTGTTCTTTGTGTAATATCTTACAAGTAGGTCAACCATATTTAATATTGTTTACATATGTTATTGTTAGGGATATGAGGAGCGACGGGTGTTAGGGGCGCGTCAGTTGCTAGAGATATTTGCACGGTGACAAGTGTTATGTCATTGGTTTTTCTTTTTGCAACCGAACATTTGTAAACTTATAAACATTGTACCTAAATGCTTTGTTACGTAAAATAAATAATTATATGTACTGCACAAAATTATTGTAATTCAAATTAATTATTACTTTAAAAATTTTAAGCTTTTTAGCCACTATGATGACTGCCATAGTAGAAACACATAGAGGTAAAGTACAGCTGTCCCTGTAACAGGCCCTGGAGGCCCATTTGGCCGTGAGTCATTGAGGCTCCCACATTTTCTAGACAATCGTCTCACATTTGGCTGTGAGGTTGTCATCCTTACGCTCCTGCAGCCCTTTACTCCCCAGGAAGATTCCTTGTACTCATTTCTGTTAGACTCTGAGTCGACCCCAGGGCCATAGTCCTGCTGGAAGGATAGGTCAATTGAAAAATTCAATAACATCGGGACTCGAACCCGCGGCCTTCCGGCTTGTAGCACAGTAGTCGCACTTGAGTAGTTTTGTGATTTATAAAGACTGCATGGATAGCAGTATTGAGGCACTATGCTATAAGCCTGAAGGTCGCGGGTTCAATTCCCGATGAGGTCATTGGATGTTTTCAATTGACCTAATCCTTCAGGCCGCACTATGGCCCTGGGGTCGACTCAGCCTCTAACAGAAATGAGTACCACGAATAAATTAAAATAATTTTCTTGGGGAGTAAAGCGCGGCAGGCGCGTAAGGCTAACAACCTTACCGCCATCTTTGAGCCGATTGTCTAGATAATGTGGGACCCTCAACGTCTCACAACCCTATGGGCCTTCACGGCCTGTTACAGGGATAGCTTTACTTTACCTTTTGCACGGATAACAGTAGAGACAATTATTTTGCGTTGACGGTTTTATTAGATTTTTTAACACAGCAGGATATTTGATATCTGTTGTATATCCATTCCTGAAGAAGGTTTATAAAATGACTTTCCGATGATGAGATGGATTACTAATTTATTCTCGGTGGCATTCAGAATTAAATTAGTTTTCTTCCTTTCATCAAGTCTGAAGAGCCTTAAGTTGGGGAGGGAAGTGAAGGGATTTGGAAAGCTGCTTTGAGCCCCCCCACTCGGTTGGTTGCTATGTTCCAGACTTACGGAGGTACATGCCAGAAGGTAATTCTGATTCTCTTGTAAACGAATGGAACCTGAGAAGATTTTGAGATAAATTTTGCGGGCAGAGCATATCGGCTTGGCAGACTAATTGTTCTCATTCCTATCATAACCAAAGGAACTGGAAAAAATGTCATTAAAATGAAATTCGTTTACATTCCGAATTACAGATACAAAAACTACTTAGAATGGCACGTCAGGTCTACGTAGTACGCTTGAGGTATATTTTTAGTGCTCTAGTTGAGTGTTTTCACTTGTACCCTTAGCTTCTGCCAACAAACAATGCGTTCTCTAGCAGTATGAAAACTTATACATATTAATAAAAAGAACTGATAATTCCTCCTTTTTCATATTATTTTGTTAATTTATAGCGAATGGTTGGAGAACTCGGAAGAGTAGTTGGTTGAGGCACTATGCTACAAGCCGAAAGGTCGCGGGTTCGAATCCCGATAAGATGGATTTTTCTTTAATTGACCTAATACTTCCAGCAGCACTATGTACCTGAGGTCGACTCAGCCTCTAACAGAAATGAGTAACAGGAATCTTCATGGAAGGTAGAGGGCGGCCGGCGCTTAAGGCTGACATTCTTACCGCCATCTATGAGCTGATTGTCTACAAAATGTGTGATCCTCAACGTCTCATAACCCTATGGGCCTCGATGGCCTGTTACAGGGATAGCTTTTATAATGAATGAGTAGTACAGCAGATTGTCGTGTTTTGATGTTAAACACGTACTGTGTTTTCAAAGAGACGAGTTAAGGGGAAAGTAACGAGTAAGACTGGTGTCCATTATTCAAGAAAATTAGAAGTAAACTTGTACGTTTTCTCATAATATCGTAATCATAACCGTCTTGTAACATGAACCAAAAGACCTGAGTAAGAACCTTGTCAAAATTTTACCATCATATACGGCGTACCCCCTGCTTCTTTTCAAGATTGTAGTGAGATTAGAGGCTGCGCCTTAGCTTAAGCTGTTAGTCGCCAGCTTCCCCCGCAGAGGCCCGGGTTCGATCTCGGGTCTGGTCAAGTGGGATTTGTAGTGGACAAAGTGGCGCTGGGGCAGGTTTCATCCGAGTACTTTGGTTTCCCCTGCCAATCTTCATGCCACAAATTGCTCCACAATCACCCTCACCTATCATCTGGGGCTGGTACAATAGGCAAGAAGTGGCCGCAGTACAAAGGGCTTAGTCCCACCCCACTAACAATAAAAAAAAAGGTAAAGATAAAGTTGTTCCTGTACTTAACCAATTAAGAACTAAGCCATGGAGGCGTATGGGGGAGTGGATGTATAGAGCCATATTTTCTTAACCTCGGCACTAGCTGGAGATAAGTGGTCAGCTTCACGCCTCGGCCGCTTTAATCCCGGGGAAAGAACCCTCGGTATCCATTGGATCGTAGGTTGTGTGGCCCCAGCGGCAGTCTGGACGGCGTGGAGACAGCAATTTCCATGTTTATGACTTCATCCTGTCAAAGCTTCAGGCGCAAACAGCACCCAGACTGAGCTGTACTTCCTGTGCTTGTTTTCATGAGGTCCCAACAACCTACCGTAAGTAAACCTGACGGAGGCTTCCTGGCTGTGTCCACTCGGACAGCAGCAAGACAATGCATGGCAGCTATGCTGTCCCAATAGCCATTAATTATTAATAATGCAAATTACATAATAACACCTTATAATGCAGTAAATAATACTCCATATTTGGGCCGAGTGTATAAATATGGAACATGATATACGTATAAAAAGTGTTCAGAATAACTGGAGGCAAAAAGAGGGCCAGAAACTTCTGACTAAACTAAGTAAAGGTATCCCTGTAGCAGGCCGTGGAGGTCCATAGAGTTGTGACACGTCGAGGTTCCCGTATTTTCTAGATAATTTTCTCACAGATGGCGATGAAGTTGTCAGCCTTAAGCGCCGGCCGCCCTTTACTCCCAGGAATATTCCTGGTATTCATTTCTGTTAGAGGCTGAATCGACCTCAGGGCCATAGTGCGGCTGGAAGGATTAGGTCAAAGAAAAAATCCAATAACCTCATCGGGACTTGACCCCGTGGCCTTCCGGCTTGTAGCGTAGTGCCTCAGTCAACTACGTTACCGCAAGCCCCACAATAAACTAGACTAAACCTAATATTAACATGAATCGTGGAATAAGACGTGTGTGGATGTGTTGCCTGGAATGAGATGATTCAGTATGGAGTCCCTGGACTTGCTTTCATGAAAATTCGGGTTCCAAGAGAAGGAATTCTTGGCCACCTGCAGTAAAGTACTGTAAAGTACTCAGGTACATTTTCTAGCAGAAAGCATTGCACGTTACATTACACTATAGTGCGGTCGCAATTTATATGAATTTGAATTACGCGTATTTTAAAATAGTGCAATGTAAAGAAGGATTTAAAAGTTCTCAATTCATTCGCAAGGGTTCAAATAATATAATTCCCTCCAAATTGGGCAATATATTTATTCCTGTGAGAAAACTGTCTTGAACTACGCGAAGTGTTCGGAAACGCATCCCTCGTAACAAATGCGCCCGCATTCTATATTACATTACATAACAGACAAATCATCAGATCCAAACGGCAAAGCTTCCAACTTGCACTCAGGGAGTGTCGGGTTCGAAGGTTACCCACGGCGCCTACAAACCTGATAGAGGCTTTTCGTTGTATTGCAGTGTCCATTCCCTTCAGGCTACTGCCAAGAAAATGCTAATTAGAAGACGACTGTGTCCTTCGAAATCCTTTCCAATTCATCATTCATTCATTCATTCACTAAACCTCCTAAACACAACGAAATAGAGGCATACTCGGAACTAATTACAGCATCGTGAAATAACCTATGAATATATTGTGACATGTAGACTTATTTCTAGACAACGCCCGAAATACGAGCACGCAAAAATAGAACCAGGTCGCAAGTGGTGTTTTCTGTGTTGTCCGCATATATACATTGCTAGGTAACGGGGGAATAAACACGCATTCTTGTCAACAGAGAGACGGTGTTTTCAGTGGGGTCTGTGCCGTGGAATTATAAGAGGGGGCAGACAGAAAATTACGGAGGAGGTTTTCCGTGTGGAGGCGGGTTCGAATACCTCCACCGTAGCCCCTCCAGTCGTAGGAGGCGACGAAAACGGAAGTCTAGAATCTGAGACAGTAAAACATGGTTGCGAGTCCCATGAGACTCGGACTAGAGAGTGACTGAGCTGGCAAGGACCAGCAGCAATTGTAAACGACAGACACATCCTCCCGTCAGATAGAGCGCTCGACATCAAGAAGCCTGCAACTGACTGACAGTAATAGAAATCGGGTCGTAAGCCCCAGATGGATGCTTTATTCTAAGAGAGACTGGCCGACTGACCGACTGACCGTCGGTCGTAACATAAGAATCAGACTCAAACTTAGACTCAGTATGGAGGAATACGAAGAAGAAGAAGGAGTACAAGGGAGTAAAACGAAGTACAACGGAGATGAGGTTTCAGTTTTGGACTGTTAAACAGCGAGCAACGGAAGCTGAAGAATCTCCAGTGCTAAGATTCGTTACCACGAAAGGTCTAGGGAAGACATTGCAGAGGAATAGCCATCGTGAAGAGCTGTTACCAGGTAAAGACTAGTGGAAATAGACTGACAAGTTTTAGTGCTGAGTGATTTGTAGTGAGGAAATCAGCAATAGTGTAATAATTACTTGTAGTTGCGACTTGCAAGTGGTCAATAAATCGATTAACCGATCCAAACCACATCTATAGTTACTACAGCACGTGACCATTTAAATATTATATTATACTGTAGTTCCTTATGTGCCTTTGTAGACAGATTTCCGCTCCTCTCGCTTCAATCAACTGGAAAATGTGATTCATTGCGTACAGGTCTCTTTGGACCCGGAGTCGTTCTGAATGTGCTGACCGATACATGCAGCAACAGGATTAAGAAATTACTCGCTTTAGTAACTCTACTAGTTAAAAAGATACCGGGGGTAAAGCGGCCGGGTCGTGAAGTTGACCACTCACCCCATCTAGTGCAGAGGCCAGTAATGGTGGAGCTACATCTCCACTCCCCGACACGTCTTCATGGTGTTTACTTTAATTTATTAAGCACGGGAACAACTTTACATTTTTCTTTTACTCGTATATACGACAGGTCTATTACATTTTAGATTTTGTAGTCTATTATTCGATAAAAAAAGGCCAGTTGATATTTATGCTTTCGCATCTGATGCCTAAAACAACTGGACCTAATTTACTGAAAAGCCCAAACATATCTGGCCCAGAAACAAGGACCTGCATGTGTAAGAATAGAGGCAGAGGACTATCTATCATTGTCCTATGATATGTCCCAAAAAGCGAAGCCAAAATCACGCTAAACGTAATACTGCGAACTAGCACCAATTAAAATCAGATTAAGGCTAATGCACCATTAAGTAACACATCCAATTAAATGGCACCAGCTTGAGTGAATAATTCGAATTCAGTATTGAACATGCTTTTGCTGCAGACTCGATAACAACGCCAGTGCCCCACAAATCCAATAGTAATTCCCTTAAAATATATTTAGGATAACAAGGTTCCTTTTTAGATTATGGATTTTGTGAAAACCTCTTTCGTAAAGCAACCATTGCGTATTAAAATGCACATTCAAAGCATTGCAGCCCTCTTTCTGTGCAACAATGGCTACTTAAGTGGGGCACGCGGTAGCGTAGTTGGTTGAGGCACTATGCTACACGCTGGAAGGTCATGGGTTTGAGTCCCAATTAGATGGATTTTTTTTTTCAATTGACTTAATCCTTCCAGACGCGCTATGACCCTGGGATTGACTCAGCCTCTAACAGAAATGAGTACCAGGAACTTTACCGCCATCTGTGAGCCGATTGTTTAGATATTGTGGGACCCCCAACGTCTCACAATCCTATGGGCCTCCACGGCTTGTTATATGGATAGCTTTACCTTTAGAATTTACTGGCTACTTAAATATAACTCGTAACTACTCGTAATTGTGTTACATCCAGTCCTTGTGCACTGTGAGGATATTGAGGACCAACGAGAATGATCTCTGGAGGTAAAACAGCGTGTGTATGTTGGTAGACACTCGTCGATGCTCTCCATGTCTCCTGCTTATTACTGGTTTCTTGCTCGGCCCAGAAAATGGTGGCATCTTGTTCCTCCCAGACATCAGAGGGCTTCCGAGGGATCACACGGCCGTACAAACGAGAAGACATCCTTTAAAACCAAAACTTTTTTTCCCTTCTCAATGCATGAAATTTTCTTTGAGATCGACAGTTTGGAAATCAAATTTAGGTTTTCCTGTTGTTTTGTTATTACTGTTCTTCACGTCGTCCTGACCGGCTCTGGGACACACCCAGCCTCTTATCCAATGGATAATGAGGAGCTTTTACCCTGAGGGGTAAAGCGGCAGAGGTGTGAAAATATTGATCTCTACATCCACTCCCCCCATACGCCTTCATGGCGTAGTGCTTAATTAGTTAAGCAGAGGAACAACTTTACCTTACATTGCCTTTGTCATTACTGTACTATAATTCGATCTCTTTTTAAACGTATTGTTACACTTCTTAAGAATTACATTAATTCATTCATCTGTAATCTATCAAGACGACAGGTCCACAGTCTCTTCCAAAACAGTTTCTCCACTTAATGCGATCTAGAGCTTTCTTCTTCAAATGACAGTATCCTCTTCTGTCCCCAAGGTCATCCAACATCTTCTTACGTCTTCTTCCTCGTCTTCTGGTCACTTCTATCCGCCCCCCCCCATCTTTCCTTCAATAACTTCTTTTAGAAGGCATTTACAGCGAATTACTTATCTGCGGTTTATATTACGTTTCCATTCTCTTCTGACAAACACCGTGTTCCTAACACATACGCGACTACTCCTACTGTCACGGCTTTATGCTAATTTATTTCTGTACCCTATCCATCTTCCTGTTTTTATCTAAAACACCATCCTCTTTATATTTCAAAACACAACGTTTCGGAGACTACCGTATTTACGCATGCATAGGCCGCGTGCGTGTATAGGCCGCNCAGCGAATTACTTATCTGCGGTTTATATTACGTTTCCATTCTCTTTTGACAAACACCGTGTTCCTAACACATACGCGACTACTCCTACTGTCACGGCTTTATGCTAATTTATTTCTGTACCCTATCCATCTTCCTGTTTTTATCTAAAACATAATCATGTTTATATTTCAAAACACAACGTTTCGGAGACTAGATTCTGTTTCTGTCTTCAGGTAAAACTATAACACTCTGATTTCATTTATTGACCTAATTCCACGACATTTCGCTCTGCAGAAGCATATTTCGAGGTTGTTAGGTTTAGTGGAGAGTTTTCGACCTGATTTCGTGTAATGAGAGCACACGCCAAGCGATGCTCAGCCGCACAGCAGTCTTGAGCTGAATCCAACATCTGAAAGATTAGTTCCCATTTAAGAAACAAGTTCGGTCCATTGAGGCGTTCATTCGTCAACTTGCCCCGAAGTTTCAATTTACTTTATGAAGCAATCTCCTTGGAATTCACCCTTTGTAATACATCAAAGAACAAACAACCGTTTAGCACTCCTGGCAGCTGTGTCCTTCTTGTGTAGTGGCCGGGGAGATTGCCCCACCCTTTTGCACTTGATACTCGAATGAATTACTATATCAATGAAAAGAAATTGCCTAAACAATGTATTCAGATACGAGGGATAAAATCGACAGCTCACAAAACTGAAAACTAAATTCGTTGAGGCAATAACTAATCCGGGCACGCGGTAGCCTAATTGGTTGAGGCGGTATGCTACAAGCCAGAAGGTTGCGGGATCGAATCCGGATGAGGAGGATTTTTCAATTGACCTAATCCTTCCAGCCGCACTATGGCCCTAGGGTCGACTTAGTCTCTAACAGAAATCAGTACCAGGAATATTCTTGGGGGTTAAGGGCGGCCGGCGCGTAAGACTGACAAGTAATGTTATGTTTAATTTAAGCATCCTGTTGCACTCTACACTTCAATATGTATAATATAAATACCGTGATAAATGCAACAGTTTATTGTAGTTCTTTGTTTTTCTTCTTACACACTACATGTTTCGGCCGTAACTTGCCATCATCAGGTGTATTTCGTTTACGTAGCTGTTACACCGCATGTAATTTAAAATTTAAAAACACTAGCTTTCTCAATTGTCATTGCTGCGTTTAAGTCGGTCCCAACTGAAACGCATTGTTACATTTACGACGGTATTTATATTATACACATTGGAAAGTATGACAAGCAAAAACAGCATCAAGCTATTTCTTCTACTTCCTTCATCCTGGTCTCTCGCTTGGCTTACTTTTTAATCCTGAAGATGGAGGCGATATCTTTCTCAGAAACGTCCATTGACTTTGAACGGGCTACACGACGTTATATCCAAAACACATAACTCTCCAAGACCTGGACCTGTTTACTGGAGTGAGTTCAGAGATAGCTGAATCTTGTGTATGTACTTTAGGATAAATGTTTTCTTTTTGCTTACTTCCTTTCTTCTTCCATTTTCTCTTATGCTTTTGTTATTATTTCCTTTTTTCTTCATACGTCTTTTTTGTACGGAATTTCTTCTTTCCCTTCGTATCTTCTGTCCTTCATACAAGAAAAGCTTTCGATTCGATAGGGTGGCACCCTCTTTTCATTACAGTTCACGACTGAAACGCAATGCAAACGTTGCCTGTTGTTAGTAATTTTCGGGACCAGAGTTTTAATCTCAATTAAGTAGCTTGAAATTGTAATATCACGCTATAACTCTGGGTTCGAGGATCACGTGATTCAACGAAACAATAACAAGAGGCCACTGTCTTGGAGGTGTCGTGAGAACAGTGCAATGGCCAGCACGAAAATCTCTCCAAATGCACGTTATCTTGAAACCTTCCTTCCTCCCGTTTGCTCACCACGAAAGCACGCTCTGGCTTCCTCCCTTCGCGAACAGTGGCGAACCTAATTAAGAGAACCGGTACTGCAAGGCCACCTCACGATGAGCGTGTAACTTGCTTGCTCTCTGCGCTATTTCAGTATCCACAGGTTCACACAAAGGAGAAACCTTTGATTTCTGTTCAGAAGGTATAAGTTTGAGCTGATCATAGTGGGGGCTCGGTCTAAGGCATGAACTGTTTCCGCTCGCTTGAACCCTGGGATCGTGGGTTCAAATCCCACTCAAGGCATGGATGACTGTGCGCGTCTATTCTATGTTTGTGTTGTTCTGTGTGTAGGTAGCGGCCTTGCGACGGGCTGATCTCCCGTCCCACCGACTGTGTATAGATTAAGAAACTAAAAAATGGGCCACGGTCCAGCAAAGGGCTGTAGAGACATACATAGATAGATAGATAGACAGATAGGTAGATAGATAGATAAATGGATGGATGGATGAATGGATAGACAGACAGACAGACAGACAGACAGACAGACAGACAGACAGACAGACAGACAGATAGATAGATAGATAGATAGATAGATAGATAGATAGATAGATAGATAGATAGATAGATAGATAGAAGTCTTAAAACCATACTTCCTTTTCATTATCATTTGTTTATTAATGTTGTATTTCAGCATCCTGCTACACAATTAAATTACTTCATGTACATATATCCATAGTCACATAAAACACGGTCTTCAGAGTAGCTTTTCGCGTGGTTCTTGGTTTAACTAATTTCATGTCCTTCCGCTACTATACGACATGTTTCGGTCTCACAAGGACCACCCTCAGGAGTGTATACTGTCACTCGTTTGGCACAATGATCATGCGCTACGGATTAAATTCTTTCTTTACTCACTAATGGAGCTGAACCCTTCTTGAGGAGGCGCAAATTCTGCAGCTACTCAAGAACTTCTCAGCATTTTATGAAGCCCGAAATTTCATTATCGTGTTCCCAAGAGCCTTCCACTGGTCCCTATTTTGAATCACATCAATCCAATATATACCATCCCATTTTATCTCTATAAGATCCATTTTAATATTTACCACTCAAGTCTTGGTCTTCCCAGTGGTCTCTTTCCTTCTGTCTTTGCCATCAATATCCTATATGTATTACTCTTCTCACCTATTCGCGTTATATCCCTGCCCATCTCATCCTCCTTGACTTGATCATTCTAATTATACTTGGAGAGGAGTACAAGTTATGAAGCCCCTCATTAAGTAGTTTTCTCCAAATCCCGTCACTTCATCCCTCTTCGGTCCAAATATTCTCCTCAGCATGCTCTTCTCAAACACCCTTAGTCGATGTTCCTCCTTTAACGTCAGAAACTAAGCTTCACATCCATACAGAACTATAGGAAAAATTATAGTTTCGTATATTCTAATTTTTATGTTTTTAGACAGCAGACGAGAAGACACGAGTTTCTTGACCGAATGGTAGCAAGCATCACCCGAGTTCAATCTCCTCCTAATTTTCTCCTAAATGAGGTTTTGATTTGTTATATTCGTTCCGAAATATATTTGCTATATTTATGCTTTATACAGTATAAACTCTGTTACTTCTTCTGAATTTATTTTATTTATTTTCTTCCTCCCTTTCTTCCTTTATTGTATCATTTCTTTCTACCGACAACCGCCGCCAAGCGGTTAGCAATCCTGTCTGTCGCTGAAATTTTCTCTTGGTTTTTCTCAGTACCTCCAGACGAATCTCAAGTTAGATTATGACCACATTCTTTATAATTAAGTATCCAGGAACCTCCCAGCATTCGACTTTATATAATGCGCATTATTGTGATCGTATATAATACATAATTGTAAAGAATCTCCCTTCACTTCTTCCTTATTTCTTTCAAAGTTTTCTTTTTTTGTATGCCTGTGTCTCCATCTTAATCCCGGAATTTTCTAACTTAAACTTCGCAATTATGTCTTGTTTTGCATAGGTGTTACTACCTGTCCCACTAACATTATCTACTATAATTTAATTACCCCAAACTATCGTGTGAAATAAATCGTATGAATAGGTCATAGAATTGCTTATTTTTTTAACGTTTTCCATCGTCCGGTATTGTAGAAAATAGAAAAACGACGTTTCGCCAATTGGATCTGTTTCCTTCTTCAGGTCAGGGGTGAAGACACCTGGTCAGTTCGGTCCCTTAGAAAGAGCCAATCTCCATCACCGAGTAGGTGTATTCCCCCTCACCTGAGGACGGAAGCAGATCCAGTTGACGAAACATCGTGTTTTCTAGCCTCTAGAATACCGGACGTTTGAAAAATCACAAAATCCTACTATCTATAAATGCTAAATGTTATACACCATCATCAAAAACCTTTAAAATTTACTTGTATAATTAGTTTTTGCGATTATGAACTTCGCTTAGTAATTATTAATAATTATTAAGTTAGGCCTATTTCCATTTCAATAGGTCAAAATATTTTACTGAATGTTTTGTTCTCAAACGCTCAATTTATAAATCTTCTTTAGAATCGTGGTCACTAATGCGTATAAACGGTTTCTAACTTATAAATTTGGATTCTGGAATTGAATCTCCTGCCACGAACTGGAAATATCTCTTTTCCATTACATCTCCAAATAAGTGGAAGGAATGGACGGAAAAGGAGAAGAGACATCTGAATGAACTGAGTGGATATAAAAGTAACAAGAAATAATTCCTACTAATTCCTTTCTCTTGTATGCATTCTGTTCCCTCTGGAGCAGTTCGTTCGGTTTGTAACTTCTCCTCCTCGACTCATTATCTTGCCGATTTTCCAGTTTGCAGCATCGCTGATTCTAAAGGCGCGTCCACATTACTCGTGGTCGTGTGACTCGCTATGCTCGCGAGTAATGTGGACGATATGACAAGTCACGAAACAAGCAAATGTTAAAATTTTAATTTAAAAACCATAGCCAATAAATTAAAATACGACTATAGCCTATACACACTACGAGTAAATATACGGGTCCTCACGCGCCGAAGGCTGGCGAACAACTGAAGTAGTGTGGACGAAGATTTACGAGCACAAGTAAAAGCCAGACGAGTCTCCCGACGAACACAAGCCTGGCGAGCACGAGCACGAGTAATGTGGACGCGCCTTAAGACCTGAATTAGGAATCAATAATACCTCTCCACAACTACGAAGATTTCTAGACTCATTTGTACAAATTTTCAGAGTTTCTCGAGATAAAAATCAAACAAGAACTTGTAAGAATAATTAAGAAGATAAAGTGTCTGTCACATTTTATTAAATTTTCTAAAAAAAAATACGATATATTATATAATGATATGCCGCCGTATCTTTCAGTACAATTGGTATCCATCTAGCAAGTGCACAGCATTAAGTCAACAAGACTATAATTTTCATGGTATTCGCCTCGAGATCTTTGAATTTCATTCAACGTATCAAGTTTAGGAAATGTATCCCATGTCCACAAGTTTTTTAGTTTGAAGTAGTAGAGAACTTCATTGCCAAGCCGATTTTTGGTGAAGTTTGTTACGTACTAGTTTCCAGTGAAGCAACAATGTCATATTCCCCTAGAATGTTCAACATGTTGCAAGGGTTCTGGCCCCTGTAAAGTGAAAGTAAAGGTATCCCTGTAACAGGCCGTGGAGGCCCTCAGGATTGTGAGATGTTGAGGTTCCAACATTTTCTAGACAATCGACTCATAGATGGCGGTAAGGTTATCAGCTTTTACCCCCCATGAAGATTCCTGGTACTCATTTCTGTTAGAGGCTGAGTCGACCCCAGGGCCACAATGCGGCTGGAAGGATTAGGTAAATCGAAAAAATCCACATCAAGTGGCCCCTGTATCTCTCAACATCATCACCCTCCCTTTCCACACGTTTCTCACTTCGCTGTATGAGGTTCGTAAACTCAGCTGTATACACAATTCTTCTCTCGAAAGAAATTACTTATATATAGAGTGGGACAACTTATGGTGTTCAAACTCCGACATATTTTTTAAACAGTCATTAAGTGTGTAGGATTTGCTGTTATCACAGCTTTGCTTACGTAGAGCTCTATATTCTGGGACATAATGCCGCGTAGTCTGTTCGCTGTCTGCTTCGTGCTGGTTTCTTGCGTGACTTATTTTTAAACCCTGCAAATGGAGGCGAAATGTTCCTCCAAAACTTCGGTTGACTTTCAGTAGACTACACGGCGTTATATCCCAGATGTAACTCTTCAGTTAGTTTCCTTGTTCACAATCTCCTGCTTTACCAAATATTTCAAAAGTACAATGATAGAGAAGTCGTTGTCTTCTTTGTCATCGTCATCGTCATCGTCATCATCATCATCATCATCATCATCATCATACTGGAGGTCGCAGTCGAGTGCATACGTCTTCTGCTTCGTATCCTGAAGTACCTGGTTTCAAATGTCGGTTAGAAGATGCGCTATCCGGACTTAGGTTTCCTTTGCTTTCTCATCAGCTCCTCCAGGAAAACGAAGGCACAGAAACTGAGGATAACCATAACAACAATCAGGACGGCAAGTGGCCGGGCCGAGGTTCCAAACAAGCACCACCTGAACGTAGGTATAAAACGTTACCACTATATTAGCCTGTTCGGTGAAGTTCGAGAATGGGCGGATCATTTCGTAACAGGCTAGCTTCCTTAGTGGACATGCGATCACTGCATTAAAAAGTAAAAACTCGACTGACCTCCTTTTTTTTTGTTTTTAGACTCTTTTGGCTTTGTGCTGTTCTTACATTTATTTATCGGTTCATTTCTTATACAGATCCCTTGAAACTATTTTTCTATCAACCCTTTTCATCCTTACACTTTTAAAGTGTATGTATCTTCCGGACGTTGAGGCAGTATCATTTGGCGGATAGGCACTCGCATTTCGGAACAACCTGCTGCCTCCATCTTCATGGAAGACCGAGAAGACTATGTCATTGGCTATGTGAGAAACTTAGACCTCATATTTGTTTACCTCTCTTGAAATTCTGCGTATCCCGCCTCAGCTTTCGATATTCTTAACTCTACTCATCTATTTTATTTTGAATTAGTCAGTTCGAACTTTTCTAAAATTCATTCACTCTCTTCCTTTTTATACGGGATTTGTGGATATTTTTCATACTATGAGGGTGAGAAACCCAGAATACCTTCCTGAAGATGGATAAGTGTGATCTTCTGAAACGTCTATATCCACCTAGAAGACTACATATTGTCAAAACCAGAATAAAGCATGCACTAAGTCAGAGGTAACATGTACTTCCGAAACGTCGATATTTTGTGTGGTTTATTTTGCGACGCTGTCAGTATGTCTATGCAGAGTGCATTGCGTCTAAAAGTAGGATAATTAATTAATAAATAATTGGAAAGGATCTCAAGAACACCCGTCATGGCCTAAGAGAGATGATATTGTCACGTGTAGGGTAGTACGCGTGACGAAATGACGGATTTTATTTCGGATGATTGGATTTCTTGGCACCTCAGTTACACACTTTCTCTTAATTATACATAAATGCAGCGCCATCGCGGATTTACACACACTTCACAATTCACTGTTACACACTCCCAATATTACACAAAAACGATCCCAGCGTTCGAATCTATTCTATTTGTGCTAACTTTGCAATGGGCCTCTGTGCTGTTAAATTTGCACGTAAATAAACAAGAATTGAATATAATTATTATATTGGGCCTTGACAGCTTTTACAGTTTCATGATCCTATACACAGTCGGTAGGACTCTTTGAACGGGGGATCAGCCAGTCGCAAGGCCACAGAACAGCAAAGAGAGGGAATATATGCACCTAATATAGACATCTATGCTTTGAGTGGGATTCGAACCCACAATCCTAGCGTCCGAGTGAGGAAAAGAGTTCACGCCTTAGACCCCGCGGCTACCTTGNACAGAACAGCAAAGAGAGGCAACATATGCACATAATATAGACATCTATGCTTTGAGTTGGATTCGAACCCACAATCCTAGCGTCCGAGTGAGGAAAAGAGTTCACGCCTTAGACCCCGCGGCTACCTTGGTAGAGCTCAGAGGGATATACACGTGTCAAACTATATTAATTATTTAATGTAATTAGAGGGGATTTAGCAGCGCGGATATTCGCGCCAAGTTCTACGTGCAAGAGCACCACTGCATGACGAAATGCAAAGGGAAGATGCTTTCAGCTGTTATCCTTGATGCACCTGGAAGGGCTGAGAGCATGCGAAGCCTGAAGTAAGTTACTTAGTCTCTCAGTCGAGACTCGAATCAAGGGACCTTCAACAAAACTGTATTTATTATTATTTATTTACAGATTATATAATTTTTCGTCGCGGTGCTCAACTTGCGCATGAAATTTTACCACTGATATTGTGCAGTCTGGCTGAGCACATACTGTAACGCGCCGTACGTAATGTATTTAAGAGATAATTACCCAGTATAATAAAGGATGATTGATAGGTATGCTTTGGGGTTTTCATAGTTTGTAGACCAAATTGACGTAAACTAGAAGTTAATACAATTGCACTGTGACAGCTAAAATAGAGACGGACTGATACATCCGGACTCGAAAATCGGCCCCGGTTCTGCGTCACATTAATTCATATTTAGCGTCTGCTTCGCCGTAAATGCATCACTAGACTCAGTACGGGATGTATGAAATTCCGCCTACATATTCTGATGCGTACATTCCTTCGTATGCTGCATTCTACATGGCGAAACGAGCAATGACTACAAAAAAGTAATTATACAATCAGAACTAATGGGTTTTTGGAGTGCAATTGAGGTTAGCTCTTTGTAACGGACCTAACAGAATTCTAACCTCCTCATCTGAGGTCAAAAACAGATGCAGTCCTTTAGTGCTTTAAGAAAAACTGACAATGGATAAAGTCCAAAAACCCAGTAATTCCGAGTGTTATGCGCCATAGTCAGAACGCTTTGGGTCCAGTGATTGAAGTTAGCTCTTTCTGACTGACTCAACAAAATAGGGAGCTCTTTCTGACTGACTCAACAAAATAGGGAGCTCTTTCTGACTGACTCAACAAAATAGGTATCTCCCATCCCCTCACTTGAGAAGGGAAATAGATCCAGTTTTCGGAACGTTATGTTCTTTGAGATTTACAACACCGGACGATGCACAAAGCCCAAAAACCCTGTAATTCCAAGTATTATACACCATCGTCAGAATCCATTAGAACTTGGTTCTATTGATTATACAATTTAACAATCTGTGTTGTTTCCCACTGTACTCCAAGTTAGTCAGATATGAGCATGCCTTGAATTTTTGGAAATATCATCACATTCGTAAATGTTGAAATGGATTGTAACAAACGGTTATTACGAGTATGTAATTCGTAAAAAAAAAAAGGTAAAACTATCCTTGTAACAGGCCGTGAAGTCTCATAGGGGTGTGAGAAATCGGGGCTCCCACAACTTCTAGATAATCGGCTCACAGATGGCGGTGAGGTTGTCAGTCGTATGCGCCCGCCGCCCTTTACCCCCACGAATTTCATTGGTACTCATTTCTGTTAGAGGCTGAGTAAACCAAAGGACCATACTGCGGCTGGAAAGATTACGTAAATTGAAAAAATTTCAATGACTTCATCGGGACTCTAACTGGCAACCTTCCGGCTTGCAGCATAGTGCCTCACGCTACCGCTTGCCCCATATAAATTTTCTACCTACACAATCTCACATAAGCATAATTAACTTAAAAAATTAGTCACTATTAACAATCAAACAATCCGCAAGGCCGCCATATTGTCCTGATGTCTACGAAGGTTGCTTCCCAAAACTGTATAACTTCTAAGGCTTATTAGCACAAAAAAATTTTGAAATCCGACGCTAGGGCGCTAGTAGTCGTAATGTGTGAACCTGCAGAAGTTAACATAGTTTTAAGTTAAGTAATATTGATAGCAGCAAAGTATAAAATGTAAAAATGGAATGACTTTTAACTGCATGATATTCATACGAGGATGAGTTAGTAAATAGGTCACAAATGGAAGTAAAACATCTGTAATGGACGTAATATTTATCACTAGGTAGAAGTACAGTCCAACTTCATGACAGACTAGGTAGCAGACGCGCATGCGCATGTTCAGAGGCTGGTTTCAATAGTCCTACTGGCGACGTACTTGAAGAGTAAATACCGAAGAACAGCGTCTTTTTGTGCGTTTTTGTGGGCAAAATGACTCAATTTAATTTAAACCTAATAATTAATTCAAAAGATATCAAAAGAAGATACATCCAGGGGGCAAGATTTTCTACGATAAGCCTATCTTTTTTTAAAAATAAGAGCCTCCATAATTTTATATGGAAAAAAACATCCAATTTACGACAAAAGTAAACATGAATAATAGATGTTTTACAGATAATAACTTATGTGAATGTATTGTTATTTAACAACAGAAAACAAACATGGAGTATACGGTAATACATAGACACACGATGGGTGGACACCATAGCCGTATTCATTAATTCGGTATGAATATTATTGTTAAACTGATCATATAACCAAGCAGATTTAATTAAATAACTGTACAAGGTAAGCCTATTCTTAAGAGACTGGCTCATACATATATTTTTATGTAAAAATAGCCTTAGAGATTTTGTAAAAAAGAATTGTTTTCGGACTTACGACTGAAGTATATATCAATTATGACTGCCTCCTCTTTCTATAAATAAATTTCAAAACAAATATTAGAACAGTAATAATGTAGATCAAGTCATCCTTTCTATACAATCGTACCTCTAGAGGAAGCCATGTTGAAAAATAATGCCGAGAGGCTTCCTTACACAAAAGGGCATTAAGAGAGAATGTAGGGATGAGTGTTTCATGAGTAGGAGTAGCCGCATGGTAATTGTCGATTTATTTTAAGCTCTAAATGAGTCACTTAACAAAATATACAGTAAAATGTAAGTAATCAAGTGAAACATTATATCACTACAACGTCTAGGGAGAAGGTATTGTGTATGTGCAATTAGCAAGATCCCAGAGAATCAAGAAAGCTTCAACTTAAATGAAACATATCGTCTTCAAGTATAAGCAGATTTTATTAATTTACTGTGGGAAAACATAAATATTGTAAAGAGAAATAAGTTAGATCTCTCATATGTTACTGAAAAGCCTGATAAAAAATGAAAATGCAGAGAAAACCAAGAGTATGTTCCTGCATCGTCACCAGAAAGCAGGATAAAATTACAATAGATAGACAATTTATAAAGCGAAGATTTCTGTCTTCTTGGATGCAACAACATGAAGTCAGTTTGAAGTTAATCGAGGTTTCGGAGGAACATATCATCTCCAGCTCTGCTTCTTATGTGCTTCATGTTGGTTTCTTGCTTGGCTTATATATACTTCGAATATGAAGATGAAAGCAACATGTTCCATCGAAACATCAGTTGATTTTCAACGTGCTACATGGCATCATATCCAAGAAGATAGATTTATTCATAAGCACAGCTGTAAGAGCCTCAAATCCTCCATAGGTCATAAATCCTTCGAAATGTTTTAAAGTTCATATACCTCGGAAAGATTCTTCCCAATCGAAATTATGTTCACGAAGAAATTAAGGATTTATTGAATGGGGAATTACTTGACGCAGTTCAGTTCAGCATATATCGTCATTCCGTCCACTTCTATAAATCTATACATTGAAATATAAGACACCGTCATTTTATCGCCTGTTTTGTATGGTTGTGAAAAGTATTTCATCACATAAGGAGGGTCGTATAGACTGAGTGTGTATGACAGCAGGGTACTGAGGAGAACATTTGCCTATAGGAGGAAGAAAGTAACACGTGGCTGGAGAAACTAGAGTAATCAGGAGTTTCATATCTACCCGTAGTATTTTGTAACAGATATAATTATGACCAAATCAAGGGCAATGGGGTTTAGAGCGCCTGGCAGCGATCAGGCATGAATATAAAATTTTAATCGGAAGATTTGATAAGGCAATATTTGGCTTACCTACGTTTAGCTGAAAGGTTGATATTAAAATTGATTTTGAAGATAGATTGTTGGGGATGTCAACTGAATTCATCTGGTTCAGAACAGGGTCCAATAATGGGATTTTGTTAATATAATAACGAAGTGTCTTCTGCCATAAAGACTGGAAAGTTCTTGGCTAGTGGAGTGACTATTCATTTCTGAAGAATAATTCTCATGGAATTTGTTACAGTAAGGAATTCTGGAGCAATTTAAGGACGAAGGATACCTCAGTATCTGGTGCAGGTAAAATTGTGGCTCCCATGTTTACCACACCGAACTGAAGATAATTAGCGAATCCTGGATTTCGATGTTACAGCTGCTCTCCATGAAGTCATTCCAATTTTACCGGTGCAGGTTATCTTAGCGATAAAGCAGCTGTTTCACATTGTGGGTGCGCTGCCGTCTTATCTGATTGAGGTCTTCGTAATATTACTCAGTATTTTGAATTGATACTTTACATTTCAACGCACATCTAATATGTATGGACCTTAAATAAGCACTGTCGGACTAAATGATACAGTATCGTTCAATAACATGTCAACCCAATGAGCAACTACCCCTGTCCCTGTCAACGCGTCGGTATATTACCACAGGGATATAAACGGCATAAAATAATTTTAGTTTAAATTTAAATTGCATCTATGTTGTAACTGACATCTAATGCAGTGGCGGTCAGCCAGACTTCACGATGAGACACGCCAGTGAATTCCGCTAAAGAAAAGAAATTAAAAAATTAAGTTTAAAGTAATGGTACAAAAATATTGTCACGTGTCCGGGGTTCTGGGTTGGATGACGTGGATTGATTGGCACTTCTTTACAATTACAACCAATTATAACAGTTCACAATCAATGGCTCTCTTTGACCTTATTCCTTATTGAACTACGAGTGTGTCTCTTCCACTTTGACGATTGAAGAACGAAGGATCACTTCAGAATGAACTCAGAGCTCTCTTACGAATGACTCCGAATGAATTAAAGAAAGAACTCCCTTTTATAACTCGGAGCGAACAGAAGATAGACCACCATCTTAAACATTTCGTCTGTGTTTTGTCCGTTACTATGAAACATGCCTAGCGACTTGCTACCCAGAAATAGACGTCCTTCCACTGTTGACTCCGTAACCTCGGGAACGTGTTTAGTGAACCGTTGTCTAGCAATTGTCATATTCGTCACATTTTAAAGCTGTATACACATGTTTTTCAATAAAAAAAACTTCAGAAACCATAAATACTGTCTCATACAGTATATAGGTTTAGACTTCTGTTTGCAGGTGTTCACGATGTTCAGTTTTCCATTACTGCAGTAAAGTCATGTCGGCAGGCAGAGCTTAATTTAGCACCTCTTCAGACAGTTCTTAGTGACTTGTTGCTTGCGAACTTGATCACTTTAGGCTGCTAGGATTGTCCCTCCTTTTCTGCCCTGAAGTGAGATAACAGTATTCAGTCCGCCGAGAAGGTGGTTTTGAGAAACCACAAGTTTTCGAATAGTCGCTATGTTGCTCCAAAAGTAGGTTTTACGTTTCTGACTGGAGCTTGGTAAAGTTAAATTAGAGTGGTTTTGTGGTGACATCTGTGATATGAAAACTGTAATAGCACAGTTTCTGTTTCAACTGACTAGGATATTTATATAATATCACTTAGCGAAATGAAGAAACAAACAAGATGATAGTATATCAGATAGGGCCACTCCATAGCTCAAGCGGTTAGTCGCTGGCTTCCCACCGTGGTGGCCCGGGTTCGATCCCGGGTGTGGTCAAGTGGGATTTGTGGTTGACAAAGTGGCGCTGGGTCAGGTTTTCTCCGAGTACTTCGGTTTCCCCTGCCAATCTTCATTTCACCAATTGCTCCACAATGATCCTGACCTATCATCTGGGGCTGGTACAATAGGCCAGAAGTGGCCGCAGTACAAGGGACTTAGTCCCACCCCACTAGCATTAAGGAAAAAATTAATAGTATATCAGATAGTGATTTGTGAACTGTTGTAACCAGTGATATAAATGTCCAATAAATTCGATGACCAAACCAAAAACCTGTTTTATTAGTCACGCAAACCTCCTACACGTGAGAATCCTATGAAATATGCGAAAGAAACTCAGCGTCTTCAACAAGAGAACAACGCCAGTTTCAAACATACGCACCAAGTGAAGAGATCATAAAGTAAGTAAAAGTAAAGCTATCCCTGTAAAGGGCCGTGAAGGCCCATAGGGTTGTGAGACGTTGATGGTCCCACATTATCTAGACAATCGGCTGAAAGATGGTGATAAGTTTGTCAGCCTTCATAATAAATTAAATTATAATACCATTTGATGTCAACACTGAAATTATTCTAGCCCAATTTCAGTTGGAAATGATAGGTTTTGGTCTGATATGAACCTGAGATATAACTCCCCGACTTTTCGAAACTCTGTTCGCCATCTGATAAGTCTCCAGTACCTACTTAACATGCAAGCCTTTTCAGAAGCACGTATGTTTGTGAACAGTTCTCTTCAAAATTTAAAATGCGCAAGAGCTGATCTACAAATTGACTTGACGATTTTACTACTCATACTTTTCACATCGGTCTACTTTCAGATATTGAGAAGATGAAGTATTGTACATTCATATTATTCATTACATAAATACTAATCAGTTTTTTCGCTTAACCTCTTCTTGAGAACCCGCTAATTATACATTTACTAAAGAACTTTCCAAGCATTTCATGGAACCCGAATATTCATTACCGTGTTCACAAGAGTCCTCCACTGGTCCCTATCCACAGCCAGACCAAACCAACCCATACCATCCCCTCCTATCCCTCTAAGATCCATGTTAATACCGTCCACCCACCTAGGTCTTGGTCTACCTAGTGGTTTCTTTCCGTCTGGCTTTCCCACCAATATCCTATAAGATTTCTTCTTCTCCTTCATTCGTGGTACATTCCCTGCCCATCTCATCTTCCTAGACTTTTCGCTTAATATCTGAATGTAAAATATTGTGACATGTTGACCCCTACCTCCCCAGCGGTAACGTAACGCTCGTGTAATAGGCGAGTTCCCGCCCCGCCACTCCCCTCCGCGGTGACGTCACCGAGGGATATCGCGGTCGCTAGGCAACGCGAATCAACAGCGGCGACGTTACGATAGTAACAGCGGTGACCTCCGCTAGCGTTACATAGCAACACAGCGCCAGGCAAAAAGGGTGCCTATTACGTGGCCGTATTGTCCGATCGAGGTTACATAAGGAGCAGCGCAGGCTATTCCCAGTTAGTTGTACTGAGTTGTACTGAGTTCTAGTGTGGCTACCGCAGAGTTGTACTGTGACAGCCGCCAAGTCGAGACGTAAAGTCAGCCAGTCAGTTGTATTCTGGCATTTGGAGTGTACTAATTGTGATACTGCAGATAGCAGTAATCGTAAATCTGTAATTTGGGTGATTGTGAGAGCGGATGTGAAATAAAATTCGCTACATCAAATACATCGAGAATTTATTTGTCGCGATATACGCCCGATACGCGACAACTGGTGTCAGAAGTGGGATCGGTAACGGAAACACGTTACAATATGTTCGAACATGACTCGCTGTTACCACTCAGCTTACGGTCTAAGCAATGTTTCGGCCCGTTAAATTTGCCCTTCCGCCAAACCAACTCCTCATCAATGCACTGAGGATTTCTGAGAATTGTACTACGTTATACAGGACACCGCCTGGTGTCCGAGGCATTATTTGATGGACATGGTGTTTATGAATTTGGCTCTATTTAAATCGCACGTAACACATGTGATTCTCTGGCAGCTGTACTCGAAGTTTTAACAAATATCCAACTTCGCTTCTGAACACTATCCTGAGCTTATTCGGTCCTCGCAACCTTCTTCTCTAAGATCCTTATTAAATTCTCTCTCTCTCTCTCTCACACACACACATTCGCTTCCAAGTGGTCTCTTTCCAAAACGTTTCCGAACCAAAGTTCTGTAAACATTTCTTCTGCCGATTCTAGACGCATGCTCAGTCCATCTCAGCATTTTACCTTCTGCTTTCTCACTGAAGTCAGGTGGCCTAAATAAATCGCGATATCCCTCGTAATGCGATGAGCTGCGATAGCTCTGTCGGTATAAAGACGAGCTACGGGCTGGACGGCCGATATTCAATTCCCGGCAGGGGCAAGAAATATTTCTCTTAACCACAGCAAGCAGACCGTCTCTGGGATCCACTCAGACTTCTATTCAATAGGTTCCGGAGGCTCTTTCCTTGGGGGTAAAGCGGCCGGATCGCGAATCTGACCGTTCACCGCCATCTAGTGCTGAGGTCACGAATGGTGCCATGCATCTACTCCCGTAGACTTCTTTATGACATTATGCTTGAGCACAGGGGCTACTTATCTCTCGTAAGGTAAATGTTATCTCAAATCAAGCATTACTGCTATTAGTATTAGTAATAATAATAGTTGTAGTAATGCCGATCAGAGTGGCCGCGCGGTATAATGCATGAATTGTCTTCACCCGTTCGAACACTGTGATCGTGGGTTCGAATCCCACTCAAGGCATGGATGTCTGTCTGCTTTTATTATGTAATTGTATAGGTAGCGACCTCAGGACGGGCTGCTCTCCCGTCCAAGGAGTCCTACCGACTGTGTTAGGTTTAAGAAACTGAAGTGAAACAAACCGTTTCACAGATACCTTACGCCCCAAAGTGGGAGCTACAAGAAAGAGAGAGAAATACTTGTAATTGTTGTGGTGGTAGTAGTAGTAGTAGTAGTAGTAGTAGTAGTAGTAGTAGTAGTAGTAGTAATTCCGCCTTACAAATGAATGCGATTGGTGGACACGAGACACATGCCATGCGATTACAAAAGTACAAATATGTACATATTTATATAGGCTAGGTATGTTAGATGTTTATAAAATATGACGTCACGTATGACGAATTAGTGTGACTGATAATAATAGGTTGGCATTTGATGATTTGGATTATTGGACACATCTTCACAGTTACAAACAATTACAGCGCTATCGATGATCTTCACAATTCACTAAGGACATGCTCCATTCTTGTCCCTGTACTCTCAACTACTGCTAGCTCATGAGTTCGCTTCATTCATAACCACTTTACACAGACTTAACGGAAAATACAGTCTGTATTTTTTATGAAGATTTTTACCTCGCCGTTGCTTAGCAATGGACTCCGTATTGTTGCCACACACTGAAGCAAAAAGTTGTTTATCAAGATGATGTCTAATAATAATCATTTTCCTCTATTGTCATGGAAAAGGCAATTCATCTATTGTTGCCTGCGTTAAGAATGTGTTTACCTAGTAACCGTTTTTTTATCTGGTTCCATAGTTTAATGCTTTGAGCAAATCCGTCACATCATCATCATTATTAACAGCAATGAGGGTGGGAGCGGCATGACAACTCTGTGGAAAGGGGCGGAAGAGAGCTACGTGCTTACGCTGTGATTTCTACCCCCTCGAAAAGCGTAAGCAGTCGACGTTTTGAGGCCCAGGGCGCATGCACCTCATTTAAATGGATGAAGGAACACATAATTTTGTTGCGGCAGACCCTGCATCGCAATTGTTCCCGTGATCCTGTGGCAATACAAACACTGCGTATCCGGACTCTTGTGTGTGTGTGCGCCATGAAGAATTAACATATTTCAAAGCTAATCCACAGAAAATGTACTTCCAGTGCAGTAAGCACAAACACATTCTGCAGCTTCAAATGCCAGCAATAGAGTAATACGATAAAGTAGGCTCACTGCCCTGTTAGTGTGTGCCTCCTGTTCAGAGGAGCTGAGTGCAGCTTTTCACATTCGCCGCAGAAGGGTTTACAGTGGGTGTTTAAAACCAACGTATTATTTTGATGTAATTCTGTTGTCCCATGCGAGTAACATGCAGCAGTGTGAAAATGGTAACACAGAAATTAACATGATTACATGAGCCCGGTTCTAAATAACATTAAAAAAAAAGAGTCATCCAGTTTTACTAACCGCGTTAAAGTACAAAAGGGGGGGAGGTTAACTCCGCAAATTATAACTACATACTTATTTATTTATATTACTTTATACATTATATATCATATAATCACCCCACCTCCACTCCAGCCTATGTAACAGCATCCTCTGAGCTGTACGATAGCTCTAACCAGGCAGCGTGTTTCACGCTTTCGACCTGTTATTTATGGCTTCCTCTCTGACCCGGTTGGTCACAGAATAAAACAAATTCCGTGGCTTGTAGTCCTCAAGCGAACTTGTACCGACGGAGCGACCGCCGCTTGTCGGCGAAGTTACTATCAACTTTAGCGGATGGAGGGTGTGGTGTTGGTCAATACAATGGATCCCCGCGGCTCCTAATCTCGGTTTTCTAGACCGGAGCCGCTATTTCCTTGAAACAGCTCCGCATTTAACCTCATGAGGCTAAGTGGACCCCGTTCCAGACCCACTACTTCACAGAAAATTCCAGACCGGCTCTAGGGCACATCCATCCTCCTATCTAACAGATATGTAGTGCTCTTTCTCGGGATGGCAAAGCGGCCGGGGCGTGAAGTAGATCATTCGCCTTTCTTTAATGTCGAACTTAAGTATCCGTGGGGTACGAGGTAGCGTATTTGGTTGAAGCACTATGCTACAAGCCGGAAGATCGCGGGTACAATTCTCGATAAGTTCACTGATTTTTTTAACAGATTTAATGCTTTCAGTCGCACTATGGCCCTGGGATCGACTCAACCTTAACCGTGAGTATCAGCGGACTCCCCGGGGTGAAGGGCGGCCGGCGCGTATGGCTCACAACCTTACGGCTATCTATGAGCCTATTGTCTAGAAAATGTGGGAGCTTCGACGTCTCACAACCCTATGGGCCTCCTCGGCCTGTTATAAGGACAGCTTTACTTTTTTAATATAATTATGCTATAGCCCAACATTCTCCCCTCCATGGCCTGGTGCTTAATTAAGTACAAAGACAACTTTGACTTTATTTGTTATTATTTATGTATTTAACTTTGGCACTAGCACAGTGTTAGCAAAAAAAAAAAATAATAAATTTTATTACGACTAAATTAAAATATCACATAATTCCTGCTGCTCAATATGAATCCTGTTGAAATATTTTATTTATATGTGGTAAACAACGAGTAATAAATATTATCCATGAATGTGTGTAATGGCCGTCTTGTAGTGCACTCAGTTTCACATGTGACTTCACTACATGTTTCGGCAACATTGTGCCATCCTTCAGTGCAACAGGACGCTAAAATACAACATAATAAATATTAAATTTCTAGGAACCCTAGGAGAGAAAGCGGAAAGCGTATTAATATTTTCATATATTTTCACCTTCAAATAATCGTACCTACTCGTGTATTCTATGTTTCAAGAGAATGACTTCGAAACTATCATTATACAAACCTAGGCTTAAAAATCTCTTCTTCTTGCCACAATTAAGTATCGTTACTTTTTCTTTTTTCATCCTACATTTCAGCCTTTAGTTTTACTCTCTCCTTTTTGGTTATTTCTAATGCGTACACTTGGAACCTTCAGTGATGTTGGTCTTATAATTATTCCATCGTATGGATCATGACCTGACGCAGAGAAGAAAAAATAAGATTACAAATTTCACCTTCTTAAAAAGAGCTTTGCATTTTGGAATTAATGTTTCCATTAGTTAAAATTGTTTAGACCCACCTTCAACCAATCTTTGATGAATGTTTTTCATTTCTTAGGCGCGAGTTTTTGTCCCTTTTCTCATCTCTTCACCTTCCGCCTAGTGGTCAAGGCCAAATGGCCTCCCGTCTGGCTCTAAGTCCCCCCCCCCCAGCCGGCTGGCACCTTTCATTAAATCAGTGTTATAGCTGCAGTAATTTTCAGCTGAGGACCCGAACATGGGTGCCTTGATTACAGGTCTCGGCCTAACGCAACCTGAGACACGCAGACCTGTTCATAGTTTCAGTTCGTTAAGCTGGCCATCTGCTAAGGTCACTTCCTTTTAGAGAACAGTAAAAGTCCACAATATATAGAAAAAGGCTTCGGTCTGGATTCGATCTTCGCACTTCTTCGCAACGAACGAGAGAAGTGTACGGTGATAACTCATGTTTTGTATGCCTCTTCGTAACACGGGTGGCCAAAACTGTTCTGAACTTTCTTAACATTAAAATATGACTAGTTAGCATTTCTGTGTGAGTGCTTCTTAAATGATTAAATACGAAATATAGGTCAAATTGTTTATGTCTGTGAATATTCTGATATCAGGAATGTAAAATCTTGTAGAATGGTTCGATTTACAGTTCCTGTATAACGCTTTAAAAGGAAGGTATGCTGGTCCTTTCTTACCTTACTTTCTATGAAGCACCCCTGCTTCGTATTCGAGAGGGCTCCGGGTTCGACCCGGAGACCGATCAATCTAAATCATACCCTGAAGATGGAGTTAGCATTTTCCTCAGAAAGTTGGAAACTACATACCTAACTACTCATTTATATACTCAGAAGACCGCACTCTTAATTATTGTGACTAAAGTTTATAATTATTCTTCTCGATTCCGTCAGGAAATTGTCGAAATCTTAAATTAAGATACGACCGGTTTCCTCTGCACTAAATTCATTGTTCATTAACCATCCCATCATTCGACGCTTTAGAATTTGAGCAATTGAAAGCATCGTTAGATAAACAAGAATAAATAAAAATTGTTCTGTTTTTTTCTTATCTCCTTTATCTCTTCCTTTCTTTCGTTTTCCCTTGTAAAAATAAATATTTGAATTATCACAAGTACCTCTTGCGCTATTTGCAGTACGGACTCTCTAGATGTGATGCTTGACTCGCTCAGAACTTTTTTTCTATGATTTCCGGGATCCAGGTTTCTTCCGGAAGTTTACCGACATTTCTCTGGAGCAGTCCTTCACAGTCGATCGAAGAAAGCAAAGCGAACTGGCCTGCCATTTCTTTACAATCGTCCGACAAAAATCGACATTTAACTCTGTAGTCAGTTGTACAAATACTCAGGCGCCAGCGCAGTAGTCAATTCACAGTAATGATTTTAAGCCATTAATATTCATTTCCCAATCTTCTCAAGTTCTGTTTTGTCCGTGTCTGTTAAAATGAACTGAATGTTGAAGACATTCTTCACAGCGAAAATTCGTATCCTGCCACTTCTTTCAGCTTTGTGACTGAGCGATCCATTTTTGATTTTTCGGTAGAAAACGAATCTCTGTCTTCACTATCAAAATGTCCATACCCGGCCTGTAACTACATAGACTCCTGCCGAACGCAATTATCTGGTGTTAAAACGGCCGAAGTTAGAAATTGACCATTCCTCTTCTTAAATTGTCGAAATTAAGAATATGTAGAGCTCTGTCTCCCCACATCCAAGGAGTCCTACAGGGTGTGTAAAAGATCAAGAAACTAAAACCGCGGTTGAAGTGCAACAAATGGCTGTTTGTGTACATAGAGCTCTGTCTCTGGGTGCACCCTATACTTTTCCTTAATATGGTCCTTAGGAGCAGGGATATTATCTTGATGGTCTTAACGTTTCTCTTGTTAGATAGAAATAAGTCGCACTTTTAGGTTAGCGCCAAAAGTTATGCCAATCAAAGATGCGGAATGCAATTAAGTTACATTAATATAAATGACTTTTATGAAGGGTCCGAAAATATGTAGGAAATTTTCTTCCATGAAAGAACAGAAAGCAATAAATTATCTTTACCTTTATATTTTCTATTTTCTTTTTAATATATTTCCGTGACCTTCGGTATTTCAAGTTAACTGCAACCGAACGCACCCCTCATGCAGCTGCTTATCCTTGGTTGAAAGATTGGTTTTACGCTAGGGAAGCTTGTAATCATTGGGGTGCTTTCGTCAGCCCCAGCACTCTACCTTCTAATTTCTGAAATTGGTAGTTGTGTGTCTGAGAAGAAAACAGAACCCAATTAAAATAAAAGCCCTCACAATGCATTCATTTAAACGGCTGAAGCACAGACATAGGTAGATCACCTGATTACCCGAAGCATTAGTGAACAAGTGCTGCCAACTCTTCTGGCATCAGCATCATCATTGTGCAGCCTGTGGCACACGAAGTGTTGAAAACTTTTAACGATATATCACAGAGAGATAGCGCTTCGAGTAATGGACGTTTTTATGTGGACAGAACGCTGGCTAGCGGGTTCGAAACCGTCAACGGCGTAGACGATTCTGTGCTCATTTGTTTGTCATCATCTTCATCTTCATCTTCATCTTCATCTTCTTCATCATCATCATCATCATCATCATCATCATCATCATCATCATCATTACCAGTCTGTTACAAATATTACTTCATAACAAACACTCCATGGTCTGTAGTCCTCAAGCGAACTGTACCGACCGAGTGACCGCCTCTTGTCGGAGAAGTGAGTGCCAACTTTAGCGGATAGAGGGTGTCGCGTGGTCAGCGCAAAGAATCCCCACTGCACTATCCAAATGTTGCATAAAATTGATATAAAAATTTGTACAATGTTTTTGAAACTTTTTCGTGTTCCTAGTAAAAACTGCACAAAATATCTGTCCTTCTGCACGTTTCATCTCCCGAGGCTAATGAAGAAGCACAGATAAAGTCTGGTATTTAACATCTTCACTAAATTTCGTGACAGAATTTGTTTTGGCTTACTTCGGGGACACAAATTGGTGATCAAATGTAACTCCATTGTATATCTCAATCACATGCAGCACACAAAATATTAATAGGTGCATCATATACAAAATATGAATATCAGTCAAACAGACATATCCTATATCTGAAATACTGCTCGATGTACCAAATTTTAGTTTATTTTTTTGAGGAACGATTTCTGACTCCGATTAGGACATCTGTAGTGAGATTAGCTTTGATGCAGTTCGTATGTGCAATAAACAACAATAACGGAAGGATGAACAATATGAAACACATTTGGAAAGTAAGTCTAGGCTTACGTCTCTGGAGTACATCTGTTCACTCTTGTCTTATCTACCGTTATTTCGTGTAGAGGGCAGGCATGTCGAGCTCAGCACGAACATCTTGAGATAGAAGTAGACAGTTTTCTTTCACATGCTTGCTTACTCTTCATTTATAGTCTTTCTACCACATCCAATTCGTTTCTTGAAATTTCTTCACGAAAATGAGCGGATGTTAATAAGTTATGGGCACTTCCTTCTAAAAGAAAGGTAAAGTTTTTTCTGTGATTAATTAATTAAGCACTATGCGCCACCATTCTTGACCTCGGCACTATATGAAAGAGACTGATCAGCTCCACGCCCAGGCGTCTTACCCTCGGGGAAAGATCCCCTTGTACCCATCGACTAGGAAGCTGGGTGGGCACGCTGTATTGAAGTTGGTTGAGGCACTATGCTACAAGCTGGAAGGTCGCGGGTTCAAGTCCCGATGTGTCATTGGATTTTTTTTTCAATTGACCTAATCCTTCCAGCTGCACTATGGCCCTGGGGTCGACTGAGCCTCTAACAGAAATGAGTACCAGGAATATTCTTGGGAGTAAAGAGCGGCCGGCTCGTAGGGCTGATAATCTTGCCACCATCTATGAGCCGACTGTATAGAAAATGTGGGAACCTCAACATCTCACAACCCTATGGGCCTCCACGGCCTGTTACAGGAATACCTTTACTTTTTTACTTTTATATGTAGGTCTATTGGTGTACACAAATACAAAAGAGCTGTTTTCATGTAAACATTTGTTCGTTTCGTTGTCTCCGCATTTTTATATGAAAAGGAGACATCAGGAAATGTATGTAACAACAAGAAGAAAAAGAAAATATATTGCACCGAAATACAGAAGTTTCAGAACTATTTGCAGCTTACAGTGTCTTGCTGAATCATTAAACCACGCTAAAAACATGGTAGATGAGACTATTAAAATTCTAAATTGCGTTCTTTATGATATCACGGGCCTTATTATTGCGATGGCTGTAGCGGTATAAAGTGTTCCACTGAGCCCTGCAACACGCCTCTTTATGTCTTCTTGTAGTAGTACTTTCAGGTTTCTCTGATATTTGGATTCAACAAAACGGCTTCGCCGCACAGAAATGTCGAGAACCAGGGGAAAAAAAATTACGGATTACGACAAGTATCTTAGTATCCAAGTATCTTACCTTGAAAATATTTGGAGATATTGTTAAAGCTGAAATTACAAACGGACTACAATAAGTATTTCAATTAGGTGGTAACTGCGGCGACGTATATGTCCCTGTGTTTAATTACTTAAACATTATACCTTGAAAACATATGATGAAGTGGAGATATAGCTCCACCATTCTTAACCTTGGTGCTAGATGGAAGTGAGTGGTCAGCTTCACTCTCCGACTGTTTTACCCCGGAGGATAAAATCCCCCCGCACCTACTGGATGGGAGACTCTGTGGACAACACAGCCTTTCTAGACGCTGTGGAGTACAGAAAAATAACTTGCCCTTGCCGGGAATGGAAATCCGGCCGTCCAGCCTCTGGCCAGTCACTATATTGCCTGAGCTACCCCGGCTCTGGGAGAAAAATAAGGCCATGATCCTTTTTAATATACGAGGACTCTGTTTCGCCTGAGATGCAAAGATCATCACGAATGATAACCATGTAATAATTTAGAAAGTGTCTAATTAACGTATTGTTTCAGCATTTTCCTGGGAATTCTGAGACAGGAGGAAGAAGAATTTCCGTCTGTGTCTGTCAGATCTATGGTTCTTATAGCGATGACTGAGAAGATTTCTATATCTTGGGATGTATTGTCCTGCAAAACTTCGGAGGGCATCTACCAGACTACCTGGCGTTGCATCTCAGAAGATAGTAGTCTTCTAGGTCAGAGTAGTCAGTAACTGGGCCCAGGTTCGAACAGGGTTCTTCCCAATATAAGTTTTCAGAGCCGTCAATAGAACCATTTCTTCCGTGTGAAGCGTGGGATTTGTAAAATGTCCTGTGGAAGGAGTGACCTTAGCACACCTGCAGATGCTTTAGGGACTGTCTCCTGTAAACCAAGTAATTTTAGGAAAAGGGTTAGGAAAGTGATAAATAAGGCGAAGAGAAGGTGTGGGGGAGACCATCCAAAAAGGCAGTGAAGTGAAGTGAAGTGAAGTGAAGTGAAGTGAAGTGAGATGAAGGGAAGTAAATTGTGGTGTGGATGTGAAGGGTACGTACGTGTAGTGAAGTGGAATGAAGGGAAGTAAACTGTGGTGTGGATGTGAAGGGTACGTGCGTGTAGTGAAGTGGAATGAAGGGAAGTAAACTGTGATGAGGATGTGAAGTGGAATGAAGGGAAGTAAACTGTGGTGAGGATGTGAAGGGTACGTACGTGTAGTGCAGTGGAATGAAGGGAAGGCCATGGTGAAATGTGAGTGCATCAGTTCATTACATTTCGTATTTCATTACCGTTATTGTCTAGTGTAGAGTATGCTTACTTTTATTAATATTAATTTATATAATTATAGATTTAATTGTATTTGTTGTAGTTGCAATTGTATTTGCATTGTACTCATTGTGTGTAGTGTGCCCTCTTTTGATTGTGCAGTTTTGTGTCCTGTGTTCTGTTTGAGCATGGTATGTTATTTTGTGTTGTGTCTTA